>NC_072477.1:2929637-3229637 GCF_027574615.1 Eptesicus fuscus
GCCTTTCCGAGGGGCTGAGGGGCAAGGCCGACCCCTCACCTCTGACTCTGGCCCTCGCTCCCTCTTCCCGAGTGTGACAGGGCTCCCCTTGGGTCCCTTCACTCCCCTGGGAGCCAGGACCTGCTCAGCCCAGCTCCCAGGGCGCACCCCTCGCTCCGCGGAGATCTGAGCCCCGAAGGCTCTCTCCTCGGTTTCTCCCTGAACGGGACATGCAGGCGCCACCTAACTGCAAACCTAACCCTGGCCCGTGCCATTGGGGCTCCCCACCCGGCGCCCCATCCGGCCTGCCTCTTGGTCCTTCCTGGGCCTGCTCTCCCTGGCTCCGCCCTCCCTGGCTGAGCCTGCCGGTGAGCACCCCCTTTTCTGTTTCTAACCCCGATCCGCTGTCGTGTTTAAAATGAGACAAGAATGTCTTGTCATGATGCCCAACACAGGAGCCACTGGGCGCTGAGCGGGCCTCGTCCATGCGCCGCACAGAGGCCTGGATTGGGGTCGGCTTCTGGGTAGGAGGTCGCCCCGAGCGACACGCTGCGTTTCCGGGCTGACTGCAGACCCCCAGTCCGGGGCCGCCCCTTCCCCACCTCCAAACAGATCCACCTCCGCCACCACCCCCCTGCGCCCTTACATGCAGACCACACAGAAGCCTGTACATTGGTCCTGGACACACGGCACGCGTGCAGTATAAACAGACGAGGCGACACCGTAGAAAAAGTCGTTTTGTGCTGGGGGCATCCATACAGTATTTGTTCCGGGCAGCTCTGCCGTCCACCTGCCCGTGTCCAGTGTCCCCCGTGTCCTGAGGAGGAGCCAGTCACCTGTGCGCCGTGGCTAGGTGGGCGGGGGGCCGCTGTAGCGGAGCATGAGCCTGAAGGAGCGGGCGAAGTTGTTGGCCAGCGTGCAGCTGCGGGCCTCCTCGCCCACGGGGAGCAGCAGCAGCAGGAGGAGGAGCAGCAGCAGCAGCAGCTGCAGGGGCAGCGCCACGCAGCACACCTTCCGGAGGAAGCCGCCGGGTCCTCGCCACCGCTGGGTCTGCGGACAGAGCAGGTGTGAGGGGGCGGGGCTCTAAGCAGGAGGTGGAGGGGCGGGGGGGACGCCAGGGGAAGCAGTGGACCTGGGCCAGCTATCTGACCGCACGGGTCTCAGGCTTCCCCTCTGTGAGGTGGGCCTAATGCCAGTTTTGCCAGAAAGAAAGATCTCTAGTTTTCTCAAACCATTCGAGGCACGAGAGGAAGATCAAGTCCATAGAGGGACGGGCTCTGCCAGGGATTATGTAACTCTCTGCCTGTTATGGGTCCTAGGCGGGACTCTTGAGAAGGTCACTCAACTTCTCTAAACTTCAAATCTCTCATCTGTAAAAAGGGGTAATCATGATACCTCCCTGGCAGAGCTGTTGTGAGAAATAAACGAGACACGGCCTGCAACATAGTGGGTACTTAAAACTGCTGTCATCATTATTATTATTATTATTATTACGCATCACTATTATCATCATCTAAATCAGTCACCACCGCCATCACCATCAGCTTCGTATCATCACCACCACCGCCATGTTCACCATCAAGTTCGTCACCTTGACTTTATCCTTCTCCTTCATCACCATCTTCATCATCAACACCATCAATCCTACAGAAGGTCCGTCTCACGAGCCCAAATGCCTAATGCACGTCTTTGCTGCGTGTCCATGAAAGTGGCCGAAGGACTCGAAATCCCAGCGGACTGGCTGGCTGTGCCTCCATGGGAGGGCAAGGACTCGAAATCCCAGCGGACTGGCTAGCTGTGCCCCCGTGGGAGGGCAGGGCCAGGAGCTGGAAGCTCAGGAAAGCGGAGGCCCCACAGTCGTGAGGCGGCACGTGCAGGGCAGGGCCCGCTCTCGGAACCCTGGCTGACTAGGTTCCTAGGCAGAGTCTGTCACACACCAGCTATGCGACCTTCAGTGAGTTAACAATTTCTCTGAGCATGTTTCCTTCTCTGCAAAATTGGGATAAAACAATGACACCCCCCCCCCCCATTTGCCGGGTTGTGGTGAGGACTCAAAGTACATTTACACACCAACTGAAAAGTAAACAGGCTCTTAGTAGTAGTACTATTATTGTAGAATATATCTGTTGCCTCCCTGCAGAACCTAAAGTTCGCTCTCCCGGACACCAGAGCTACAATCAAGTGATGATGATGATGATGGTGGTGAGAATGATGAGGATGGTAGTGATGATGATGTTCATGGTGATGGTAGTGATGGTGGTGGTGATGATGATAGTGGTGAGGGTGATGATGATGGTGATGGTGGTGTTAGAAATGGTGGTGATGATGGTGGTGGTATTATGATGGTGGTGGTGGTGATGGTGGTGTTGAGAGTGATGAGGATGGTAGTGATGATGATGATGTTGATGGTGATGATGGTGGTGGTAGTCATGGTGGTGGTGGTGATGGTGGTGTTGAGAGTGATGAGGATGGTAGTGATGATGATGAAGATGATGATGGTGATAGTGGTGAGGTGGTGATGGTGATGGTGGAGATGAGTGTGATGATGATGGTGGTGATATAGTGGTGGTGAGGATGGTGGTGGTGGTAACAGTGATGATGATGGTGATGATGATGATGATGGTGATGATGGTGGTGGTGATGATGGTGGTGGTGATGATGGTGGTGGTGATGATGGTGGTGGTGGTAAAGGGCAGGAAACCAAACTCTTTCCTGTGAACTTGAACCACAGGCAGGAGCTCCCGGAGGTTGGCCGTCTCGAAACACAACCCGCAAACAGAGATTTTAATGTAAAGAAATCTCAGGTGGCCAGTGTCCTGAGGGTAGAGAGAAGCCAATTCACATCTTCGCGAGAAGAACTTGATTGAAATCAGACACCCCAATTTGAGAGATGTGATGATGCGAAAAATTGGGAGCCTTAAAACTATAAAATGTGGTCAAATAAGCCACCTTCAGGCCGCTCAGCATCTGACTACACCCCAGAGCCACAGTCTCAAACGCTCTCCGTGCCCACAGGTCGGCACGCAGGCCGGCCCCGTTCACCCGGCCAACGAAGCACCGGAAAACCTGCTCCTCAGCTCACGGTTTGCCTGGGAGGACGCAGCCTCCGGGCCAGGGCGGGACTCAGCTGCCCACGGCCCCGCTGGGACTTGAAAAGCAATTACATGTCACGTGTCTGGACGCTGCAGCCAAACATCTCGTGGCTGAGCTGGCGAGCGCGTGGGCAGCTGTGCGTTTAATAAATCTTAATTGTTCTGTTTATACAAACAAGCAGGCTGAAGCCCTGGACGCGGCCGGGCCTGCGATGGCCTGGCACTCGGAGAGGAAAAAGGTGCGAAAGCGACTGCTCACAAATCACTCGCTTCGGGGCAGGTTGCCCTTCCCTTTAGAGTAAAATGACACACGGAGCGTCTTTAAGTTGTCAAGGCGACAGCCTCTGAGGACAGCGCCAGCTCCACCTGTCAGGCTGCGTGTGCACATGCGCACGTGCTCACACACCCTTACGCACGCAAACGCGCACACGCCGGCCAGCAGAGCGAGCACCAGAACGAAGCCACAGGGAGGCTCCCCCACAGAAAGGTCACGGACCCCTTTGTTCACAGAGAGTGACGCAGGGCCGTGTGTGCAGGAGCCTCCTGGGTCCACATTTACATGGCGATTAAGAACCCACTATGTGTCCGGCCGGTGTGGCTCAGGGGTTGAGCATCGACCCATGAGCCTGGAGGTCAAGGTTCGATTCTCGGTCAGGGTATATGCTGGGGTTGCTGGCTCGATTCCCAGTAGGGGGCGTGTGGGAGGCAGCCAATCACTGGTTCCCTCTCATCAGTGATGCTTCTATCCCTCTCTCCCTCTCCTTCCTCTCTCTGAAATCAATAAAAACGTATTTTTTTTTTTTAAAAAAGAACCTACTATGTGCTGGTGGTTACAAGAAATTTGCCCACCATGAGCTCGGCGGACCCTCCTTTCTCCCCCTGGAAAACTGGGGCTAAGTGACCCTCCAGCGATCGCACACCCGATTCCAATCGCGAGCACACAGCAGTGAAGGCGGCAGCGTGAGCTCCCCCTGGCAACTCGCTAGAAGTGCAGGCTCCCGGGCCACCCCAGGCCTGCTGACCCCGAAGCTCTCGGGGAGGGACCCAATTCTGCATAAAGGAGCTGCCATGGAAATGAGCCCTCAACGGCTGCTGCATATTGGTCCCCGTGCTTACGGCTCCATAGTGGGCGGAGACCTGCCGGCTCAGAGGCCAGCCAGCACCAGATTCAACCACTCACACAGCTGCTTGTTTTAACGTCGCCCAGGTCTGCAGATTTTGGGGGCCATTTAGAGCCTGCCTGCTTTGCCTACTCCATGAAACCGTGCCCCCAGCTGCCAGCCAAAGATAAAAGAAACCCTGCAGCTGTAAAGACCGCCAAGCCGTGCCCGGCCGGCGTGGCTCAGGGTTGAGCGTCCACCTATGCACCCAGAGGTCACGGTTCAATTCCCGGTCAGGGCACAGGCCCGGGTTGCAGGCTCGATCCCCAGTGTGGGGTGAGCAGGAGGCAGAGGTCCATGATTCTCTCTCATCACTGATGTTTCTCTCTCTCTCTCCCTCTCCCACTCCCTTCCTCTCTGACATCAGTAAAAATATATTTGTAAGGAGACCCCAAGCCGCTGCTGCCTTTCGAAGCTCCTGACCCAGAGCCTGGCCGCTGTGCTCAGCAGACCAGCTGGACACAGGCACCCTCCCCCCACCCCCGCCCCGCCCGGCCGGCACGCACAGTCAGCCAGGGCAGGGCTTTGCTGTGTCCACTGATGGGTCTCAGCAGTGCTTGGGACAAAGTCAGCACTCGGCAAACGTGTGTGACACGCATACATGAACGAACGGGAGACGGCAGATAAACAGGGCTGTGAACACTGCACATTAACCTGGTCACAGGTGCCGGGAACTGAGCCTGGAGGGGGCGCTGGTGTCACCGCCCAGAGGCCCCTCCTCAGAAATGTTCACTGAGCACTTACGTGAGTTCATGGCTCCCCGCGGACTCCCCTGGGAGCCGGATAGATGAGGACCCCCACCCGGTGAGGGGCTGAGCGTGTGAGCGCTAGAGGCCGCCTAGAGGCCTGGCCCCATGTCCCCCGTGTCCCCCGGGAGCCACCAGGTTGGTCACTGGTCCTTCCCCAAGGCCCCCCTGCCCCCTATTTCATAAGGAGGCTCTTTGTTACTCTAAATTGGGGGGCGGGGCCTTGCTCTCTAAAGAACTACAGACTGCGTTCCGTTCCGTGACCTTCAAAGCCAGGCCAGCGCTATCGTTCCATTTTACAGATGGGGGTGCTGAGGCCCCAGAGGCGAAGCAACTCGTTCCAGGCCACAGTGCCGAGCGGCACGGGGCCCCGAGCACAACCTCGGTCTCGTGGCGGTCCCACCCAGCCCGGGGGACACCCCCTCTTCCAAAGAAGCGAGACCTGCACACCCCGGGGAGACCAAGGAGACGTCCTGGCGTGCGAAGCCTCCAGGCACCGGCTCCGGGACACGCGGCCTCGGGGACCAGGTGCTCGGCGCAGGCAGGCCCGAGGCTCGTCGCCTGGAAAACCCACTGCTCCCGGGACGCGGCGCCGGGACACGGGCTTACAGGGGCTCTCCGGAGCGGGACCCGCCGCCCAGGGTGCTTCCTCGGGGATGTGAAAGGTGAGGACGGCTTTGGCGGCAGAGGCAGAGGCTCCTGAACCAGCCTCCAGCTCCGCTCCCTCCCTTTCCTCCTGGGAAGACACTAGCGTGGGGGTGAGGGTGCCGGGCTGGCCTGACGTCCCACCGAACACCCAGCCGGCAGTGACCACGCTTCCCACACACGGCGGCGGCCAGGGGGCGGCATCTGGAGTAATAATCCCGGTTATGACGATGATCTCTGCCGTCACTGTTATTGCTTTGACCTGTACGCCCACGGGAGTGGCCCTGAGTGCTAACACCTGCCTAGGCCCGTGGTCGGCAAACTGTGGAAACTGCGGCTCGCGAGCCACATGCGGCTCTTTGGCCCCTTGAGTGTGGCTCTTCCACAAAATGCCACGGCCTGGGCGAGTCTATTTTGAAGAAGTGGCGTTAGAAGAAGTTTAAGTTTAAAAAATTCGGCTCTCCAAAGAAATTTAAATCGTTGTCCTGTTGGTATTTGGCTCTGTTGACTAACGAGTTTGCCGACCACTGGCCTAGTCCAACATGAAAGGTGCCCCCTTCCTCTCCTGCCCCCCACTGAGCCCCGAAACCTGTCGACCCCTCAGGTGGCCACGCAGCCCAGCTCGGAAGGGCCCAGGCTGACCCCTGCTGTCCCAGCAGGGTTATTCAGAGCGTCCTTGTTCCCTTGTCACCTCGTCCTGGGGGGTGGGAAACTCTAGGGTCCCCGCCACCCTGTGCCTGTCACAGCTCGGACCACTCTGCTCCCCCAGACCCCCAGAGGGAGGGCCGGGGCCCAGCACGTGGCGCCCAGAGCTGGGCCTGCACACATGGTCAGACCTCAGAAACCCTCCAGGAAGCCCAGGAGTCCCCGCCCAGCCCCCGGCCCACCCACCCTCCCGCCCTGCCCTCCCGCGTGGGGAGCAGATGGCGGGCGCCATACCTTCTGGAATCCGGCGGGCTGCCCGGCAGAACTCTGCGTCTGTTATTTTAGGGAAGGAGAGGAAGAGGGAAAAAAAGTTAAGTGAGTGAAACTCAAATCCCAACAGAGCCCATAATGGAATATTCGTTTTGTCAGGGGAGCGTTTCTTTAAGACTTCTGGTCATCTGGACAGGCTGAGCCAGCAGGTGATTCGATTTAATGAGCTTTTTAACGCACTCCGGGCCCAGGTGGGACTCTGTCTGGGGCGCCTGGGCCAGGCTGGCGGCAGGGCCCCCGGCTGGGGCTGGGCTGACACCTAGTGGCCGATTCAGCCACCGTGGGGCCAGCAGAGGGGGAGCGTCAGAGGTGGGGTCCGGGGTCTGAGGGCGGCCAGGACCCTCAGAAACATCTCAACTGCCCCCTGCTCAGCTCAGCTCAGCTCAGCTCAGCTCAGCTCAGGCTCAGGCCCGAGCCTCAGTTTCCTCAGCGCTGATTCTCAGGGAATCATAACAGTCCTCCCTTGCAGGGCTGCTGCGAGACATCGCACGTAATCCAGGCTCCGGTGTAGCTATTAGAGTTCCTCTCGAGAAGACGCAGGGCCGGATCGGGAAGACACTGGCTCAGAGTCCCGGGCGGGAGGTGCAGGCGTGGGCTGGACCCAGGGGCGGCTCCCCGCCTCCCCCGCCCGCCGGTGTGTGTTAGTGCGGCTCTGCGCTCACTAGCCCCAGACCGTGGGCGAGTGTGAATTCTCAGGGTCTCAGTGCCCCTCTGGGGACTGGAGACAATTCCCTGGGCAGAGGCTGCTGGGAGGATGGACGGGAGGATGGCGTACAGGTTGCAGCTCACGAGGCAGCCACGCGCTGCTCAGACCTTAACTGTGAGGTCACGGTCAGGGCTGCGTTACTGGAGCCGACCTCACGGGGTGGCCTCACGGGGTGGCCTCACGGGGTGGCCTCACGGGGTGGCCTCACCAGGTGGCCTCACGGGGTGCATGAATGGCATCTTGCCATCCAGCACTGGGACCTGGGAGTCTCCCTCCCTCCCTCTGCGCGGTCCCCTCAGTCTGGTCCCTGGAGGCACAGGGCGGTGGATGTGGCCCAGGGTCCCAGGTGAGGTGGCTCAGCCGCAGCCCCACCGCCCTGCACCCACCAGCAGCCGCCCGGAGTCCTTGAGCTTGGACTTGTAGAGCATCCAGCGGTAGCGCAGCTCCTCCAGCTCCTCCGAGGCGCCCCTCGCTGGCCCGAGTCGCAGGAGCTCCTCGAAGAGATGCTGGCCTTCGGGCACCCGAGCCTCCAGCTCCTGGGGGGAAAGGACAGTGTCCAGGGCACCTGCCTACGGCCCCGACGCCCACCTGGCTGGCGAGGAGCAGCCGCTCGCATGCCACTTGAGCGGACGGAGCTTAAGTGAGAGTCCTACCGGGGAGAGCCAGCCAAGGCCGGCCAGTGCCGTCTGCCGCGGAGCAGAACGGGTGCCTGCAGGACAGGTCAGCACTGCTGGCCTCTGGCACTGCCGGCCTCACACTCCAGTTCCCACGATCAAAGCGGCCACCGTCGGCCAGCTTCCTGGCAGAGTGATGTCGGGACAGGGATTTTCCTCCCAAACCCAGCGCTGTGTCCCGCCGGGGGCCCCTTCCATCCTCGGGACTCCTGGGAAGCGGTGACGTGGGGCCGGAATCCCAGGAGCCGGGGCTCACATCTGCCTTGGGCGCCCGGCTCTGCCCCGTCCTACCAGCTGCGCTTTGTGGGGGAGCGGCCTAGCTTCTCAGAGCCCCTAGGATGTGAGGTCTCCACAGACAAGGAGGGTTCACCTGGGGAACCCCAGGTCGCCTCTGATCTGGATGGAACTGGGGGGGGAGGGGCAGTAGGAAGAGAGAGGCGTGACCGAGCAGGAGGAAGGGGGTGGGCAGGAAGGACTGCCTGCCAGGATCAACCAGGTCATTGGACCAAACCTCTCACAACGAGGTAACAGGCCAGAATATTCTAAACATCTAAAAGGCATTGCAGACGCAGAACCGTGCAGGAAAAAATGGCAGAAATGGGAGGTTTGATGACCAAAAGTTAAAATAAAAGGCACCAAAGAGTTAGCAAGAAGCACATGGGCTAAAACCAGGCCCCGGAGGAAACCAGGGAAGCAAGCCCAGCGTGCAGGCTGCCTCGCCAACAGGACGCTGGCCCGTCTGGCGGGAACCCTGGTGAAAGCACAGGCTTCGGGCAGCCCCTCGGGGCTATGGAGGCCAAGGTCACAGTCCGGGCCCTGCAGAGGGGGAGGCTCTGGGAACCAGTCTCTCTTCCGCGGGGGCTCCCGAGCTCCATCATGAAGGTCCAAAATGGTCAGTGCCCAGATTGGGCAGGAGGCGGGAGAGGGGACAGAAGCAAAAATGCCCAGGAACCAAGGAAGGCGTGGCGGCCAATTCCACGTGCGGGGAAAGAGGGAGATCTGTGGTGGGAGCTGCCCGCTGAGCTCCGCCCGCACCGCCAGCCCTGGAGCCGGGAGTGAAGTAGAGCTGCTGTGGGAGCCGCCGACTGGGAGGCTCTGCCCGGAGCAACGGCTCGGTGATCCCGCAGCGGTGACGGGGCGTGCTCTCCCCGCGGGGAGGACGGGGCAGGCTGCAGAGGAACAAATGCTTCTCCTAAAACACTTCAGCCAGACACGCTCAACAACCGCTACGCACGCACAAGCCAGGACGGCTCACGACTAGGTGTGTGCTCCTTGTTTTCAAGAGCTCCCGAGGGCCCTCGCCGGTGCGGCTCAGTGGAGAGCGCGTCGCCTGCGGACGGAAGGGTCCCGGGTTCGATTCCAGTCAAGGGCGTGTACCTTGGTTGCAGGCCTGATCCCTGGCCCTGGTCGGGGAGCGCGTGCGGAGGCCACCAACCGACGTGTCTCTCTCGCGTGAGTGTTTCTCTCTCCCTGTCTCTCCCTCTCCTTACCTCTTTCTCGAAAAGTCAATAGAAAAGTGTCCTGGGGTGAGGCTTAACACAAATAAATAAATCAGTAATCTCAGTGGGGAAAAAGAAAGCGCTCCCTCGTGGCCAACACTGCCGGCCCGGCCGGCATGGCTCAGAGGGTGAGCGTCCACCTGTGAACCAGGAGGTCACGGTTTGATTCCCGCTCAGGGCACATGTCCAGGTTTCGGCTCCATACCCAGCAGGGAGCGTCCAAGAGGCATGATTCTCTCTCATCACTGATGTTTCTCTCTCTCTCTCCCTCTCCCTTCCTCTCTGAAATCAATGGAATTTTTTTAACCATCCTTGGTGCAAACCCCTCGGAAAGGGCCTTTCCTGGGCACGAACCTGCAGCTTCGTGTCTCTGGCCCTGGCGTCCTGGGCCGTGGCGGTTCTCATGGCGATGATTCTCACCAGCTTGGCGTTCTCCACCTGCAGCCACCGCTCGAAGTCGCCCAGGAGCTGGGGGAAGCCTGCGCGGCCGCCTCCTGCCTCCCGGAGCGGGTCTGCCTGCGGAGGCGACAGCGAGGCCAAGGCATCAGCCGGGAGCCCAGCCTTCCGCCTCGTGTCCTGGGATCCCACGGGGCGGCGGGCGGGCACGAGGATGCCCACAGGGGATGGGAGAGGCCTGGGGGCAAGGAGTGTCTGCTCAGTGTGGCCGCAGTGTGGAGGGGTCAGGGACATTCCTCGGCACCCCGCTGACCGCCCCCCCCCCCCCCCCCCCGTGGCAGCCCCACCACCCGACCAGGACGGTTGTAAGCATGGTTACCCGCCTGCCCTTTGCCCCTGGGCTCTGCGGCCGGAGCAGGCTCTCCTGCCGGCATTCGGCCGAGCCCTCCCTGTGCACCTCGGTGGCTTCTCACACGCCGCGATGTGGCCAAGCCTCGGGCCCGGCTCTGCCTGTCTGCAGCTCGTCCCACCTGCCCACTCTCCAGCCCGAGCCCTCAAACCCACGTGGCACCAGCCCTGCACTTTCTCGGGGTCTTTGCACACACGTGTCCTCTGCAGCGAACACCCCCCCCCCCCTGCTCCCTGCCTCCACGCAGCCGGCCGTGAAGATCCCCTCGCATTTCCTTCTGGGAGGGCTGCCCTGGCCTAGGCCCGTCACGGCCCCCTGCAGGCCCCACAGCCCGCGGCCCCTCTGCCATCGCACCCCGCTTTCTGGAAACCCCAATGTCACTGCCTGTGGTTCCCACTGCCTCATCTCTCACAGGGCGCTCCGAGGGGCTTGCAGACAGCAGGCTCGTGGCCCCCAGACCTCCAGGGTCAGAGCCTGCATTGTAAGCACCAGATCGGGTGCAGGGATCGGGTGCAGGGACCGGGTGCAGGGACGGGGTGCAGGGACCGGGTGCAGGGACCGGGTGCAGGGACCGGGTGGGTGCAGGGACCGGGTGCAGGGACCGGGTGGGTGCAGGGACCGGGTGCAGGGACAGGGTGCAGGGACCGGGTGCAGGGACCGGGTGCAGGGACCGGGTGCAGGGACCTGGTGGGTGCAGGGACCGGGTGCAGGCACAGCATGAACGGCCCTGTGCTGGGCTCCGGGCTCTGCTGGTGGGAAGGGTTTCTGGGTGATTCCCAGCTGAGCCCCAGCCCCGGCACAGTTCCCGAGCGGGAACTCCCCATCAGTCCTCGCGGGTGGAGAAGGGATGGATGGGGTGACGCTGGCTTTGAAGGAGTGAGTTGCTCGCCAATGCGCTTCCTTTTGTGAAGGCGTTTGGGGGACAGGATGGCCGATACAGGGCAGGGAGCTTAGTTCTTTCTACAAAATACAACTCACAGCACCAAAAAATGCCCACCCTCCGTGATTTCAGTTTGCAACCGGGAAGCGCTGACCCCTGACCCTCCCCTCCCTGCAGGGGGCGGTGTTTCTGAGGGGCGAGGGCCTGTCTGTCCAAGGGGAGCCCGGGGCCTTCCCCTGGTCTGGGTCTGGGGTCTCTGAGTCCCTCTGGCCAGTGACACAAGGACATGCAGGGCCGGCTCCCCGAGACGGGCCGTGGCCCAGTCCTGAGCTAAGCCCGCGGCCCCGGGTTCGGGGGCTTTGCTGGAGATCCTCGCCCACCCCCCATCACTGGCCGGGATCTGGCCCCTCCTCCTGGAAGCCCCGCCAGACCCACCTGCCGGTGCCGCCTGGAAAGGGGCCCCGTGGGGGTGAGGACAAAGCCGCCCTCCGGGATGTTGTTGGTGAAAACCGGGGTCTTCCCGGAGCCCGCGTCCGGCCTCTGCAGCTGCCGGCTCCGGATGAGGCTGAGGAAGAAAGCCAGCCCGTCAGCGCGGGGACACGGGGGGCTCGCCTACTGAGACCCCCTCCCGGTGATGGGGTAGAATGCCCAGGGATGGAGGTGCCGAGACCCCCACCCGGTGATGGGGTGGGGTGCCCAGGGATGGAGGTGCCGAGACCCCCTCCCGGTGATGGGGTGGGTGCCCAGGGATGGAGGTGCCGAGACCCCCTCCCGGTGATGGGGCGGGGTGCCCAGGGATGGAGGTGCCCAGGGATGGAGACCCCCTCCCGGTGATGGGGTGGGGTGCCCAGGGATGGAGGTGCTGAGACCCCCTCACGGTGATGGGGTGGGGTGCCCAGGAATGGAGGTGCGGCCAGAGCCCGGGCGGGCTGGAGGCTAACTCTCAGCCGGGACAGCTCCCTGCTCCTCCGAGCCTGCCAGAATGCCAGCCGGGCCGGACCGGAAACGCTCAGGCCCCTGGTGCCACGCCTGCCACGGGCAGAACCCCGGCCCCTGTCCCACGGCCCCACTGAGCTCCGCCCTGTGGGAGGGGGATGTCCCGGACCCGGCTGAGGGCCAGAGGCCCCTCACCTCAGCAGGCTTTGCTCCAGCAGCCTCAGGGCCCGCCACGCCCCCGCCAGCTCCGCCAGCTCCCCCTGCACCTCGGCAGCCCCTTCCGGGGAGGACTTCTCCATCACCAGCCGGCCGCGCGCTTCCACCAGGGGCAGCTGGGCCTCCTTCTCGGGGAATTCAGCCAGCAGCCTCTGCGTACGAACACACACATGCACACACATGTACACACATGCACACACACGCACACACGCACAGAGTGAGTCCTGGCGGTCTCTGCTCCCAGTGCGGGCGCTTTGGTCTCCCCACCTGCCCGGGGGGAGGCACCATCTGCGCAGGGAACGCCATCTCACCTGGACTTCGGCCTCGCGGGCCTGGGCGTCCCAGGGGCCCGTGTCCCCCAGGTAGGACTCCAGCTTCTGCGTGACCACGGCCACCCACTGCTGCAGCTGCAGGAGCTCGTGGCTGAAGGCGCAGTGCTCCCGCGCGCTCCGCTGGCTGCCGTCCACCAGGTCCTGCGGCACAGCCGGGGCCAGGGCGCCTGAGTGCTGGCTGAGGCCGCGACCTGGGCCCCCACACCTGCCCGGGCCCCGGGGTGTGCTCCCCTTGGGGGCCCCCCACCCAGCAGGGAGCAGAGCGCGGGTCCTCTCTCTGCACGGGGCAAGGCGTGGACCGGAAGACAGATCCTGGCGGAAAGGGCTCCGAGCCTGGCTCGCTGTCCTGCTCTGAGTCTGGAGCAACCGGATCCCCGTCCAGCCCCGCGGGGTGAAAATGGTGGGTCCACAGCTCCTGCCCGAACACGGCGGCCCTAGGACGCGGCCCTTTCACCCCGTGCACACTCTCCACCAAGAGGAAGGAGAGGGGTGCTGCCTGTAAGAACCCCAAACGGGAGCCGCCTGCCGTGGGGGACATGCAGGAGGCAGCCCATCGATGATTCTCTCATCATTGATGTTTCTCTCTCTCCCACTCTCTCTCTCTGAAATCAATAAAAACACGTGTGTTTTTCATTATAAAAGTGACGTTTGCTGCGTCTGTGGGCTCTGTGGCACCTCAAGGTGGGGTCAGTGGTTCTTATTCCCGCACTCCCCCGGCCTCAACCTGGGACCAGTAGCTGCTAACTTAGCAAACGGAGTGGAATGAACTCATCGAGACCTCAGCCCTCCTGCAGACCGAGGGGCTACATGGGTAGAGCTGTATTTCCCGAAACTCACGGGGGTTTGGGTTGCCCTGCTGGTGACGGGGTAGGTGCCAGCAGAGACAGTGGGAGTGTGGGGCGTGGGGAGCACTTACAATTCGAAAGACATTATTTTTTCTAATAAATTACTTTCCTTTCGTTTATATTTTCTACTGTAGAAAGGGCATCATATTAAAACGTTAGATGGTGTGGCTACTGACACTATCTGTGAGTCCAGGACCACGAAGAGGCTGTCAGGAACACTTGCTATTAACGAGGGCATGTTGCCCGGGGGGTGGGGAACGGCTCAGACCGTTTTCCTGAAGTGAGGCCGCCTGAGGGCCGGCTTTGCTCCTGCCGCCCTGGTGACAAATGCAGACCCAGGGCTCCCTCTGCATCAGGGTCAGGGCGGCCGCTGCAGCCTGCATTTCGCTTTTCAACGTGCCCTCAAGGGAATGTTGAAGGACCTCAATGTCCATTCCCACGGCTCACAGGCGAGTCAATCCTACTTAGCAGCAGAATGACCCAGGCGGCCACTAGAGGGCACTGCAGGCACGGCGCCAGGCCACCAGGTGCGCCTTTCAACCTCACCCCTAAGGCGGCCATCGTGTGGGCCCCTGCCCGCTGGGCTTTGGGGAGCACCTGCCTGGCGCCCTGTCCTCTGGCCCCGGCCCAGGTGGAATTGTATATATTTACTTGCTGGCTGCTCACTCTGTCCATCTACCCACTGAGTGTAACCCTGGCAGAACAGGGGCCTTGCCCGCCCGGTCACGCTGCCCCCTGCCTGGGGCCCAGATCTCTGCCTGGCACACAGGGGGTGCTCAGGGACGGTCTGCTGAGTACGTGAGGGAGGGAAAGGACAAGAGACAGGAAAAGACGCGCTGGCAGGAGTGAGGAAGAAGAGGAAGGCCCGGAGAGGGTCAGATCCGGCCGGGTGTCTGCACGGGTGTCTTACCTCCAGGGACCTCTGCAGGGCCTGGCAGTCGGCGGAAAGCTGGTCCATTTGGTGCTGGTGGTTGGGGTTCTCCTGGATGAAAGGCCTGGTGGCCTCCACCTGCACCCCCAGGTCCAGCCCCTCTTCCTGCAGCCCCTGCAGCAGAGGAAGCGGTGAGCTGACCTTCCTGCCTCTCGCACGGGTCATCAGGGTGGGGGGACTCTGAGTGGGACGCGGTGAAGGGTCTCGGAGGGTGGGGTTCCCCAACTCCTGCCGTGTACCTCATGGCCATCTGATGGGCCCCTCTCGGGACCGGTGAGTTTTAATGAGATGGAAGCATTCTGAGGCACCATGAGAATAAGTGGGGGACAAACGCCCGTCCGGACTCTCAGTGAGGGCCAGCCCGCGTTATGAAGAACCCACCCCAGCTCCGCTGCAGAGCCGCACGTGCACCCCTCGTAACACCTTCCCAGGAACACTGGCAACTTGCACATGCGCTGTGCTGGGGTTACAAGGTGCTCGCCAGAAGCCAGCAGCTCCGCACCCGGCGACAACGGTCAGCCAGCCCGAGGGACCGTCCCACCGGGTTTGCATCACCGGGGCCTCTGGACTCATTAGGGAGACTTAGCCAAGCAACTTGAAAAACACGGTCCCTGTCGGACTTTGGAACCACGGAGTCAGCAGAAGGGCAGCTGATCGTGTCTGTAAGCCGGAGAGTCAGCAGTCTGGAGGCGCTGAGGGCCCTGCGAGGCCGGGAACCCCCAGTAAATCAGCAGAGGTGAAAGGTCAGGGCTCTCGTGTCTAGGTGTCCGGCGGGGGCCGGCCGCGGCTTGGCCGGTCACTGCTAAGGAGGGGCTGCTCCCTGGCGCACGGAGCACCTGAGCAGAGGCGCCTCGGGCCGCACAGACCCCTTACCTGCAGCCTTGAAAGCTGGGCCTGTTTCCCAGGAAGGTCCCGCTGAAGCCCATTCTCGGCTCGGACCCTGGTCTGGAGGTCTGAGAGCGTCCTCTGCAGGGGCTCGAAAGCAGCCCCGAAGTCTTTGTGCTGAGCAAGCAAGCTCTGGGGACACAGAATGGGCAGCACACGAGTGAAGCGCTTCCCTCCCAACCCAGCTGCTTTCTCCAGCCTTCTCCAGGGCCGCTCACGCTCACGCTCACGCTCACGCTCACTCAGGCGGCACCGCCTCCAGGAAGCCTGCCCAGAGCTCTTGAGGGGGGTGAGTCACCATAGTACCCTCACATACAGCTCTGCCGCCCACTGAACAGAGGTCGGCAGACTACATCTGTACCACACACCCCTAGTCCCCTCAGAGGTCTGTTTGTCAATAAAGTTTTATTGGGACACAGCCACGCCCACTCCTTTGCAGCTGCTCTCTTGCTGCAGTGGCAGAGTTGAGAGCTGCAGCAGAGAGCGTCTGCCTTGCAAACCCTAGAATGTTCGTTACTGGGGTCAGTGCGAGCACAGATGTGCAGTTCTCAACATGTGCACAGCCCTGTCAGTGCCTCACAGACTACAGCTATCACCATCATCACCATTACCACCATCACCATCACCACTGTCACCACCATCACCACCATCATTACCATCACCCTAACCACCATCATCACCATCATCACAACCATCATCACCATTACCATCATCACTGTCACCACCATCACCACCATCATTACCATCACCCTAACCACCATCATCTCAACCATCATCACCATTACCATCATCATCACCATCATCATCACCAACATCATCACCACCACCATCATCATCACCATCGTCACCATCATCACCACCATTATCACAATCACCATCATCTCCATCATCATAAACACCATCATCACCATCATCATCACCATCGTCACCATCACCATCATCACCACCATTATCACAATCACCATCACCACCACCATCACCACCACCATCACCATCATCACCACCACCATCACCATCATCACCATCACCATCATGAGAGGCTCAGCAAACATTTGTAACACAAAGAATAAACTGCCTGCAGCGTGCCACGTTGCATCTTTGATTTAGTGCCGTCATTTGGAAACGTGTCCCTAATAATAACAGCTTCCAGGTAACCAGGCGCCGGAAGCTTACATTGTTCCTCTGCGTTTTCTCAGTGGACACCCCAGCTCTCTGCGGAGGCAGTTCACTGACGGCAGTGCAGCGAGGGGACTTGAGGGCAGGACCAGGGGCAGAGGCGGCCAGGGAGCCAGTCAGAACAACCACACAATCACCCCCCCCCCCCCCGAGTTGATAGACGAGGAGCCCTAGGTTGGGGGGCGCAGGGCCGCACAGTGCACGTGCTGGGGCTCCGGTCCCAATGCGGGCTGCCCGCCGGGAAGGGTGGCGTCCTCAGCGGCCCCGCCGGCCGACAGCGGCAGCGCTCACCTGCAGCTTGCTCTTCCTCTGCAGGAGGCTGTTGTGGAGCAGGTCCCTGTCCCTCACGGAACTCGCCACCTGCTCCAGGAGGGCCCCCGCGCTGTCCTGGCCGAAGATGCTGCCCAGCAGGTCTGACTTCAGTGGCAGCACGGTCAGCTGCTGCTTCAGGCGGGAGCTCTCGGCCAGGGCCGCCTGCAGGGACGGGCTGCGTCAGCCACGGGCGGGGCGGGCAGCGGAGCCTGGCACCCGCCCAGAGCGCACCTGTTTGCTGCGACTGCCCAGGCTCCGAGGCAGCAGCAAACCTGAGAAACAGGCCAGCAGGAATGCGCGAGGGAGGCCTGAATCTCAGGGTCAGCTGCATTCCTCTCACCCCGCACACCCATTATTATCAAAGCTGAGCACCCTCCTCAGCAGATGCTCAGCAAGTATCTCTAATAACAAAAGCGTAATATGCAACCGACCGAACCCCGAACAGTGCAACGACCATCCGGACGACTATGCTATGACACCCACTGGCGCCAGGCCAGCCAAGGCGGGTGCGATGGGATTGGTCGGGGGCCCAGTCATCACCCCACGATCGCCCTGCAGAGGGAGGCCCAGGCCACCGGCTGGCAGGCTGGGGCTCTCCCTCTGCAGGGTGATTCATCATGGAGCCCCAGCCAGGTGGGCAGAGCCTACCTCTTTGGGGCGATCCATCGCAGGGCTCCTGGACTGTGAGAGGGCACAGGCCGGGCTGAGGGACACCCCCACCACCAGTGCATGAATTTCGTGCACCGGGCCTCTAGTTTGTAACATAAAGCGTAAGCTGTCGCCCTTCCTGCATGTCTTGGAAATCCGTCTCTCCATCCCCACTGCCACTGTCCTCACTGCAGCTGAACCCAAACCAAACCAGTCCGATCCTCTACCCAGTGACTCCTTCACCAGCAGCAGTGGGCCACCCCCAGGTGTCTGGAGGACGTTCTGAGGGGGCTGAGGGCCTGTGGGAGCACAACCAGGGGGAATTCAGGACGGCTCCTAACCGGAGGTGGCGCCTGAATGGAGTCACGATACATAGGAGCTCACCAGGCAGAGAGGACCTAACGGGACTCAGAAGCCTCCTTGTAATGGGCAGCTGCTCCCACACAGCCTACCTCTGCCCAGCCGCCTCCTCCAGGAAGCCTGCCCTGACCACATTCCCAGCTACCCTCACTCTCCCTGCCCCTAAGCCAGTGGTCGGCAAACTGCGGCTTGTGAGCCACATGCAGCTCTTTGGCCCCTTGACTTTTTAGCAAAGGCCAGCTTAGGAGGACCCTAATTAAGTTAATAACAATGTACCTACCTATATAGTTTAAGTTTAAAAAATTTGGCTCTCAAAAGAAATTTCAATTGTTGTACTGTTGATATTTGGCTCTGTTGACTAATGAGTTTGCCGACCCCTGCCCTAAGCCTTTGCCAAGCCTCAGGCTCCTGCTGACGAGCCAGTTGTTTGGGGTAAGGCCCAGGGTCCTAGAGGCCAGGGGCATTGTTGTCAGCTGGCCAGAGTCCTTCCATTGTTATCTATGATATTACTGAGACACTGAGCGAGGCACAGGGCTGGGACAGGAAGAGCAAAGACCAACCCAGGTAGGTAACTGCAAGCCAGGCAGACAGCGAGTGTTTTCCTAAAGTTTCAACCAAGTGGGTGTTCAGGGCAGAAGTGGATTTCCTGGGCGGGGAAATCCAAGGAGGCTCCTCGGAGGAGGCAGTACTGACAACCTCCCTGGAAGGGCTACGGGAGTCTCTGGAGGGAGAGCGGTCTCATGGTGAGATCGACCACCCAGAGGTCAGGCCTCGGGAGGCAGGGGTCACCAAACCCAGACATAACCTCACGGGGTTCAGCATTCAGCCTGGGGAGCTGCGATCATGAATTGGACTACATCCTAGCTGGGAGGCCTTGGGCAGTTCTGAGCCTCAGTTGCCTCATCTGTAAAATAGGGGTGCTCACACCCCAGCGCGTGGGGTTGTCATGAGGCCTAAACGAGACGATGCCTACGAAGCACTTGGCGTGCAGGAACCCCTGCGGACACACAACGAAAGCCAGCCCTCTAGCTGCCAGCATTTAACCGGCGGCCCTGGGTTGAATTGTGTCCTCCCCAAAAGGTCTGGAGACGTCCAAGCCTCCCCCACCTCAGACTGTGACGGGGCGAGCCGGCACGGCCATGGCGTACTCAGCCCCAGGCGCCTTATGCGCCGCGCCAGCTCAGCCAGGTTCGGTGAGCCTGAGAGGGGGCGGTGAAGGATGGAGAAAAGACAGACGAGAGAAGAAAGCTGGGTCTCGGTGGGACGCTGTCCCCTCTGATGGAGAGCCTCTCTGATGGAGAGACAGCGACCAGATGCCACGAGGCACAGGAAGGGCAGGTCAAGATGTTTACAACATCCTCGTGGGTTTCGATCCTACTCAATTACATGCACCTGAACTCTATCAAGCCCACATCACTCAGGCACGTGGGGCCACGTGTTCGGACCATAGGTTCAAGCTCACAACTACAGCTGTTGGCTATCATGGTGCTGGGAGGGCTCTGCCCTCCACGCTGGGACTTGCACGTGGCCATGAGAGGACTGTGCCCTCTCATTAGTCCGAGGCTTGAACACAGTAGCCGCTCTCCACATGTGACCTTCCTGGGAGGTGGGTCTGAGCAGAGGTAGCGGGTAGAGGGGGGTCACCCAGGCACCAGCTCTGCCTCTTGTCTCCCGTGTTGATACGTCCTGGGCACACGGGACGCCTGTGCCAGACCCGGGCAGTGAGCTCCGCCCAGATGTCAGAGGGCCCGGGCACACGCCCGCCCTGCGAGGGTGACGGAGGTGCCGCGCCTGGCGGGTGGCCGCCCCGGCTTCGCGGCCAGCCCTCCCGGTTACCTCGATCTGCGGCAGGAAGGTGTGGATGGAGGGCAGGTCAGGCAGGCTGGCCGTGACGTCCAGGAGCCGCTGGGCCAGCTCCCGCCACAGCTGCAGATCCTGCAGAGGCCGCTGGAAACGCCGCCACAGCTCCACGCCCGTGGCACTGCGCAGCCGGGCGCTCCTCCCTTTCATGCTGCGAGGGCCGGGGAGGGGGGAAGCCAGGAGAGCGGGTCAGCCCAGGAGCGCTCCACCCCGACCCCAGGGAGCCCGCCTGCACTGCTCCCCGGGGGTCCCACCCCTATCGCGCCGGCTGCTGGGGCATCTAAACGGCAGAGGCCCATGCCCTCAGGATGAAAGTGCCCCCGAAACAAGGCAGCCCTCGAACAGACGTGCAGCCCGGCGTCACGGCCAGGGAGCGCCAAGCTCTCAAGAGGAAGCGTGGGGTCCCCGACAGGCGCTGCGTGCCCCTAGGCACCTCGCGAAGCAAACAGACCCTTTCTTGAGTAGGAGGCCCTGGTCCCAGGCCCCAATAACTCCTGCAGAAGGTTTTTTCACCGCCATGCCCAGCGCCCAGGCAGAGGCCGGCAGCGCCGGACGCCTCAGCAGGGCAACTGGAGGGCCCCCGTCCCACGCAGCTTCGTGCTCAGAAGAGGGCAGCACCCCTGCCCCACCACCCCCACCACCACCACCACCACCACCAGGCGGGCACCCGCGGGCACCTGGCCGCTGCTCTGAAAGTGCAGAGGTGGGGCCTGAGCACACTGTGGGGCAGAGACACCCCGCAAGGGGGAGCCCCTGGGTTCGTGCTGGGGGAGCCCCAGGAACAGGCAGAGGAAGGAGCTGCGGAGGGGTGAGTTCTGAACACCTCTCAGGCTCACGTACGGCTACGGGTTCCGAATGGCCCGTGCGCAGTCGCCCAGAGCGTGGGCGCCGGGCCTGCTGGTCGGCGCTGCGGGGAAGGCGGAGGGCCCTGCGCCCGGGCCGTGGCCGAGGGGAGCAGAGGCGGCGTGGCGATGGGCTCAGAGGCTCCGTGGGCACCGTCAGCCGCAGGGGCCGGTGTCTGTCCTGAGGAGTCCTCCCCTCGGCCACGGCCTGGTGGCCCCAGCGCCAGCGCCAGCGGCACAGGGAGACGGGGTGGAAGTGGCGAAGGAGCCACTTCGCACGGAGGAAGCCAGCGCCAGGCCTCTGTTTGGAGTGAAATGTAAAACACTACCCAAAGGGAAAGTGGCTGGCCTGGCTCAGGGGTTGAGCGTCGACCTATGAACCAGGAGGTCACGGTTCGATTCCGGTCAGGGCACAGGCCTGGGTTGCGGGCTCCATCCCCAGTAGGGGGCGTGCAGGAGGCAGCCGATCCATGATTCTCTCTCATCATGGATGTTACTCTTTCTCCCCCTCTCCCTCCCGCTCTGCAATCAATAAAATATATTTATTTTAAAGGAAGGGACCATGACTAACAGAGCAAGCTGGCACCCTGGACACCCGTCACTGAGAGCTACAAGATGCACGCGCGTTTCCAGGCTGCAAGAGAAAGCAGCCGCCTCCTGGAGGCAGCGTTCCTGGGGAGAGAAGGCCCCGAGTCCCGCCCCCTCGGCCCCCAGCCCCGCCCTCGGCCCCCACAGCCCCCCACCTCTGGAACTCCTGGACGGCCTGGACGACGCTGTCGGGGAGCTGCTGCAGGTCGTGGGGGAAGGCGATGAGCTCCCTCAGCTGGGCCTGCAGCCGGTCCACCCGGGGCTCCTCCGTGGCCAGCGCCGCCCGCGTCGCCTGCGGCACAAACGCCCCGAGGGGGTGGTGAGTCCGGGACAGGACAGGGTGCGTGCTCAGGGCGGTGAGCGTGGCTGGTGGGAGTGGGCCCGGGGACACTGCTCCCCCACCTCCCACCCTGCCTCTCGCCAAGCTGGTCTTTCTCTTGATGTCACCGCCCCCCCCCCCCCCCCGCCCCCGGCGTTGTCACCAACACCAGCACCTCACAGCACAGGTGACCGATCCCCAGGAACACGCACACCGTGCTGCGTGTGAGGCTCTCCAGGATTCTGGAGGGCAAGTCTCCTGTCCCCATTTCATATGCAAGGAACCTCGTTTAAGAGTTTTATTTTTTGTTAATCCTCACCAGAGGACATTTTCCATTGATTTTTAGAGAGAGTGGAAGAGAGAGGGAAAGACAGAGAGAAATATCAACGTGAGAGAAACACATCGATGGGTTGCCTCCTGCACGAGCCCTGACCAGGGCTTGGGCCGGGGAGGAGCCTGAAACTGAGGTACATGCCCTTGATTGGAATTGAACCCGGGACCCGTCAGTACGCAGGCCGACGCTCTATCCGCTGAGCCACACCGGCCAGGGCTCTAAGCACTTGTTGTTTTCCGGAGTGCATGAGGAACTGCGGGGGAGGGGCCATTGCCCACATCCCCGTTTCGCCTTTGAGATGAAAGTCATCCTCCCGAAGGCATCCCGTTGGCAAGGAGAGGAGCCAGGACTTGAACCCAGCAGTCCGATCCCAAAGTCCGCGCCCTTAACCACTGCACCGCACCTGCACCTGGGGCCAGGCGGCCAGTGCTAACGGGAAGCAAGTCCCTGTGCCCATCACAGTGGGATGGGCGTTAGAGGAGGGTGAGCGGGCCCTCGAGTACACCTGCCTCGTTCCTGCCCCCACGGACATAGTTCTGCACGTGGGCGCGCGTTAGACGGGAGAGAGAACACAGGACAAGGGGAGTGGACAGGGCTCTGGGCCGTTTGCTTTCAGATATTTCCGCGAACGGAACTAACTGATGCGGAGCGACCCCGTTGAGTTCGTAAATAACGGCAGGAATGGGGAGGTGTTTGCTTTATTTTAAAAATCTCTCTGTCCACAAGACAGGCCTCCTGTGCATATGGGGGCGGGGGGGGGGCTCTGATTGGACATCACGTCTGAGTTGGAACCCACCCCACCCTCCCCAGGGTGGGCATGTCTGCTCGGTCCCAGACCCCCTGATCGTTGGTCACCGTCTCCACGCTCGGAGCTTTCCCTCCCGCCTAAGGCTCAGCTCAGGAAGCCCACATCCACCCCCGGGCAGGGCGTGGCCGACCTGGAGACAATGCGCCTCGGGTCCTATTCACCCACGGACTCATGGGGACAAAGAAACTCTCCCGGCCTCAGTCTCCTCTCCCAGCAAATGGGTGCAAACACCCAACTTGGGTTAACACCCCAAGACCCGGGAGAAGCGGAGTGAGTGTGTTTAGGGCTTACCGTGATCCTCCCACCGGAGGGTGAGCTCCCAGGGGCGGCACCCCAAGGCGCCTCGGCCGCCTGGACTGCGTGGCTTGGACAGACCCTGCTTACCGAGTAGAGTCTCCAGCGGGCCACCAGCTCGTCCTCCGTCCCCGCCTTGGCCGCGGGCTGCAGGCCCTCCTCCGCCAGCCTCCGCAGGCCCTTCCGGAACTCCGCCAGCTCGGCCTCCAGCTGCGCCCTCCGCCGCTCAAAGGCGCCCGTGGACTCGAGCAGGCCGCGCAGCCGCCCCTCCTCCTCCTCACAGAGGCCGCGAAGTTTCTCCAGAACTTTCCGCATCTCCTCCAGTTCTCGGGTGATCTTCTCGGCACCCAGAGGAGAGGTGTTCTGGATGACCCCCACCGCCTGCGCCTCCAGCCTCCTCAGAGACTCCTCGCCCCGGGGCAAATCCTTGGCGACGTCCTGGAGGGGAGCGTGGGAGGGCAGACCATGAGGGCACCTCCCGCTCAGCACGGACGCCCGGAGCTGGGGGGCGCAGCGGCACCTGTCCCCGGGTGGACTGTCTGCCTCGGCAGCCCTGACTCCCGCCCACATCCCTCCTAGTCTTCTCAGAGCCCAGGAGCACGTCGTCTCGGGGGGCTGGGTGGGGGCCCCGTCTTTAACCCCCCGGACATTGGCTAGTCTGCCTTTCTAACAAGGCAGAGCCGGCTCAGGCAGAGCCTCCGGCCGCAGCCGCGTGGAGCCGGGCAGAACCACACGACCCGTCTGGTTTCATGATGTTCCTGTACGGTCACCTGCTAATTAGGAGTGAGTGCTGGATCTCCACTTACGACGATGCGATCAAGTTTCTTTTCAAAATAAATGGTCATTGGCTTTTAATTTTTTAAAAAATTGTTCTACAAACACCTTTAAATCTATTTTATTTGAAACTGCCTTTAAAATGAAGTATACAGGCCTTAGGTGTCACTGTTCAGAGTTTTGAGAAATATGCATGCATGCTCACGTAGTCCACCTTGTTATCAAAACATACAGCATCTCTAACATCCTGGAAGATTCTAGAACTTATTGGAAATCATAGGAGATGTTATCTATTGAAACTGGCTTCTTTCACTCAGCATAATGCTTTTTCAGATTCTGCTGTCTATCAGTACTTCATTCCCTCTAATTGTAATATTCCTCCATATATATACTAGCATATGTATGTGTGTGTATATATATATATATATATATACACACACACACACACACATATATAGTACCTATATATATAAAAGCCTAAGCAACTGGTCATTATGACATGCACTGACCACCAGGGGGCAGACGCTCAACACAAAAGCTGCCCCCTGGTGGTCAGTGCGCTCCCACAGCCAATCTCCCATGGCTGGACAACCTCCCATGGTCCCTCCCCTCCAGCTTGGTCGATCAGGACTGGGTGACATGGCCCCAATTGGCCCCAATTGCTGGCCAGGCCAAGGGACCCCACCTGTGCACAAATTCATGCACCAGGCCTCTCTTATCGCATTTATTCAATGCCCTATTGACAAAAATCCGGTTGTTTCCATATGGGGCTATCATGACAGCGCCCCGTTCGAGACCCCTAGTCTAGACCACGCTGCCGTGGCCTGGGTTGCCAAATGCCCTGCTGGCTCAGAGGTTCCCATGAGGCGGCCGAGGCCCCGCACATTCGCCACTAGATTCCACGCTTCTCCTCGCGTGGGACCTGTGGCCCATGGAGGTCTGTGCCTCCCTTGGGCCCGGCACCCCTGTGACATGAACTCGAACCTGTGCGGGCTCCCCAGTGGCCCTTGGTGGTCACAGCCCGGTTACCTGCAGCGCCGAGAGCCGGTGGCCAGCGGGCAGTGAGCAGCTCCGCCCCACGCAGCCGTTCACCTTTGCCACCACCGCCTGCAGCCACAGCTGCAGCTCGTCCACGTCCGCCTGGAAACGCTCGTGCTCCCGGGTCACCTGCTCCAGCAGGTCCACTCGTTCCTGGGGAGGGGAGAGGACCGCCATGAGGGCCGGCCTGGCCGCCTGGCCTTGGGGCCTGCGTGTGTGTGTGTGTGTGTGTGTGTGTGCACGCGCGCATGTGTAGAGGGTCCGGGATTCTGGGATATTTCACCCCTTTTGCTGGAAATAAAGAAGTCCCAGACACCCTTCTCTATCTTTTTAACCCTTTGCACTCGCTTGCTTTTTTCTCGATTCCTTTATTCTAATGCTAACCGTGTCAAGTCACACTCGACATCCGAGTGCAAAAGGTTAAAAAAATATATTTGTATTGATTTCAGAGAGGAAGAGAGAGGGAGTGAGAGAGAGAAACATCAATGATGAAAGAGAACCATTGATCGGCTGCCTCCTGCGCACCCACACTGGGGATGGAGCCCACAGCCCGGGCATGTGCCCTGACCGGGAATCTAACCGTGACCTCCTGGTTCATAGGTCAACACTCAACCCCTGAGCCACCCGGCCGGGCTCTTTCTTCTCTATCCTCTTAGACCAAAAGCATTCAGGGCTGGGCCTGGAACAGCAACTGCCGCCCCAGACACTCACCCGAGCGTCCCCGAGGCGCCAGAGCTGCTCCGGGAACAGCACGGATGGTATCATCTCCCCGAACCCTCCCGGCCCCCCAGCCCACGGCGGTGTTACTAACCCAGCCCGACCGACAGGCAAACCGAGGCCCAGAGAGGTGAAAGGATTGTCCAAGCCATTGCCCGCTGGGAAAGCTCCGAGAGGCGAGCCCAGGCGGTAAGGCTGGTCCAGGGTTTCCGCCCGTTACCATGGTGTGTGCCCGCTTCCTCCCGAGGGCGGTGAGGGCACCTGCCCGGGTCGGAGGCAGCTCTACTTTCTGACAGTCCCACTGACGTCCTAACCCCCGGGGGACAAGATGGTCGTGAGGGGGACTGACCTTTGGGAAAATAACAGTGTTCCTGATAGAAGACCTACTGTGCGCCTAGGAACTCGGTTTTTTCAAAACACACCCGTGATCACGGCACCATCTCTTTAAACCCCTCCCTGGCTCCCACTGCCCCCAGGCTCAGGTCCAAGTGCCACAGCCTGGAGGTCAAGGGCAGACTCGGTCCAGACGCTGGGCTGGAAAGCCCACTGCCTGCGACGTGAACCCTGGCCCGCCTCGGGCCTCCCCATCGGTGCGGTGCGCTAACAGCACCTGCCTCACTGGATGCCGAGGACGGAACGTCAGAGCCGCAGCTCCTGCGAGCAGCACGGCAGCCGCGAGCGCCACGTGACGGAGCTCTGCTTGCTGTCACGGCTGGCCTCTCGGGGTGCTCCCCTCCAGCCCCCCTTCTCTGAAGAATCGCCCGCTGCCCGGGCCGAGTGAACGGTCTTCCCTGCTGGGGCTCCTGCTGGGGGACAAGGCCCCACAGACACGCTGCCCTCGGTGGTTTCGTCCCCGGGCCCAGCGCAGGGCCGCTCTGTGACAGCTTCCTGAGCGGCAGGGAGAGTGCAGGCGGCGTGTCTGCCAGCGGGTTCCAAGGAGAGGGAACGAGGGGTTTCCATCTAATAAGCAGTAAAACGCACCTGAGCACCGACCGGCCTGGACAAGCACGCGCCTACGTCACCTTCCCCACAACCACAAAGCCCGCCCGTCGCACAAATGGCCATTGGGCTTCACCGCCCCGTGGTTTCTGTTGCAGCTACTCCACCTCCCCGCGCTGCTCCTGCCCTAGCACCTCAGACGAGCAGCCGGTGGCACCACACCCGGGTGGGGTGTCTTCTAGTAAAACCGAAATTTTTGCTTCATATTTGTAGGTGTCATGGAATATTCTGGTCTTTATTTCCCCCGCAATCACTCAAAAAGGTAAAAACCACTTTGGCTCACACGCCGCGCGAAATCAAGAGGTGGGCTGGATCTGGCCCGGGGGCCGAGGTTTGCCGAGCCCAGCTCTCGGCCACGGGGCCGGCCGTGCCCAGCAGCAGGTACGGATCAAAGTCAGAAGTTCTCAGCTGGGAGGCGTGGACAGACAGACTCAAACGCTTCCCTGCTGTTGTACACGGCCTGAGGGGCTCCCTGCCAAAGGCAGAAACACTGATCAATTCACTCAAACCTTTGCTGCCGCCATTGCAAGGAGGAGAAAGTACCCCCATTGTAGAGACGGGGAAACCAAGGCACAGGGCCAAGCCCTCAGGAAGAGCTGAGGACCCTCCCTCCAATGGAAGCGAGGCTCGCAGCCTCGGCAGCACACACGGCAGACGGACACACGGCTGCTCACACTCCAAAGGGGACGAAGGGACAGCCGCTCCTTCACGCTGCCCGGCCGGCTGCCCCTCCCACGGGCGGTGTGCCTCGACCCAGGGCTTCCTCCGCGCGCGGGGGAGCGGGGCGGGGAGACCGCGCAGGGAGTCGGCACAGGCCGGCTCTGATGGCTGCAGATGCTGTAATGGGGCAGCTTCCCCAGTGAGCGTGCGGCTGGCAGGTGTGTGTGTGTGTGTGTGTGTGTGTGTGTGTGTGTGTGTGAGTGATGAGGTGCTGGCACCCGGGACAGAGTAAATAAAGCCTCGGGGAGCGGCCCTGGACAGGACCGCGGCCCAGCAGGGCAGCCATCCAGACGAGCTCCGTGCCAGGCGGGGCGAGCACAGCACGGTTCAGCCGCCGCCGGCCGCCGCGGGGAGGATGACAGGGGTGACAAACGCGAGAGGGCGCAACCTTCGCTCGTTAGACCGAACAGCGCAGCCATCTGTGGCCGGCGGCTGTCAGGGTGTCAAAACCCAGCCGACCGACAAGGCGGCGTGGCCGCAGGCTGGGCCCGGGCTGCGCGGACGGCTGTGATTCACGCCCAGGTGCCGGCCGGCCGCCCCCTGTGAGGCCGGAAGCAGAGGGAGAGGACACTGCCACCGCCCCGGCCCCTCAGGAAAGGGAACCGCTGGGCTACAACCACTCCACGAGATAAACACCAAGACCCTGCTGGCTGCCAGCCTGCGCTCCCGTCCCCGAGGACAGTGCTCCTGCCCTCCCCCCGCCCCCCACCCCCGGCAGGGCCAGGCACACTCATCAAGAATCTCCCTCCAGCCCGGCCGGTGTGGCTCAGTGGTTGAGCGTTGGCCTATGAACCATCCGTCAGTAGGTCAACCACACACATCAAGCACCACCTGTGTACGCAGCACGGCGTGACGCTGGGTATACGGATGGTAGATGACGGGTGGATGGGTGGGTGGGTGGTGGAGGGATAGTTGGATGGGTAGATAGAAGATTGGCGGGTGGGTAGGTAGGGAGGGAGTGGGTAGATGAGCAGGTGGGTGACAGGGAGGGAGTGAGTGGGTAGGTGGGTGAAGGGGTAAACAGTGGTGGGTAGTCGATAGTGGAGAGATGGATGAGTGAGGGGGAGGGTGAAGCGGGGCGGGTTGGTGAGTAGGTGAATGAGCCGATAGCTGGCTGGGAGGGGGAGTCAGTGGCTGTCAAGACGAATAGGAGATTAGTCAGGCTGGTGGTGAGCAGTGAGAAAACAGAGGTATGGGAGGGTGGGTGCTTGCATAGACGGCTGGGCAGGTAGTGGATGAATGAGGTGGTGAATGGGGGACAGTAAATGGGAGACGTGACGTTCAGTGGGGACATAAGTGGGTGAGCGGATAGGGAGGTGGAGAGAGGGATGAATGCTGGTGGGTGGGGAGTAGTGGGGAGTCGGTGGGTGGCTGGATGGTTACTTCGCAAACGGAGGGGTAGACGAGATGGGTAAATGGCAGGACGGGTAGACAGCCCACTGCTCCCCCACCTGGGCTTTGGCCTTCACGGCCTCGTACTCGGCCTTCATCCTCGTCTGGGCGTCCTCGTCCACGCTGGGGTCCCCGATCCTGTGGAACAGGGAGGCCGCCTCCTCCAGCAGCCGGTCCAGGAGCACGGCCTGGTGGCCCACGCTGTGCAGCAGCACCTGGGCCTGGCCCAGCTGCCACTGCTTCTGCTTCAGGCCCAGCTGCAGCTCCGCGGGCGGCGCCAGCGCCACCGTCATCTTCTGGAACCAGCGGTAGAACTCGTCGCGGGCCAGGAGGTACTCGCTCCAGTGCAGCCACACCCACTCGATGCGGCTGTGGGCGCAGAGACACGGCCGTGAGCCAGCCAGCGCGCACCTGGCTCGGGGACTCGGGGCTGAGGGAGCGGACCCGGACCCGACGCCGCCCTCTCAGGGCCTCGGAGCCGCCTGGGCAGCTCAGGACACTCGATCCCGGGCCCTTGTTCAGTCCCGCGGACAGGACCCTGTGTCTGCTGAGGAAGCTCCGAGGGACTAGGGGTCAGGGTGGCTCAGTTCCAGAGCTGCTCTGAGACCCGTAGCCTTGCTAACGCGGCTTATGGAGCCTTAGCTACCAGCGCCCCAAACTCTAGCCCTAAACCCCCACTAACAGACACCCAAATGCCGCCGGGAGTGTGTCTAGTCATTTGCAGAGTACAGTAGTATCTGTGGGCTTGTCACCCCACAGTGGGGACAGAGGCTGAGGGCCTGTGTGTGGGCTCCAGGGACCCCAAAAACTCACTGCACAGCCCTGCCTCCTCACTTGCCTCAGTTTCCCCATCTGTAACATGGATGTGGCCCTGTCTGTCTGGACACATCGAGCCACTGTGGAATTCCAAGTGACAAGGGTTTAAAAGCAAAACCTTACTGTGAAAGGCCCCCCAGCCCACTCCGCATTCTGGTTTTAAGATGGTGCCCGGCCGGCGTGGCTCAGGGGCTGAGCGTCGACCTATGAACCAGGAGGTCACAGTCCGATTGCCGGTCAGGGCACATGCCCAGGTTGGGGGCTCAATCGCCAGTGTGGGGCGTGCAGGAGGCAGCTGATCAATGAGTCCCTCTCGTCGTTGATGTTTCTCTTTCTCTCTCCCTCTCCCTTCCTCTCTGAAATCAATAAAGACATAAAAAAAAAAAAAAAAAAGATGGAGCACCCGTTTGCTGAGGGCCTACTGTGTGCCTTGCTCCTGGCATTGGCTATCTCCCCCTTCCATCCTCCTGACAGCCTTCAAGGAACGTTTGATTGTACCCATTGTCTAGATGAGAAGCCTGAGGCTCAGAGAAGTCAAGTACCTTTCCCAAGGCCATACAGCAAGTAGCCTCCAGAGTGGGAGGCCTCCCTCTGCCCAACCCCACTGGGCCCCTGCCTGGCTCCCCACAGGCCGGGAAGCTGGGCTAAAAGGCTATTGAGGAGACAGGCCCCCCTCCTCCGGGCCATTCTCCTATCGGGCCCTTCCGTTCTGCTGGCAATGCGCACGTGACAAGTCAAACAAGAATTAACTGTTGGCAAAACAAGCCGGGCTCCCGCCGTCTGTTCTCATCATTACGCTTGAATACATTAGAACGAGGCAGGCAGGGCAGGCTAACGTCCCAAGAGGACGCCCGTTCCCAGCGATCCCAGCGCTGGAGGGATGTCCCTTGGCAGGGCCCCAGGCCAGGGAGGTGGTGGGCAAGCAGGGTCCGGGGGCAGCCCTACCTGTGACAGTGAGTCATGTAGGTGACCGTCTCCTCCCACTGGGCCTTGATGTCCCTGAGCCGCGCCAGGATCGCGGGCTTCTGGTCCTCGGGGCAGCAGGCCAGGAGCGCCTCGGCCGCCTGCAGCACCAGGTCCACCTTCACGCGCCCCTCCGGCTCCAGCTGGCATATTTTCTGTCGTGGGCACAAGAGCCAGTTTCCCGGGGTTAGACAAAGGGCGAGCGGGCGGAGCCACAGCCGGCGTGATGGACTCACAGCCTCTCGGGGCTCCCTCCCAGGCGCGTCACCCCCGTGAGGGCCTGCAGCTCAGCACCCAGGGGCCTGATGGAGAAGCAGGTTGTGGGAGGGCACGGACTCGGTCCCGGCCACACGCCCCAGAGCTGGATGGAAGCGCACCTCCCGGCCACCCCGCAGGCAGGCACCGGGCTGGGCACCACCGAGCTGGGGGAGGGGCCCCCAGGGGAGGTCCCGGACCGGGCAGGCGAAGAAGGCACCAGCCACTCGCTTTCACCGACCACAGGAGTGAAGTGGTTTTTTATTGCAAAATCGGCTTTGAAATGTCAAAGCACATAGATCAGCGTCCCAGAGCCCGTGGGAGGGTCCGTGGGAGAGCCCGTGGGAGAGCCCGTGGGAGGGCCCGTGGGAGGGTCCGTGGGAGGGTCAGTGGGAGAGCTGGAGGGAGAGCCCGTGGGAGGGCCCGTGGGAGAGCCCCGGGGGCGCACTCAGGACATGAGGCCCCGCTCCGAGGCTCCAGGTCAGGTTCCTGGGGGCCCCCCGATGGAAGCCCCCTCCAGGGCCCACTCTCCCTGGCCTCGCCAACGGCTCTTCCTAAGAACCACCCCGGCCTTCCCTGAAGCCAGACCACCAGCCAGGTCATGACCTGCCAGCAAAGGGTGCAGGCTCCAAAGGGATCCGGGCCCGAGACAGCGCGTGCACCGCAGGGCGGTGGTGTCTGCAGACAGAACCCCTGGGGCGGGGCTGGGGGGTCAGGAGCGACTCGGGCAAGGGAGTGTTTCATTTCACACCCACACCTGCACCCAAACCAAAGGGCATGCCCAGCAGAGGCAGCAGCACAGACAAAGGTGTCGTGATGGGCTGTTTAGGAGGTTTTCTGCCGCTAGGAGGAGGCATGTGCTTGGAAGGTGGGGTTTGGGGTGGGGGTGGGGGCAGGGCGTGAGGCTGGGGAACAGGGCTGTGCAGACAGTGAGTGACTGGGTCCAGGTGGCCTTGGCATGTCTTCGGTGGGCAATGGGGAGCCACGGATGGTTGTAGAGGAGGAGAGCATCGCGAGATCCTCGCTATGGATGACGTTCCTCATTCGTGCTTGTGTGGCCGCCGGGCCACGTGCACACCTGTGCCTGTTACCCTGTGAACCTGCACACAGGGCGTGCCTCACCCACCTCCCCTGCCCAGGTGTCCACACTCAGCCCTGGACTCACGCCGTCACCAGATCAACGCCTCGAATTTGGGCCCCTCACGGTGTGTAGGAACGCACTTCACTATTGAAAAGTGCGGACAATAAAACCACCCTCACGGGGCTTCTGTGAAGTGCAGCCGTGAGCACAGTGGGTGCAGAATGAGCCTCAGCTCCCCGCTCCCAGTGCCCCCGCGAATAGTCATCTGGTCATGAGGAGCCTGCCGTCTGAGGAGGGAAGGGGCTCTGGGCTGCCAACTCCTCTCCCTCCAGTCCCCGACCTTCCAAACGTCCAACCCACTGCCCCTCTGCTACAGAAGAGGGTCCAGGTCCTTGGCTGGGTAGTCCAGGCTGTCACCCTCTCACCCACCCCCTCTGTGTACCTCCATTCGCACTGAGCCCTGCTTTGTGCGTGGGGGCAGGGGGACCAGGCCCGGGAGAAGCCAAAGGAATCACTCTCACAGGCACAGCCCCTCCCCAGTCCCCCGAAGGCAATCTGGGCTGGGCCAGCTGGGGTGGGGACCCACCTGGCTGTATGTGCCCCTGCCAGGCCAGGAGGGCAGAGGGGGGCTCTGGACCCTTACTCTGAAAGTGGCCCAAGGACCGGAAGCAGCGTGCCCTGGAGCATCTCAGAAATGCCACATTCCGGGCCCACCCCACCTCCGGGACCAGAATCTGCACTTAAACCCCAGTCCCCGGGAGACTGAACACCAGAGTCTGAGGAACACCGGCGAGTCCCCCCAGCCCCTGACAGTCCTGTAAACCTGGGCTGAGCTGGAGGGACCCCGGCCCAGCCACAGGGGCGAGGCCAGGCCTCTGCCTACCTCGGTCTCCCGCAGCCGGGCCTCCAGGGCGGCCCGGGGCCCCTGGGTGTTGTCATTGGTCTGCAGCCGCTCCTGCACGGCCTTCATCCACTCCCGGGCGTCCTCCACGCTGCCGTCGAAGCCCTCCTGGGGCTGCTGAGTCATGGCACCTGCGGGCTGGAGGCAGGACCAGGTGAGATCGGCAGGTGGGCGGGACGCAGGGGGCACAGGGCAGACGGATGGGGGCCCAGGGCAGAAGGATGGGGGCCCAGGGCAGGCGGATGGGGGCCCAGGGCAGGCAGATGGGGGTCAGGGCAGGCGGATGGGGGTCAGGGCAGGCGGATGGAGGTCAGGGCAGGCAGATGGGGGTCAGGGCAGGCGGATGGGGGCCCAGGGAAGGCGGATGGGGGTCAGGGCAGGCAGATGGGGGTCAGGGCAGGTGGATGGGGGTCAGGGCAGGCGGATGGGGCCCAGGGCAGGCGGATGGGGGGTCAGGGCAGGCGGATGGGGCCCAGGGCAGGCGGATGGGGTCAGGGCAGGCGGATGGGGGTCAGGGCAGGTGGATGGGGGGTCAGGGCAGGTGGATGGGGGTCAGGGCAGGCGGATGGGGTCAGGGCAGGCGGATGGGGGTCAGGGCAGGCGGATGGGGCCCAGGGCAGGCGGATGGGGGTCAGGGCAGGCGGATGGGGGCCCAGGGCAGGCGGATGGGGTCAGGGCAGGCGGATGGGGGCCCAGGGCAGGCGGATGGGGTCAGGGCAGGCGGATGGGCGTCAGGGCAGGCGGATGGGGGTCAGGGCAGGCGGATGGGGGTCAGGGCAGGCGGATGGGGTCAGGGCAGGCGGATGGGGTCAGGGCAGGCAGATGGGGGTCAGGGCAGGCGGATGGGGTCAGGGCAGGCGGATGGGGTCAGGGCAGGCGGATGGGGTCAGGGCAGGCGGATGGGGGTCAGGGCAGGTGGGTGGTGGCCCGGAGGGTGGGGGAGACTGTGACTACAGTCAGGTCCGCCCCACCCCTGTGCTCGGACAGGGGAACACAGTCCTGGTGATTGCGTTTGTCAAAGAGCCGAGGACCGGAGACAGGCAGGAACGGAGCACAGGCCTGGGCTCTCCAGGGCGCCGGGTGGCGGGGACTCTCTCTGGCCTCCCAGCCTCCCTGCTCCGGGCTCACCCACCTGGGGACACAGGGGCCGCCCTCTGACCCTCAAACACAGTGGCCTGAGGTGTCAGCGACAGATAATGAATCTTGATCTGAATGAATCAAAAGCCTCCATTTTAGAAACCATTTTGGCATCAGCCAAGCTGACCCTAGCCCCCAAAAGTAACATGTCAGGCGGGACGGCAGGTCCCCCGGGCCTCGTGCCTGCTAGTCCACCAACCCGGGTCCACGGCAGACAGCGCTTCACCGAGCCCCACACCACCTGCCCTGGCCGCCGCTGGCATCAGCTGCCCCGGAGGAGGCCTGCCGGCTGGGAGGTGCCCGGCCTAACCAGCCCCTCTGCACTGCCCGCCTCCCTGCCCTCCCCTCCCCTCCCCCTCCCCCTCCCGCTGGGCATGAAGTCTCGGGTTTCCTCATGTGACTTTCTCTAAACCCCTCCAAGCGCAGGCAGAACTCCCTGTATGCCAGCGCCTGTTGTCTGCGTACGGGAACTCTAAGCTACTTTGGATTCAAGTTCTTTAAATCTGCATTTCATGTAAGGGATTGCGTCTAGCTTATCCTCCATCTCCCACAGTGCCTTGCCTTCAGAGTAAGCCTTCAGCGAATGTCGCTGAAATCGGCCAGAATTGGTATAAAGTTTCATGCACCCAAAACCGACCATTTTAGTTAAAATGGCAAAACAAGACTAGACAAAACTAGCAACAATCCAGCTGCCCAGGAACAGGGGAGACGGGGGAGAGAAGTGCGCTTCACGGACGCTGCGGAGCGCCGGGCGGCCATCGGGAGCACACGCCTCAGACGAACGTGTGATGGCGAACTCTTAGAGGCAAAGAGGCTTGGGGTTCAGAGCGGCTTGGCTTTCTTCTCACGATTTAATTCGCTCCCCCGGCCGCGCCCAGGCTGCGAATGCTCCCGTGAAAAGCGGGTCCAAAATGGTGCCTGTGGCTTTCAGCTCTCGTCTGGGGGGGACTTGACTGGCTCCCAAAAGCTCCGCTTCCATTTGTATAAAACAAGACACGGGGAGGGGGAGCGGGGCCCCCAGGTTGCAGACGCCGGGGCGATGGGGAAGCTCTAGTTACCAAAAGGCAGCGGGGTTGGGAGGACCCTCCCAGCGGGGATGCCCGGGCCCCTGCCGCCTGCTGGTGTGGGGTCCCTGAGGTGCATCAAACGGAGCACAGGGTCCGTGGGCGCAGCGGAGTGAGCCTCGGACCCACGGATCAGCCCCACGGATGGCCCTAACCCCCGGGGGCTCGGTGAGGTGGCCGCAGAGTTCAAGAGGCCGGGCTTCGTGTCCTGTTCCCACAAGCCCCTCCCTTCCAACTCAACGACACACAGGATGAAGCAGGCGCTCCCAGCGGGCCACGGCCACGGCCACGGCCACGGCCACAAACGCGGGCGCCGCCCTGCATGGAGATGCCCCGAGGGAAGTGCACGTGGAACAGGACGGGGCGGGTGGGTGAGCTGGAAGCCGGCAGGGCTGTGAGCGGAGGGGGATGGGCTCTCACCCTTTCCTGTGGGCTCCGCGGAACAAAGGCTGGGAAGGCGGAGAACGAAGCGCAGAGGGTCCCAGGGGAAGGGGTGACGAACACCGATATCGAAATACTGCCCGTGGGATTCACGCCCCCCTCCGCACACACTTCATGAGCGCATTCGTTCACAGGACCCATCCGTGGGCCGCTATCGGAAACAGGCTTTCTAGAACGCAAATCCACGCGCCTGCTTCAGTGACCTGTGGCAGCGCGGTCCACCCACTGGCCCCCAGGCCCCAGCGTGACCCGTTTCCAGCCCCTCACCACCAAGCCCAGGCGGGCAGCCCCCTCACCAGTCAGCCCAGCCAGCACCGGGCGCGACCTCTGTCCCCTCTGCTGAGAGCACGCTCCCTCCCCAAAGCCTCGCCCTCCGAGGAGGCATCACCCTGTTCCGTGCCCCGAGGCACCTACCCGCTCAGCACCCGGTGCCAGTGAGAGAAGTGACCGGCCCTTTGGGAATTCCAACTACAGAAACGAGTGAGCAAAGCAAACACTGTGTGGTACGAGGCCGAACGGGGCGGGGGTGGGGGGTGGGGGGCCTCCTAAAATCAGACAGGGAGAGGAGGAGAGAAGCCTGGATGGAGCAAGTGCCGCTGCCGCTCTGGGCCTCAGTTTCCCCTTTCCCCATGAGCGTGGCACAGAGCATCTCTGAGGGAGGGGCCTGAGGCTGTGGGGTGAGATCTGTGAGCCAGGCCACGCCTGGCCCTGAGCCATCAGCCTGATCTGGCCGGGCCCCTCCCGCCCCTCCACAGCCAGCTCAGACCTCCATCACCACTTCCAGCTCCGGCCCCGCTAAGGCAGGCCCAGAGCCTTCCAGGGCGACGCCCAGGGGGCCTCCCCATCAGCGGGGCTGCTCTGTTTTTGTTGAGTCAGAAAATAAATAGTTTCAGACTTTGCAGGCCACATGCAGTCTCTGTTGCATATTCTTTGACTTTATGGCGCTTTAAAAAACGCAAGACCCATTCCACAGTCACCGGCCGTGCTACTAGTAAAGCGGACGCCAGCCCCACGTGGCCCATGGGCGGCCCTTCGCCACCTTGCTTTCCGTGGCCCAAGGCTGCAGCCGGCGGCCGCAGGGAGCCCCCGCGGCCCGTGGCGGCAGAGCTAGCTGGCTGAGGGTAGGTGTTGAGGCCAGAAGGGCCTAGGATCGGTCCTGGTAGCCCTGGCCCAACCATTTTGGCAAAAAGAAAAAAATGTGCTCAGGATTTTAAAAACACAGACTTTCATTTCCAAGTCCCAGCAGCAGCTCTGGGTGTGGCTGCGGACGTGTCTCTGGGCAGAGGACACGGCCCTTTCTGGTGCCAGCTGGCGTGGTCCGGGAGGCGGCAGTTAGGACGGAAACAGCCCGGTTCCCAGCATCGGCGCGGTTATCACCAAGGACCGCCGGGCGCGCAAGGACTTTATTTTTCCCGGGTGGCAAAGCTGGGTGAGGGCAGGCGATGGCACGGTTACGCAAAGCACATCCTCAGGTTGCACCTGGATCAAAGGCCATTGGTCAAAGAAAGGGACATTGTAATGCTTTCAATAATAACGATTTATTTTTTTTAAAAAAGCCACTGATCGGTCTGAGACTGACAGGTCCACAGAAGGTGGGCGAGACCCGGGGGCACGGCTGGGGACACGCTCCCCCAGGAATGGAATGTGAGGCCGAGAAGCTTCCAGAATCTGAGCTCTGGGCCTGAGTCATCCCCTCAGAAGGGGGAGAGTTTGATTTTTTTCCATTATTTAATATGTTTTTTAATTGATTTCAGAGAGGAAGGGAGAGGGAGAGGGAGAGAGACAGAGAAACATCAATGATGAGAGAGAAACGTTGATCAGCTGCCTCCTGCAAGCCCCACACTGGGGATCAAGCCCACAACCCAGGCATGTGTCCTGACTGGGAATCGAACCGGGACGTCCTGGTTCATGGGCCGACGCTCAGCCACTGAGCCACACCGGTGGGCGGGAGAGGTTAATCTGAGTCACAGGGCAGGTTCAGGGTGAATGAAGTGGTAGAAATGTCATTTTTTTTAAAAAGGCGTGTGGTGGACGGAAAGGTGCTGGAGATGGGGACATGGACTTAACCCAAAAAGCCACCAGGGGGGCTGGCATTGCCCCTTCCGTCCTCGGCGTCCCCGTCTAATCGGCGTCCCCAGTCTGAGAGGCAGGTCATGGTCACGGTCGCGCAGGAGGCAGCAGGGGGAGCAGGGAGGCTGAGCAGGGTCAGCAGGGGGGACCTCAGAGCTTCCTCCCCCGACCTGCACCTTCCTCTCAGGATGCTGTGGGCATCGTGGGCACCTGCTCAGGACAGGGCTGCCCTCACCTCCCCCATCGCAGACACGGACACCGAGCCGGAGTGAGCGGCCGGGACACAGAGCTGTGGCAGCATTGAGATTGGAACCTGGTTCTGTCGGGCTCCCGCGCCCGAGTTGGTCTCACCGACCACATTGGCTCCGCAGGCAGGTCCGCCTCCACCGCCCAGCAGAGCGCCGAGCACACCTGGGAGGACCGGCCAGGGTCGCACCCGAGGGAGCCCGCTCTGAGCCCAGCTGTGAGCCGGGGGGACTGAAGCTGCCAGGAGAGGAAAGGGGACCAGGATCTCCCCCCCCCACCCTGGTCCTGGGGGGTGGTGCAGGGGGAGGGACGACGAAAGCAGGTGGCATTACCAGACCAGGTTGGGGGCCACGGAGCAGCCCGACAGGAGAGCAGCCGCAGGGAGGACAGGCTGCCGCTGAGGGAGAGACCCCTGGGCGGCAGGGAGCCGGGCTCAGCGACAGGGCGGCCCCTCCTGTGCCCGGAGCGGAGCCCAGGGCGGGAGGAGTGGACGTGAGGCCCCAGCCAGGCCGGCCCAGGCTGTCCGTCTGGAAACTACGAAGGTAGCTGCCCCTTTGCCCTGATTCCGGGCCCCCGAACAGCCGCTGAGCTGCAGCTGAGCTCCGGGGAACCAGCCTTTGCAGGAAAAACCACAGGATCTGGCACTGACAGGAATCCCCTGGCACTGCCCGCCGGCCGGATCAGCCACGATTGCCAACCAGGGCTCAGAACCCCGTATCTTGGGGGTGGGCTGGCATGGATCTCTCCCCCACCCTCCCGTCCTTCCTGGGCCTGTGAAGCTGAGGTGCAGGCGGAGGTCCATACGGGGTCTGCGGTGCCACCAGGAAGGGGCAGACACCCCGTAAGGGCCAGGATGGAGCAGCCCCCACCTCGATCCCTCCCACACATTCCCGGGGAATGTGCAGACAGCAGACCACCACTGCCATTCGGCGATCCAGGCCTCCAAGAATCCTGCTCGGACTTCACCACACCCAGTAGAGACACCCCTACAATAGGACCCCAAAACCCTCCCAAGCAGAGAGGGGGCGAAGCCGGGTTCCCAGAGTGGCTGCCACGTGGCTGGTATCATCACGTTATAGAAATGGCCGCTCGCCTGTCCGAAGCGGTGGGCCCGGGTTCACCGGAACAATCATAACGGCCACCGTGTCCCTGGCTTCCTGTGTGCCTGGCTCGGTGACAGAGGGCTCCCTCCCCCTGCAAAGGCCCAGCGAGACGCTCCGTCCTAGCCCTGCTTTAGAGCTGAGCGCGCTGAGGATCAACGCTAGGTCTCAACCGAGGATGGTGAGTGGCAGGGCCAGGACTCGAACTCGGGGTGGCCTGAGTCCAGAGGCTTTGCCCTTCGATACCAGAGTGCGGCCTGGCTTCCACGCCCTGCCTGTACCCCCCAGAGCCCACGGAGAGCGGCCATGAGTGCGGGGAGCCTGGGGCAGCCAGCCCTCCAGGGCCATCTCCGTCCATGCTCCCAATCCCAGCAGCCGGCTCCTGGACAGACGTCGGGGCCTCAGCTTCCGCATCGAGAGTCGGAGACAATGCGGAGGCCCCAGGTGCCAGCAGCCTCGGTCCCACGGGGCCTGTGCCAGCCCTGCTGCCCGCGGGCAGGTTGTTCTGGGACCCAGAAGCCTTCCGAATTCAGACCCGAGTCAACTCCCGCTCCCACAGCTGGCAGTGACCGCCTGGCACGCCTGCTCCCCCAACCTGGCCGGGGGCCCTCACCACAGACGGAGCCAGAGGCCAGTCCCAGGGCCTCCCCTCCCGTGACTCGCTCGGCTTCCCGGTGACTCACGCCTGCGCTGCCAGTTCCCGCCGCCCGTTCCCACGGCTCCTCCGGGCACAGATGGAATGCCAGGAACCGCGTGGCGGCCGGTTTGAACCCCAGCGCTCGTCCCCGGGGCTGCTGGGGCCTCGCGTGTGTTACTTGTCACGGACAAGGCTTCGGAGAGGCGGCCGCTCGGAGCACCGCACAGGCCGCAGGGTGGTCCCGGAGCTCCCTGTCCCGCGGCGTTTGAGGTTCTGAGAGCAGAGGGCCCAGAGCAAGGGAGGGACTCGGCTGCAGCGTCCACGCTGGTCGTCGGGCCGGGGACTCGCAGCACCTTCTTCCATTTCACACCCTCCACGGGCACCGAGCCTCGACGGGAACCATGCGGGGCTCCCTCCCGCCTGAGAGGTAACCCCAGGCTGCGCCAAAGCCACCCAGACCCTCTGCCACTGGCTGCGAAGGGTTATGTAGGAGCCCTGCACGGGGCTGTAAGGGCCCCTACCATCCAGCCAGAGGGGTGGGCCGGCAGCTGCTTTCCTGACAGGCGCTGGAGGGCGGCTTGCAGTCAGCTCTCCATCACGGAGGAGTGGGGTTTGGCCCTGAAAACCAGCGGCTCTCTGGCCCAGCGACTCCCCCGTATACCTTGACTATAAAGCAGCATTTCCAATCGCTCTGAAACCCCCAAACCCAAGCTCTCCTTCAGTGATAAACGGGGTTTGGCCCAGCGACGCCCCCATGCACCTTGACTATAAAGTGGCACAGCCAATCGCTCTGAACCCGCTAAGCCCTAGCTCTCCATCAAAAGGCAGGGTCTGGAAGACAAGATTTCCGCCCTGGAAATGCTGTCCTCAGCAATGCATCGCCAAATGGAACCGTCTGGGAGGGAGAGAAGGCACAGGACAACTAAGGGGGGGGGAGCGGGGGGAGGGGAAGGGGAGCAGAGGCTAGACTGCCCAGAAAGGAGAGGCGATCAAAGCGGGGCCTTAGCTCCAGGGCTCCCGGCCGTGGTTCTGAGGGGGCCTGGCCACAGGGTCAGAGCCGGCCGCTGGCAGCATGGCTGTCAGGGGAGGGGGGTCCTAAAGTCTGGGGGGCAGGGACTGGCCATTGGTTGCAGGTAGAGGGCCCCGGACAGGACCTCAGGGGATGGGTCTGGGCCTCAGGAGACACTGAGCACCTCGGACCACAGGGGAGAGGCGGGGCAGGCCTCCCAGGCACCCGCGGCCTCTGCTTCCTCAGAAAAGTGAACGTCAGGTCGGTGCCCAGTTCCCGCCTGCGGGTCACACCCAACCCCACGCTTCTGGAGAGACAGCGTCCCCTGCACCCTCAGGCTCCTGCACTGACTGCCCCACGTGGCCGGTGGCAAGGCCCCTCTCAGTCCCACTCCAGCCCGAGGCCCCGCCCTGAGACCCTGTGGCCCGATGTGGCTGAGCCTCCAGGTCGTCAGCAGCCTCCCGACACCGGCCCTCGCCTTCCCTCCCAGGTGAGCCACAGCCGTGTCCCCACAGCACGGCAGCCTCTCCCTGGCCCTGGAACCGGAGGTGCCTCACGCCTTCTCTCGGGAGAAATCCTCCCACAGGCATCAGTCACACCTGAACCCACCAGACCTGCCTGGCCACCTGGCCCTCCTCCCTCTGAGCCAGCGCCCCCTCCCTGGACTGGGCGCCGCAGCCCAAGGCAGCAGGTCTGACCGCACACACCTCACCACACTCCTGTGACCCCCGCATGCAAAGCACACGTGAACAGAACTTTAAGAGGAGATGCTGGCTGCACAGGAACCCATCCTCGGGACCCGCGCTCCTCACCGAGTGCCTCAGGAATGAGCGCCGTCTCCGGTGAAATGTCTTTCCTCTCACCGGAGCACGGCCCTTTGCACGTGCTGTTGGCTTTTATCAGAGGGAAGACTCAAGACTTCTCCTAGAACGCCTGTCCTCCAGGGAAATCCCTCAGGCCCCGCGGAGACACCCTGGCCTGGATGACGAAGCCGCGCTCCCCGGGACCCCGAGGACGGAGCTGCCGATGTCGCTAGAAGCTTAGGGTCTGAGTGCGGCCTCCCCCGCTTAGCTCTACCTGATAAGTCCTCCTGCACCCCACCCTCCACACCTCCTTCCAGAAGACACTGCCCTGACCCCTTTCAAGATCCAGTTCACAGCCACTGGAGGGGGGGCTTCCCAGCTCCAGCCGCCAATAGAAAGAGCCCCTCCCTTCCTGGGTCCCCATGGGCCGGGTAGCATGTTTACTAAGCGCGTTACATGGATTTCCCCGCATTCTCCCACAACCACCACAGGAGGGAGGTACAAGTCAGTCCCATCTCACAGGGAGAACACGGGGGCGCAGGGAGGCACGGTGAGGTCAGCAAGCGCGGACACGGTGGCCCAGCTCCTCGACAGCCCTGCCTGGACGTCACTCTCCCGATTTGCTGGCACAAACCAGTGAGTTCTCTGAAGGAGGCCCAGCAGGCTCCTCTCCGTGACTGGGGGGCTGCAGGTGGGGCGGCCTTCACGTTCAACAGCATTGTGGGGGCATCATTGAAAAACAGTAAGTGCACTTAAATTGTGCAAACGGACAAGCCTGACATCTACACGCCCCTAAAAGCCTCACCCCCATCAAGATAGAGAACACATCCATCACCCCATAGTTTCCCGACCCCGTTCTAATCCCTCCCGCCTGCCCACACCCCGTCCCAGCACCTGCGTGTGTGCTCACTGTCCCTAGAGGCAAGTCTGCATTTTCGGGGTGGGGGGGTGGGGGGGGGCGGGGGTACACAAATGGGATGGCACAGTATGGACTCTTCCTTGGTCCGGCTTCTTTCGCTCAGCAGGACCGCTCTGAGACTCAGCCATGCTGCTGGCTGGGTCAGTGGGCCCTTCCTTTCCGTTGCTGAGAAATACTCCACCGTGTAGGGAGACCACGTGCTTCTTCACTCACCCACTGGTGGTCAGTGCGGGGCGACCACAGACAAAGCTGCTCTGGTCACTGTGTGGACATAAGCTTTCATTCTCTTAAGGAAGCACCTGGGAGTGGAGTGGCCGGATCATCCGGAGGAGCGTGTTTGCATTTTTGAGAAACTGCCACAAAGTGGCCACACCTCTTTACATTCCCACCGGCAGCGTGGGAGCCCCGTTCGGCACCTCCTCCTGTGGTCAGTGTGTCCCTAGCCCATCGCAGCTGGCGGCCATAGCTCACTGCGGTTTTAGTCGGCACTCCCACGCCCAGCAGAGGCCCACTGACTTTCGCAGGTGTAACTTCAGGACACCTGACTGGCCCCGGGCTCTGCGCCAAGCACGCCCAGGCTCCGCCTACTTGAAGGCTATTGGTGGGCTCAGCTCCAGCCACCCCAGGCTCCGCCTACTTGAAGGCTATTGGTGGGCTCAGCTCCAGCCACCCCAGGCTCCGCCTACTTGAAGGCTATTGGTGGGCTCAGCTCCAGCCACCCCAGGCTCCTCCTACTTGAAGGCTATTGGTGGGCTCAGCTCCAGCCACCCCAGGCTCCTCCTACTTGAAGGCTATTGGCGGGCTCAGCTCCAGCCCACTGGCTGGAGGCTAAAGGAGTGAGGGGCTGAGTGACAGGGAGACATGTGCAAGCGACAGGAGCCTGCTCTAATTCCAAGGGCTGCCAGAGGACTCCTTGAACAGGCGGAGGGTTCTCTGAGGACAAAACCAGGCACCCTGAGCCAACAGCCAAGAGCCTGTAAAAACAGATAAATGGAGTCCCTCGTGTGTGTGTGTGTGTGTGTGTGTGTGTGTGTGTGTGTTGGTTGTGTGTGTGGGGGGGGGGGGCGCTGTCTGAGCTCCCAAAGAGCGCTCGCTGTTAGCAAGGGGCATGCACACTGCCAAGGAACCCTGCTCTATCAATGCACAGGACCGCAGCGATCACCTTCCGTTCTGGCAACTTAAAGCAACTGCACCGTGTCACCATGTTCCCACATGCCAGAGCCCTGGGCTATAATAAGCAACACTGGGCCACAGCACCTGGAGTAAAGGCTACACTCTCCCAAGCTACAACTCCAACGTGCAGTGCTCCGGAGCAGATGTCCCGCAGGGAGGCGCTGCTGAGGCTCAGAGGTGTGAAATAACTTTCCCAAAGCACGCAGAGCTGGGATTGAAACGCGGGCAGCCTGTACCTGGAGACAGGGGGCCAGCAGCCACACGGTCAGCGTGGTAGGGCTGGTTGAGGAGCTAAAGGAGCCAGAACGGCCATGGCCACCGCTGGATGGCGCATGCCATTACCTCAGCTGACCCGTAAGGCAACTACAGTGGCTGCCACAGCTCACCGGACAGTCTTCAGATGCTGCCCAGAGCACATGCTGACCTTCGGGCCAGGGCTCACACGTGGCCTGCCCACACAGCTGTGTTTTGCCATCCTCCCACGTGCACCTGCAGCCCTGTGACTGTTGTTGGCGTGTTTGTCTTCCCATTAGACTGGCACCCCGGGGCGGAGGCCCGTCTCATCTGCTGTGTGTGCCCCGGCCTGGAGCACAGCAGGCGTGGGGGAGGGCGGTGCTGCTCACTAACTGAGCACAACATCAACGTTCTTGGAGAGGCTGGGCGGGCTCTCACGGGGCCGGGCCAGGTGGGGAGTGGCTGGAACTGCCCAGCTTTGAGACTGGCTCCAGATCTCAGGCCGCCGGGCTGGGCCTCATGGGATGCTGGGACACCCCAAGGAGCAATGAAGGTTCTACTCCCTGAGGGGAGTCTCAGCGTGTCGTGTCACAGTTGGACCACTGCCTAGGAATCCGTTCATCTAGCTGTGCCGTTTGACAGACGTGGAGCCTGAGGCTTAGAGAAGGAAAGAGACCCACCCAAGACCTTGTAGCGGCTCAGTGCCAAGCATGTGGCCAGGACTCGTCTGGGCATAAAGACATCCTGTGCCTCGAATGGGGACAAACAGACTTCTGCAGAATGACCCACAGATAACCAGCTCTCCTATTTACCAACAACTCATTTTCAGCAAGGGCGCCAAGACAATTAAATGGGGAAAAAACAGTCTTTTCAACAAGTGCTGGAACAATGGGACATCCATTTGCAAAACAGAGGCCAGCCCTCCCACTCACTGAGCATGTGTGAGGTGCCAGTCAATATACCCCTCCCTGCAGGCACCCATCGCCTCACCTGGCCTGTAGGCAGCTTGGAAGACTGGTGTCAGTGACGTTGCAGAGTTGAAAAACTTGACTTTAAAATTTCAGAGCTGGTCCCTGTTACTGCCGAGAGGGGAGCGAACTCGGGACGACTGGACCCAGAGCCGCAGACGACCCAGCTGCTTCTAGCCAGACTGCTTCCGAGAGCCCGACACCATCCCGAAGTCCACCTGGTCTGACGGGCATGACGTGCCTGGCACGCACGTTTCCCATCAAGCGATGGAACCAGCAGGCAAACTCTGCTTCTCAAAAGGGAGCAGAGTGTGGCCTGACAGGACGGACCAAACGCTGGCGTGGGGGTGGGAGGTGCGGCCTCCAAAGACGGCATTGACCGTGGCAGTGACCACGGGAGGCCCGCTGCCTCTGGGCAGCCTCGGGGAAACGGGGCTCAGCGAGGCCCTCAGAAGCCGCCGCACAGCCTGGGCGCCAGGTCCCGGCCCAGGGAGGTGGCTGCGTTGGGTATCTGGAATCCTGGTGAGATGCTCCTCAATTCAACTCAGCTGCATTTGCTGAGTTAACGATAAAAACATCCTTCATACTCGGCAGACGGGCGTTACTCCTCACGTCCACTTTACAGAGGAGGACGCTGAGGCTAGAGGGTGTCCTGACCTGCCCAGGGCCCCAGAGCTCGTGGTGCCGAGACAAGGAGCCAGAACTCGGACCGTGTGACTTCAACACAGACGTGCCCGGTGCTGAGCCAGGCGCGGGGCTGCGGGTGACCACGCTCAGGGTCTGCGTGACTCTAAGTGAGGTCGCTATGGCGTGCAAATGGAGAGACACGCCCCGGGCTCTGGGAGCCCAGAGAACGGAGCAGTGATGCTGATCAGGGGGCCCAGGGAGGGGCTCCCAGAAGAAGAGGGGACCCCCCGCTGAGAGGCGAAGAATGGGCAGGGTCTGGGTAAGATGAGAAGTGGGGAAGAGCGTGACAAGTGGACGGACCGGCATGAGCAAAAGCTGGGAGGCGGGGACGTGCAAGGCCAAGTTCAGAGAACTGTCAAGGGAGGCAGAAGGAAGGAGTGCTGGAGAGGCAGGCTGGGGGCGGGAGGGGGGGGGGCGCTGAACAGCGTGGGTTTCAAAGGGGTGCACGGACTTCAGTCTGTGGGCAATAGGGGGGCAGTGAGGGTCTTGGAGCAACACCCACAAGCAGCCGAGGCAGCAGCCGCTCAACCTTCTGGAAACAACGCTGGACGGAGCAGGCTCCTTGCAACATGGTACCTTAGGCCACAGGCTAGGAAATGCCTGCGCAGTGCCCTTTACAAGGAGTGCAAGGAGTCAAATCAAAGGACCGTTCTCAGCAGCTGATGGACCGTGCAAACATCTGGCCGGCTGTGCAGAGCGGCCACCTCCTCCCACGCTGTCGGCCCTGGAGGCTGGTCCTCCGGGCCTCGCCCAGCAAACACCCAGCCAGCACAGCGGCCCACGCTGCTTGTGGGTAACAGGCTCATCTGACCCTGGGTGGGTGTCAAGGTCACTAAGGCTCTTGACCTTCGGATGCAAAGGAGACTCCTGTGGGTTGAGAAAAGGTCACCAAAAGCTCTCACAGGGGAGGCCACCTGCTGTGCGCCAGGCACCGGCAGATGCTGTGCGTCCCTGCCCCAGGCAGAGGTGACGGCACCACCTTGCAGGTGGGGAAACCGAGGCTCGGGGGCGCCCACTCTGCTGCGCAGCCTCTGGACCAAGCCGGGCCTGTGTGGCCCAGCCCAGTGCCATGCTGCCACATGGCCAGCAAAATGAGGAAGTCGCTCAGGAAGGCAAAAGAAGGGGTTCCTTTCTGAGTCAGAACAGGATTTCCCATCACACACCCGACTGGCGGCAGGGGCAGGCGGGTGCGGGTGAACCCCAGTGGCTCAGACTGACAAGGAGCCGGGCCGGGCAGCCCCTCCACAGTGAGTGTGTCTGACAGGGCGACCAGCCCAGGGGCAGGCATGGCCGGGCCACTGCGCACGGGCCTGGAGGTCTCTTGGGTGCGTGGCTCCGAGTGAATCAGGACGGACAGGGACACCCATCCCAGCTGCAGGGGCCCTGGGCCTGGGCTTCCAGGACCTGAGGCTGAGAAACCCCAGCTCCCTCGCCTTCTCCCCCTTGCGCCGCTTACTCCACCAGAGGAAGGGGGTGACCTCGAAGCCAGCGCACAGGCAGAGCCGGGCTGGGCCCCCCTCCTACCGAGAACCCGATGCCTGCCCTTCCGGAGCCCGGGAGCCGCTCGCTTCCTCTATGACAGATCCGGTTCCAACACCTTCTCCGCACCAGGCACACGGCCGGAGCTGGAGAGCACGGCGATGAATGACACGGCCAGGCCCTGCGCTCCCGGGGACCCGGCGCCTCCGTCTCCCGTCCCCTTCAGGGGGTGGGCCCCGCGCTGGGAGCCCGCTCAGCAAGCTGGTCTCCCCGCCACCCCAGGCTCCCCGACACGGCACTGCTCACGGGCAGGGGCCCCTGATTCATAGCCGCTGAGCAAGCCCCGCGCCCCCCGGCCTGACCCGCTCTTGTTATGACGCCCACGCGGTCCTTTCCGACCGGTTTCCTCGGCCTGCGTGTCCCCTCCCGTCCGGATCGGCAGCCGCCTTTTCCCAGGGCCTCGTCCACAAAGAAACCGTTTCTGACCCCACAGCCCCAGCTGCCTGGCTGTACCAAGGAGACCAGAGAATCACCCAGACCCCCGGGCTGGGCCCGGCAGGGCGGGATCCCTCCTGGGGAGTCACTGCCTGGACTCCCACCGTCGCAGAGGCCTGCCTCTTCGGGGACCCTTCCTAAGAGCTGCTGGGGCTCCGGGCAGCCCGCGGAGCAGGTTCAGAGCCCAGTCACCTGCTGACCATCCAGGCGGCCTTAGCCAAGCGGATGTGGCTCCCCGGACTTCACTTTCTCACCTGTAAAACGGGGTCATAGTAACATGACCTTCTCACCCCTGAGCTGAGCATTAAGTGAGTTCTGTCGGTAAATCGCTTAGGAAAAGTAGGCGTCACTGAAGTGTTTTAAGTAAATAATAAACTGCAGACGTGACCCTTCTGAGAGGAAGACAAAGATGTGATCGGCATCCAGGGAAAAGGAAACGGCGAGGAGGAGCTGTGATGCCCATTCCACGGAACATTCTGGGCCGTCGACAATGAGAAGTGTGACCTTCACACCGTGGACTGATGCTGTGGCTGACAAAACGCTTTTTAAAGTGTGTGGCAAAAGTCCATGCGCATGGGGCCGGGGCCGGGGCCGGGGCCGGCACGTTTCCTGGACAGGACGGCAGGCTGAGGACTGGAGGCGGAGCGAGCCGCCTGGGCACGTCACCACCTCTCCGCCCTGCAGTTGTGGTGCGAGAGCAGGGGCCACGCGGGCAGGGCGAGCGCACTGTGCGCCAAGCACGCCATTGACCAGAACACGCAGCGCGTGGCCAGCGGGCTCTAGCGTGCCAGTCCCTGCTGTGCAAATCCTACAGAAACCGTCAAAAAGATGGGGATCGAAGAATTTGGAAGCCTTCTCCTCGAGCAGTGGAATCATGGGTATGTTTTTATCATTTCGATTTCCTTGCCAGTCAGGTGCAGTTTTTTTAAAAAATTAAAGGACTAGCCAAAACCGGTTTGGCTCAGTGGATAGAGCATTGGCCTGCAGACTGAAAGGTCCCAGGTTCGATTCCGGTCAAGGGCATGCACCTTGGTTGCGGGCACATCCCCAGTGGGGGGTGTGCAGGAGGCAGCTGATCGATGTTTCTCTCTCATCGATGTTTCTCTTTCATCGATGTTTCTAACTCTTTATCCCTCTCCCTTCCTCTCTGTAAAAAAATCAATAAAATATATATATAAAAAAATTAAAGGACTTAACATTTTATACATTCTAATAAATTAAGAGATTTCACAGTCATATTAGACTTTCAAACTAAGCTGAGTATAATTAGTATTAATAAACCCTGGTGTTCTACAGAAAAAGTAGAGACTTTGAAGTATGGCCAGTCGGGAAAGAACTCGGCTTCTCCATCTACTGGCTGTGCAACCTTGCGAAAGTTTATTACCCTCTCTGTTCCTTGTTTGTAAAGTGAGGATCGCAATGGCACCAACAAGCATGCACAGTCCTGGCACTGAGCCTGGGGCACAGTGAGCCCTGAATGCAAAGAAGCCACCTCTCAGGAACCTGGGCTGGATCCTGCTGACGCCAGGCCACGCCATCACCAAATATCATCACCAGGCGTCCTCACCAGGAACCGGACAGGCTAGCAAACCCAGCCAGCTTTACTTTCCGGCTGAGAAAGATGGCTGCGCATGGTTCTCGGGTTTGGTTTATAAAGTGACAGAACAATTTGAACCTCGCTTTTCAGTTAGTAAAAGGCACCCCAGCCAAGGAAGACGGGGTTCATTCCATGTGGGAGTTCTCGGAGGGAGGGGTGCTCGTGGCTGGACTCACCAGGGAGACAGACCCCCAGCCCTGCAGGGCCAAATCCACGCCCGGCTCCGGAGGCCCCGGCACCAGGGTTCTCAGACTCCTTCCCCAGGAACCCGGCCAGTCTCGCAGGAGGCAGAGCGACCCAAACCCTCTTTTTTTTTTTTTGGCAGAAAGGGGTATTTAAGGGGTCAGGGTCAGAGCCTTTCTGACTTAAACCCTCCAGTGTTCCCCAGCCCCCACCCAAGAAGGTCCACAGTGCTTAGTGGGACCACTAAAGTCTCTCCTCATCCATCTCTCAGCTCCACCTCCCACCATTCCCCCTCCTCGCCCTGCAGCAGGAGCTCCCCGCCCATGCTCCTCTTTGCCTGGCTACATTCACCATCAGCTCTGACATCACCGCCTCCAGGAAGCCCTTTAGGATTTTCCAGGGGGTAGCCAGCCCCTGGGAACAGCATTGCTAAGTGCTACCTGCTAAGTGCACACCTCACCGGGTGTCAGGCATTGTGTGAGGTGTTTACACACACCAGCTAATTGAGGCCTGCAGCCCTGTGAAGTAGGAATGTTTGTTTTCTTTTTATAGATAAAGGAATCCAGGTTCAGAGCGGTCCAGTAAACTGCCAAGGTCACACTGCAAGGGATCCTGCTCATTCTCCCCACAGCCCCTCCGCGGAGCCCAGAGGGTTAAAATCACCCCATGTTGCTGGAGTGGAGGTGATGTCCCTGAGCTCCCTGGGAAGTCTGTCCCTGTGTCACCAACCCCGGCTTTCCATCCCATCCGGACGCCTCACGGCACCGCGGGGACCTTGTCTCCAGGAACCTGCACCTCCCGGAGTCCAAGGTCGCTGGCTCCCAGGCTGCGCAGACTGCAGTCGGCACATGCCCGGTCCTGCCAGGCTTGGAGACGCCGGCTTTACGAGGTGTCCGTGTGAGCCCGGCCTGACTTCCGTGCTCTGGTCTCCGGGGTGCAGCCGCGAAGGTGTTTCCAGCACCGGTGAGGGCTGTCTCCGGAGCCTCGGTGCCGCCCTCTCCCAGCCTCGGCACCAGCGCAGCGCGCACCGGGCAGCGGGGAGGGGGCCGTGTTCCCAGACCCAGGGCTGCGCCCCTCCTGAGGGGCCTGTTCTGGGCTGAGCCCCGTCATTCCCGTGGACAGTGCTCCACTGTGTGCTTGGAAGCTGACCAGGCCTTGTCACCCCATTGTCTCCCGGGACCCCCTCCCTGACAGCCCCCCTTGCTGGGCCAGTAGGGGGCTAATCCCTTCCCCCTGAGATTCCCGAGCCTCCCCAACAGTCCCGAGTAGAGCCCGCCCCCAGGTCACCCACCCTGCGGGGGGCGGGGAGGGGCCGGCCACACGTGAGCCTGTCCTTTGTACTCAGCCCCTGGGAACAACACTGGGCTGTGGGCGGCAGACACACTGGCCCCCACACCAGGCACAGAACACGCTGGACTTGCTAGATTGTTTTCTCCTCCTCACACACAATGCCGGCTTTGATGGGTCTCTCTGAAGGGACCGCGGACTCACATGCCGGGCATGGACGGCAAAGGCCCCGCCCGCTGACCACCCTCCCGCAGCCATGGTCACTGCTCCCATCCCACGGCCTGGCACACAGTAGGGCCTCGGCAAGGAGTTGGTCAGTGAGTGAATGAGTGAATCTCCGCTGTATGTGCTCAGTCATTCATTCCTTCAAGAACCCCTCAGTCTAGGGCACACGGGGGACAGTCAGTCACACCCACTTCCACCTGCATGTCCTCTCCCCAGTACCCTCCCCCCCCACACTCCTAACCCCAATGCCACCCTCTCGCACTCACAGATGGGGGCTGGGTGTCCAGCGTTTCCTCAGGTGACCGAGAGGGAGACGCTCCAGGGGACAGACGGGGTAGCAGAACGGCGAGTCCGAGGCCCGCGTGTGTCCCCTGCGCTGGCTGAGTCTCCCCAGGAGGCAGGGTGCAGAGGACACTGGCCGGCCCACCTCCCCTGGCGCCGCCCAATCGCAGCCGCTGCAGGCTCTGACCCCTCCGCTGAGTCCCTGGTCTGGGCGTATCTCCCGGGCCTGCACGGTCCAAGGTCAGGCTGCCTCCCGGCCTTGCCCTGGGCATGCAGAGGGAGGCTGTCACAGGCACCAAACCAGCAGGGGCTGAGCCCAAGCAACAGGCAACTCATTATGACATTTCATCCCATTTTACAGATGGGAGGCCCAAGGCATAAAACTGGTCAGGAACTCACCTCCGGTATTTGTTTCCCAAGACCCTGATGATCCCATTTTTCAAAAGCAGCACCTTGAATCCTGTTTTCTAGAACCTTCTAGAGCCTTCCGCAGTAGCCCTGCAGAGACTGACACCTCACCCCAGACGTCCTCTCCCGAGGGGACTCTGGAAAACTCCTCCCCCGGGGCTCTGTCTAGCCTGGGGCTTCTCACCAGAGCCCCACGCGGAGCAACAAAGTCCCACTCAGCTCTTCACAGAAAACCCTCAGCCCAGAGCCCCCCACGCTGCGGGGTCTGTGCGTCCCCAAATGATGCTGGTCTCCCCGAGACTGTGAAGCAAGCATGGGGAGTTACAAGAGCCCGGCTCCGATGGGAAAGATGCCGGTGATTAAATTAACACCCACCCCCCCACGGCAGGAAGCACCGAGGTGACGTAGGGTCACCTCCCCGCGGGTCCCCCACCAGGGCGTCGCCTCCAAAGAGTCCTTTGAGCCGCACAGGCTCCAGCTCTGCCATTTGTCATGACCTGTGACCTTGGACGAGCGCCACAACCTCTTGGCCTCCTTGTACCAAGTGCCAAATAAGGTCTGTGCGGCCCTGGATGCAGGGATGCAGCCTCCCCCTCTCCCCCCTCAACTCTTCACACAGCACAGCGAGAGGAAGCAGCTGACCTCCGAGCCCAGGCCTGGGCCGAGCCCCCAGCGCTGATTCCACGGACCGGGGAGGTGCCACAGTATTGCCTCTACAGATGAAGGAACTGAGGCTCAGAGAGCCCTTGCCCACGCTCCCCCAGCCGGCACAGGGCGCGTTCCCTCCCTCCCGGTCCCGCCCCCCTTTGCCTGCAGACCGTCCCCATTTGCTGAATGAACGAACGAATGAACACCGGGTTCGAACGCAACCAGCAGACAGACCGCGACCTGTCGCAGAGCTACGTTTTTAAGGACGGAAATGATCAGAACGGTGACTTGAGGACCACACCAAGACACATCATAATTAAAATGCCAAGAGCAAAAGACAAAGAGAGAATCTTACGAGCAGCAAGAGAAAAAGAGTTAGTTACCTACAAGGGAGCTCCCATACGATTATCAGCTAATTTCTCAACAGAAACCATGCAGGCCAGACGGGAGTGGCAAGAAATATTCAAAGTGATGAATAGCAGGAACCTACAACCAAGACTACTCTACCCAGCAAAGTTATCATTCAGAATTGAAGGGCAGATAAAGAGCTTCACAGATAAGAAAAAGCTAAAGGAGTTCATCACCACCAAACCAGCATTATATGAAATGCTGAAAGGTATTCTTTAAAAAGAGGAAAAAGAAGAAGAAAGATAAAAATTATGAACAACAAATACATATCTATCAACAAGTGAATCTAAAAGTCAAGTGAATTAAAAATCTGAGGAACAGAATAAACTGGTGAACTTAATAGAAACAGAGGCATAGAATGGGAGTGGATTGATAATTCTCAGGGGGAAAGGGGTGTCTGTGTGGGGAGTATGGGAAGAGACTGGACAAAAATCATACACCTATGGATAAGGACAGCGGGGGGGGGGAGGTAAGGGAAGAGGGGGGGTAGGAACTGGGTGGTGGGGAGATATGTGGGGAAAAAGGAGAAACAATTGTAATCTGAACAATAAAGATTCATTAAATTAAAAAAACAAAACAAAAAAAAAAGAACGGTGACTTGCTCAAATCTGCAAGGCCCGCCCTCCCCCACAGAGAGGGCTGCTCGAACAGGGGCCGCAAGCCAGGGATGGAAATGGCCTGACATCCAGACTCCAGGGTCCCCAGGAAAGGCTGACTGGACGCAGCCACACCCGTTCCTTCACACAGCGTCCCGGCTGCTGGCTAGAGACGATGCAAGAACCGAGTTACTGCAGCACAGGGGCCCCCCACCACGCCAGAACGGCTTACTGTCGGTCCCTCTGCAGAAAGCCTGTGCTGACGATGGGGGCCGATGACCTGGTAACAGAGCTCCTGAATTAATCTGAAAGGAATCATATTGTCTTAACTCTAGAACACATACACTTACACGGATAGGGGATTAAGTTTCTTCTATGTGAATAGAGAAGTAATTTTTCTTAAAGTTTCCTTTTCCAGGCCTGTGCGAAGCGATGGAGGAGCTGACTCAGCTGTGAATCCAGCAAGTAGAACCGATAAGTATGGTCAGGCCGACCCACCAGGAGTCAAAACGTCATCGCGTCCACATCCTCTCTCGCCCGATGACAGGACAAGAGCTGCCGTCCGTTCCCACCTTCACCCTAGCCCCCTCCCCTTTACAGCCCTGCCCCTGCCCCTCGCTGGAAGGCGGATTTGGTGCCTGGAAGGGCCCTGCCTTCTCAATAAACGCCTCAGAGGACTCACCCTGCCTTCGTGATTGGACACGGCGACAGGCAGCCCGAGCCCACGCGGGGTTTCCCGGAACAGTCACCTCCGAGCTCGAAGTTCCAGGGACCAAAGGGACACACCGCACCCCAACCGTCTACCAGCACAGCGTGCCTCCAGGCCTGGGAATCCAGAAGATTCCATGCTCATCCTTCCCGCAAACAGTTCACAGTCCTGCCATCCAGGGCGGCTGAGCGGGCGGGTTCCCTTACGTACAGACATTCGGGGGGCGTCTGCCATTAAGCTGTCCTCCCCGCACTGGCAGGACGTTCAGGGCCACCTCCCCGCGGCCCCCGAGACGGTATTGGATGGGGATCGGGTCCCACCCTCCCCAGGGGCCACGGTGTGGATCCCGAGTGAAGAGACGGAACCTCCCCAAGCTCACAGGAAGCAGGCACCGGCCAGCTCTCCAGGGACAGCAGGGGCCGCTGGACCCAGGCAGCAGCAGCCAGGGGCCAGGCAGGGTGTGTGCGGCCGGAGCTGTGCTTCTGTTTCCCTTCTGGGAGTTTAAGATGGGGGCAGCCGGCCGGTGTGGCTCAGTGGTTGAGCGTCGACCTATGAAGCAGGAGGTCACAGTTCAATTCCCCATCAGGGCACAGGCCCGGGATGTCGGCTTAATCCCCAGTAGGGGGCGTGCAGGAGGCAGCTGATCAATGAGTCCCTCTCCCCTTCTCTCTAAAATCAATACAAATTAAAAAGAAAAATGAGGATGGAGAGGAAGACAGAGAGAGAGAGTCCCTGTCCCTCTAGCTCAGTGGTCGGCAAACTCATTAGTCAACAGAACCAAATATCAACAGTTCAACGATTGAAATTTCTTTTGAGAGCCAACTTTTTTAAACTTAAACTTCTTCTAATGCCAATTCTTCAAAATAGACTCGCCCAGGCCGTGGTATTTTGTGGAAGAGCCACACTCAAGGGGCCAAAGAGCTGCATGTGGCTCGTGAGCCACAGTTTGCCAACCACGGCTCTAGACCTTCAGCTTGTGCCACACATGCATCCATCAATGGCTAGTGGCCCCGGGCACACTCAGAGGTGTGGCCTAGTTTAGCCCCGCACTGCACGGAGGAGGCCCGAGGCTCAGGGCTGGGAGTGGGACCAAGGGCCTGGTGGGTGACGCGGACTTTCAATAGTCGCCGATAAAAGGAGGAAGTCGCGTTGGCCATCCCCCCCCCCCCCCACCCGCGGGAGCACGGGCCTCCGCCAAGCACACCTGCGCCGAGGCTGACTCACCCACCGCTGTGCCGGATGGACCCGCTGCTGAGAGCGGCGGGCAGAGGCAGGCGGAGGTGCCACGTGGTCACCAGAGTCCCCTCCCCCGCCCCCCCCCCCCTAGCTGGGAGCGGCGCGGGAAAGCAGGGATGGAGGCGCCAGCCTTCTGGGCCAACCCCCCACGTGGAGCTGGGAACTCCTGCACATCTGTGGTCACATCTGCTCCTCACGGCGACTGCGGGGGAGGAGTGACGGCCCCGCTGAACGGGAGGAGGCCGGGCCCATGGGGGTTATGCGACTTGTCCAGATCGTAGCTCAGGTGGCAGAGCCAGGGTCCCAGCACACACGTGTGACCCCGCCATCAGGGCTGCCGGCCCCACCCCAGGAGCAGGGAGGAGCTCGGCCACGCCGGACGGTCCCAGTGCCCTTCGCACAGGAAGACAGGGGCCCCTGAGCACCAGCGGCCCCTGAGCTCCTGTGGGTGTGCAGCGGGCAGCTCTGACCGATGGGGAGGCTTGTAGCACGGGCCCCCCACCTTACAGAGAAGGGGTGAGGCCCAGAGGAACTGTGCCCCCTGACAAAACTAGAGGGTCCTTCCTGGGGCCCTGCAGCCCCACGAGCTCCCCTCTTTCCGAGTCAGCGTCAGGGTGGGACAGTGTGTTGAAAGCACCCACCTCACCCACCTGGCACCTCCCCTCAGCCCCCCCTGGCCGGGCAGGGCCGCACCTCGGGCGTCCTCCTTCCTGTCCTGTCCGCGTGAAGGAGTGCGGTTGCCCAAGGCTGGCAGCTTCTGGGCGGAAGAGCCAGTCCCGGCCGCAAGCATGTGCCGCTCTGGCTCCCAAACCAGAGAGGCCGCAGCCAGGAGCTGGTGACTAACCCCCTCCTGTGGGGGCGGACGTGGGCGCTCACGGGGCTCCCCGCCCCCTCTGAGGAGCACAGCCACAGGCCAAGTCTGGGGGCACCTGGCACCCCCCCCCCACCCTGGCATGCGGGTGGTTTTACCCAGAAGGAAGTGGGGGCAAGAGACACCACGAGATGGAATTTTTGAAAAATCGGTTCTAAAATTATTTCTGAGCAAAGCTGAGTTTGCCATCAGCAAACAGATGAATGAGCAAGTGAAGCCAGCCAGGTCCCATGGCCGCCGGGTCCTGAGGAAAGGAATCTAACCCGGCAACCCCCTGGCCCACGCCCACCCCACACCCGCCGGCCTGCGGGCACCACGTTCCCACAGCCAGTGAGACGCCCCGGGCGGGTCCCTCGGGACCCAGTGAGAGAAGGGTGGGTCCGGCTCTGACACCCGGGCATTCCTGAGCCCAGGGACAGGCCACACAGCGAGGGTTTCCTCGGAGGAGCCACTGGGGGCTGTGACGATGCCTGGCGAGGGGCGGCGCTTCCAGGTCTGACTCACGTCCTGCCCAGCGAAGGGCCGCGTGGGGCGGTGTCACCTGCAGGGGCTCTGGGCCAGGCAATCTGAGTTCAGTTCCCAGCTCCGCTGAGAGACACCCAACGGCGGGTGACTGAAGCTCTGTCCCCTGGAGGCATCGGGCACGCCTCCCTGAGGAGCGGGGAGCAGAACCAGAGAAAACGCGGGGAGCACTGAGCGATGCTGAACAGATGCCAGCTGTCAGGATAAACTGGGCAAGACATCTTAGCCCGGCCGGCGTGGCTCAGTGGTTGAGCGTCGTCCTAAGAACCAGAAGGTCATGGTTCGATTCCCGGTCAGGGCACATGCCTGGGTTGCAGGCTCGATCCCCAATTTGGGGTGTGCAAGAGGCAGCTGATCAATGCTTCTCTCTCATCATTGATGTTTCTCTCTCTCTCTCTCTCCCTTCATCTATGAAATCAATAAAAATATATTTTTAAAAATCTCAGGCGGCACCTGGTCCACCGCATCCGTGCGCACATTCATTCATTTGTTCACGCGCCCATTCTTTCCTTCTGAGGATGCGAGTAGCGAGGATGCCAGGCCATGGGGACAGAGAACCCTGCCCTCAGGAGCTTATGCTCCATAGACAGACGCAGACCTAATGCAAATAGTTCCAGGTGGCAGGAAGGTGCGGGGCTGCCCTGTGGGCAGGAAGGTGCCTGGAGGGTGCCTGGGACCAGGCGCTGAGGTCGGGGAAGAGAAGGGGCGGCTGCGGAGAGGCCTGGGAGGGGGAGCAGGCTTTAGGCAGAGGGGAGAGCGAGAGGGAAGACCCGAGTGGGAAGAGCAAGCGGGGTGCGCGGGAGAGAGGATGGACGCCAGGCTTGTCCCAGAGAGGCCCAGGGATGTGGTCTACGCCGCAGAGGGAGGTGACGGGTGTCCTGCCGCCCCTCCCCAGAGGGGACGCTGCGTCCCCAGCTCCGAGCCCACCGCTCCCCACTGCGCCCTGGACTCAGTAGCACCTGCCTGTCCGCTTCCTGCCGGGGTGCCCTGAGCGCCAGCCGCCCTCACGTTGGAAACAGGCTCCTGTGACGTGGACAGCCTTTCAGTGAGACAATGATACTGAGGGTGCTAACAGCCACCCACCGCCCTCTGCCTGGGGCGTGCGGACGCATCATCCCGTCTCCGCCCTCAAGGTCACGGCCTCGTGGGGAATCAGCCGCGAACATTGAAAACTCAACGTCATGTGTCCAGGGCAGTGGGCGCAGGAAAGCCCCTGGCACCAACCCTGCCGGGCGCTGAGGAGGGCTTCCCGGAGGAGCAGCAGGGAGGGCCTGGCAGAGGGAGGAGCTGGCGCACAGGCCCGGAGGGCAAAGACCAGGAGGAGGCTGGGGCTGGGGAGGGCAGCGGTGGTAGAAAGCATGAAATACCCCTCAGGCTGGCAGGGGCTTGGGCCTTCACCCTCGGAGCCAGGCGGAGGCACGGGGGACAGACGGGCAGGGAGTCACCTGCTTACGCGGCCGGGCAGGGGGCGCCTATTCCCAGGCTGTGGTTCGGGGACCAGGCAACATCAGACTTCAGGCACCTCAGATCTAACGCACCCGCCCATTTTAAAGGGCAGGAAACGGGGCCAGCCCAGGTGAAGGTCAGGGGCGGCGGGGACGCGGCGGGCTCCTCCCACGGCCACAGCAGGGCCGGGCTCTTTGAAACAACAAGGAAAGAGGCTCCCCGGTGAGTCAGCAGCTGTATTATTTCAGCAAACGCCACTCGCCACTCGGGAGGGGCTCAGCCCTTTCAGATCGCACACAAAACGCTTGGCTTCCCTGGCGGTCAACCAGCGGCAGCGGCTCACCCTCCCGCCGCCATCCGCTCCCTGGCGCGGCCAGGTGGCCTGAGCCGGGGCCAGCCTCGCCGTTTCACCGTGGAACACCCGAGTGGCGCTCTCCGGTGAGTGCTGTGACACAGACTTCAGGGAGGAGGCCGTGAGGGAACAGGTACTGGCCCAGGGGCCAGAAGACACCTGGGAGACCCAGGCCGGTCATCTCTGCGTGTGGGACTCAGTGTCCCCGCGGGGAGAGCTAAAGGCTCAGGCAAGAGAGTCTCGAAGGCTCCATGGTTCTGACATTTTTATTCTCCACTGCAGCTGCCACTTCTACCTACTTCTTTTAAAATATTATTGATTTCAGAGAAGGCGAGAGAGGGAAACATCAATGATGAGAGGGAATCATTGGTCGGCTGCCTCCTGCATACCCCCCTACTGAGGATCGAGCCCGCAACCAGGACATGTGCCCTGACTGGGAATCGAACCTGGGACCCTACAGTCCACAGGCCGACGCTCTATCCACTGAGCCAAACCAGCTAGGGCTAAATACTTCTTGTACACCGCCAGGCACACGCAGGCACACGCAGGCACACGCGGAGCGAGTTGTTTCCTAGTCTCCGGCAGCTGCCACCTGTGCAAAGTTCTCTCCCACCAGGTTCTCGCCCGGGGCCTGCTGGGGGCATCACGCGCCCGGCAGACAGATGGGAGCTGGTCACGGCGCTGCGACCCCAGGGCTGCGCTGCCCAGGTGAGCACACGTGCCCAGGTGAGCACACGTGCCCAGGTGAGCACACGGGCAGGGACAACGGCTGCCTCCGTGCCCGCCTCGCATCAGCAAAACCACGCCTGAAGCACCAGCGCGGGGACACCCAGCTCTGTGCCCGGGACGGGCACCTGTGCGGAGGGAGGGCCGGAAGGACACTTGGGATCCCGGCAAAGAGAAGGCGGCCAGGAGGCAAACAGAGCCCTGGAGGCACCAGAGCCCCAATGGGATGGATTCCCCCGACCCTCCCTCCCCTCCCCCTTCCCATGCACGCTGCCCCCGCACAGAGCCAGCTCGGCCAGGAGGGAAGCCAGCACTCGGAGCCCTCCGCCTCCCCCAGCTGACAGCTGGGAGGACACCACCCTGTTCCCCTCAACTTCCGCTGGTCCCCGTGGCCGCCAGGCGGGCTGAGCCGCCGGAGCTGCCGCTTCTGGGGAGCGAAGGGTGTGTGCCCGCACAGCTCACGTCAGACGCTCCTCATTTCTCAGTTCCGTCTGGGTGAAGGTCCTCTCCATCCCTGACAGGCTGGCACCTGGAGAAGGCATTTCGCCGCGCTGAGCCTGTCGCCCACTGAAGCGCAGGGGCGCTCCGAAAACCTAAGTGCATGGAGCCTGCGGGCACGGGAGGAGGAGCGGCCAGTGTCCGGGCTCCTGCAGGCAGGGCGGTTCCTGGCTCTGCACACCCTCCTTCACGACGGCCCTGCTCACGTTGGCTCTAAGGTGCGCGGTCACCACAGGTCGCAGCGCCTGACTTTTCACAGACACACCGATCACCCAGGTTCACCGCAGGTGTCAGCCACCTCCCGGCCTGACCCCGGGAGGCCGTGGCCCCCTCACAGCAGTGGCCCGGGTGTCTTCCCTCCTCGTGCACCTAATGCTGTCCTTGGCCAGGGCGCGTCCCTCGCCGTCAGACTGGTCCAGGCCTGGGGCTCCTCCCAACTCAAACAGGCCAGAATTTTCTGATTCAGAAGCAGAAATCATTAGGCTAAGAGTTTAAAAACATCCTGAGACGCTGAGCTCCCGAGTGTTAATGTCTTCTTGTTGGATTACTTCCCCGAATGAAAAATCTCGTGGCTGCCATGCAACAGGATTTGTGGGTTTGCGTCTTTAAATCCAGCAGATTAACTCTGGAACTGTGGGTGGAGTCTGATGTTCTCAGAGAGCTCTGTGGAAAGGGCCCATGCTATCTTTTCATTTATTTGTATGTAAGATTTGATAAATATAAAGGGACATATACAATGTTTATATACACTATATATAATGTTTATATATTATACATGTTTATATAGTATATGTAATGTTTATATATAATCTATAGTATATACATTATATGCAATATTTATAGATATCATATATAATAGAATGTATGCAATGTTTATATACATTATATATAACTAGTGTCCCAGTGCACAAATTCATGCACATTGAAGGGAAATTAATTAGAAGAAATATTTTAATATCGCTATTCACCCTTTCTCTATAATAGAACTGTCAACCAAATTCACAATTGACAATGACAGATGGAAACACACGCATGCGATTGGCGCCAGGTAGAACTTTATATGTGCACATGTGTGAGTCAACTTAGCCTTTTATATATAGAGAGTAAACTTGCTTAATTAGACCTGCTCTCTGATGTAGCTACACATTTTCAAGCCCAGTGAAGCACCCCAACTTCTCTTTCAGGTAATTGTCAGCAACACAGCAGTAAATATCAACACAAAGCAGATTATAATTGTAGATCACACAGGGAGAACAAAGGGTGAAATATTTAACTGCAGCAGTGTTTGACTATAGTCTGCACAGTGAGAAAACCTGAAGTCATTTTCAAGGTCCACCATTTCTTATTTCTTTTCAGTCGGGTCAAATTTCTAAGCTTTCTAAATCTCCATTTTCCAGGCTAATGAAAAGAAAATAGGATTCCACTGAGTCTCCTATCTACCTACTCCAGGACTTCTGTGAGGATCAAGAGATGAGGCACGGGAAAACACTTCACAGACATTTGGTTACAGTGTGAAATGTTTGCACCTGGCTATAAAGCAAATCGTGTTCCTGGGCTGAAGAAACTCCAAGGAGGCTAGTCGCTAGGGAGAAGCCTGGCATAGCTACGTGATGTCATTACCCAGATGGAGGGAAGGACACTTAGCATATTAGCCTTTTATATATATAGATGGATTGTATACAATGTTTACATACAGCATATATAATGTGTATATATAGTTCCTATTTGTAAATGATGAATCATAAAGAAATTTTAAAATAAGGCCCATGAGCCCACCACCCAAAGACACAGCATAATGGAGCCCAGACCTCCCCCGATCCTGTGCCCTCCCACCCACCATACAAACCGCATAGCATTATCATTCCCAACCCGCATAGCATTATCATTCCCAACCCGCACAGCATTATCATTCCCTTTTTAACCTGCTTAAATGTGTGAAACAGGCTCTACGTGCAGAGTGTGCATAAAACAGGCGTACTCACAGATAATTACAAGGTGAGTGCCTTAGGAACCGCCCCGAGACGCCCAATCCCGACCCGCCCCCCCTGCTGTGACAGCCAACGTTTTGTAGGGCCACCCCCTCCCTGCTTTTGCCACCATCTACTTCCCAGGTAAGTATCCCTAAGCAACCCGGGTGCAATGCTCTGAGCTTCATCGTTTCCCTAGAGCAGCTCTCTGCTGCGTCCTTGCAAGCGTTTTCGGAGATGCTAGGACTCCCCTCGCCAACCTCAGCCTAGCGGCGCAGGCTGCCCCGCGTTGTTATAATCCCACTGAGCGGGTTAGCAATGGCCCACACCACGAGGACGCCGCCATGGCGTGTCCCTGCCACGCGGGGCATTCTGCTGGGCACCGTCCCCAATGATCTCACTGATCCTCTGGACAGCACACAGCGAGGTGCTGGGGCCGCTGATCTCTGCTTCAGAGATGACAGCATCGAGGCTTCAGCCGCCAGGACTGGCCCCCACCTGCTTCCTAGCTGCTTACCCCCAGGAACCTCATCCCTGGGTCCTGAAGCAGAGATCGGCAGGGGTGGGCCGGGCGGGGGAGTCAGCAGACACGGCCCGAACTCCACCTGCTCCGCCCAGGGTCCTCTCTTGGTGGCTCTCAGGCTACTTTCCGATGTTCCGGGGGAAAGAATGTTTGGCTCCCATGTTTCCCAGCAGATGTCACGTGTTCCTGATGACCAGGCTCCTGCCTCGTCAGTACTGCTCTCCCCACGATGAACGTCTAGCACCCTGCGTGCATGGTCGGGGTGGCCTGTGTGGTGTGATGCAGAGCCCCGAGTTCAAATCCTGCCACCACCACTCCTGCTCCTGAGTCGCTCTCCTCCTCTGTACATGGGCCGCTCAGGACCACAGGAGGTGAGGAGGAAAGGCTGAGGAGCCACAGACACACGTACCGCTGCAGGCCCTCTGTCCCTCCGCCCCTCTGTCCCTCCGCCCCCTCTGCCCCCTCTGCCAGGGTCAGGGACCAGCTCTCAGGGCTGGAAGGCTCCAAGGGGGTGACTCAAGGCCACCCACTCCCCTTTAAAATAACATTTTTAAAAGTGATTTTTAGAGGGGTGGGGGGGATCGATCGGCTGCCTCCTGCACGTGCCCTGACCAGGGATTGAACCCACAACCTGGGCATGTGCCCTGATGGGGAATCGAACCCACCACCGCTCGGTGCACTGGTTAACACTCCAACCAAGCCACACCGGCCAGGCGAGGCCACCGCCTTCTGACAGACCTGGGGACATCAAGGCAGAGAGGGAAGGGCAGAGCTGAGGGGAGGGAACTCAGGTGTGCCACACCGGCTCTGTCACCCCACACTGTGACCCCTGCCGGCACGTGCTGGGCCTGACACCATACACAGGCGGTGGGTGGGGTGTCTCAGTCCGGGCACCCCCATGGGTGCCAGCACTACCCCCCGGGAAGGAATGGAACACCTGGACCAGGTCCTCTGCCTTGGCCACCCGCCCCCCAACAGCTGGTGACCAGGGGGGCCCCCTGCCCTCCAGGCTCCAGGGGATTTGGAGGGGCACCGACCTGCCGGGTCTTGCCTCCCCAGAGGGGAGGTCACCTGCAGCCAAGCCAGGGTCTCCCCACCCCCACCCCAGGTTTCCGCATCAGCAGGTGAAGCGCCCGCCCAGCACGGACAAGGCCACCACGGGCGGGGGGGGGGGGGGGGGGAGAACATGCAAAGCAGCCGGGCCCCAGAGCTGTTCCCATGGAGATGAAGGAGCGCCAACGGCCCTGAAGGGCCCCTGAGGCAGAGCCTGAACTCAGCCTCAGTGCCAGCCGCACGGCCCAGCACTTCCCTTCACCCCCAGGAGGACTTGTGCAGAAGCAGGCCTCCCGGCCCCGGCCCCGGCCCCCTCCCCGCTCCAGCTGCCCTCAGCGGGGCCCCTGGCTGAAAACGTGGCACAGCTGTGCTGTGGGCCTGCCCGGGGGCCTGCCGGAGGAATGTGCAGACCCACACGTGTCGGAGAGCCCCGCTGGGGCACGGTTACAGGAAACGGAGCGAGCCCGCCTGCTGGCACGGACGCCCTCCCGCCTGCCAGCGCCTGAGCCCCGGGGCCTGCTGGCTGCCAGGCTGGCTGTGTGGGAGGCAGGGCCCGGCCCCTCAGGAGAGTCGCTTTGTTCCTGGCTGTGTGGCTCTGGGCAAATCACTCCCCCTCTCTGGGCCTGTGTCCCCCTCTCCCAGGGGCTGAAGGGGCTGTCCTGCACGTGGCACCTCCCTGTTCTGGGAGGACATCCCTTTCCCCCACGGTTTCCTCCTGCCCTCAGGGGGAGGGGGGATCCCCTGGGCGGTCAGGCGCCCCGCTGGCTGCCTCTGTTTAGGAGGTAACCCTAACTCTGACCCTTCAGAGGGTCCCAGGCAGCCTGGGGCGGGAGCTTCAGGGCCAACGCGATAAATGACATTGGTTATCGCTCCACCCTAGTCCCGGCCTTGGAGCGGGGAAGCTGGGCTGCCCGCGGGCGGCACCCCGGCTCCAGTGAGACCCCAGGGCCAGACCCGCCAGGTCCCCCGTCCGGAGTCCCGCTGTGGAGGCCCTAAGGGGAGTCAGCATCCATGTGGGGGCTCCTTCCGGCCGCACCCCCTCCTCCTCTAGAACTGTGGTGAGGCTCAGAGAGGGTGAGCGGCCGGCCCTGAGCGGCACAGCAGGAGGTGAGCGGGTGAACCCGGCCTGCCGGGTGCGACTTCCCCTCCGCACCGCGCGGGCTCCGGCTCCGGCTCCGGCTCCGGCCCCGGGCACTGCGGAGCGGCTCGCGGGAGCGCGTGTTCCCGCCGCGGCTCCTGCCCTGGCCCGGCGCCCGCGAGCCGCGGGGAAAGGTGCGCGGCCCGGGCGGAGGCACCGGGACGCTGCCGGGCGCAGGGGCTGTTCCTTGGGGCCAACCTCCGGGGCGGGAGCGGAAGGACGGGGATTCCGCGGCGGCGGGGAGCGGCGGGTTTAAACCAAAAATACCCGCCGCCGGCAGCTGTCACGCCAGGCCCCCGCCCCCGCCCCCGCCCCGCCGGGCGCGCTTCCCGGGTCCCCGCCACTTGCGGCGACCCGATCCCTGCGGGGCGCATCAGGCTGCGCTGGGGCTGCGGCCCCGACCCCCCGGGCCCCGCCTGGCCTCCGGCCGAGCCCACTTACCCGTGGAGCGGGGCGCAGGAGCGGGGCGCGCGGGCAGTTCGCGCGGAGCCGCCGGCGGATCGCGGAGCCGCCCTCCTTCTCCCCGCGTCCCGGGCTGCTCCGGGCGGGGCGGGCGGGGCGGGGCCGGGGAGGGGCCCGGACACTGGCCCCCGCCCCGCCCCGTCCCCTGGAGCTCCGGACGCCGGAGCCGCCCGGGCCCCGCCTGCCGGGCCGGGCGGGAGAGGACCCGCCCCGCTCCACGCGCTCAGGATGCCCGGGGACGCGAGCCCAGCCCGGCAGGCGCCCTCAGACCCCGGGCGCAGGGAGCGCGGGGGGCGCTCACCCCCACCCCGGCCCGCGCCCAAGGCTGCCCTCTCCCGCCGGGAGCCGCCCAGCCCGGCCCCTGCCCGCGCCCGCCCGGGTCTCCTCCCCGGGAAGCCGCGGACCGTCTTCCCGGGAAAGTTGAATCCGGGGAGGGAACTCCTCCGCGCGCGCGTGCAGACTCGGAGAGAAGACGGGGGGCTGGCAGGATTGCCCGCTCCGAGCCGAGGTGGGGCGAAGGCACGGGCACCCCTTCCGCCGGCGCCAAACCCAGGTGACAACTACCCGCCGGCCTGACAGTGGGGCGCGCCAACAGGCCGTCGCCCCACAGTCCGGGTGCGGCCACGCGCGGGACCTCGGGGAGTCCCCCGGATGCCAAGGAGCCGAGGCGTCTGGGAATGAGCCACCAGGAATGTGAACCCCACGCCTAATCAGAACCTCCCACCAGGAATGTGAACCCCACGCCTAATCAGAACCTCCCACAAACCCAAGGCCCAAGAGGTGCCTGCCTCCTCCGCTCCCCGCGCCCCCGCCCCCGCAGCCACCCCACACCAGAGCGCTAGCTCCATCCCGCGACCTAACCTACTGACACCCAAGCCTTATCAGCCCTGGGCCTAGCCCTTTGACCTGCCCCCCGCCCCAGCCCCGACCTTTGCCCCCGCTCTGGCAGGTTTGCAGGATTGGTCCCGCCTCCTCTGGCTGGGAGGACAGTCCCAGAGGGAGGAGAACTGGGTGCCGGGAGGACAGGTCTCCCCGAGTCAGGTGTGGCCACGCCCACTTTCCAGGCGGTGAGAGGAGGCTGGGCTGGAGGCGTAAGTCACTGGCCCAGAGCCACGGCTTCCCGCTGCGTTTCTTAGTGAGGCGGGCAGCCCCTGTCAAGGCGTGTGAATAAACCAGAGTAGAAATCACTGTCCTAAAAGAAAGATCAGACTGCAAAACGGGACCAGACAGTGATGGGGGGTGTGTGTGCGCGTGGGGGAAGGCAGAAGGATGCCGAAGCCTAGAGTTAACACTGGGTAGACCTTGAGTTAAAATGCCAGTGTCAGCCGGGCCAGGAGGAACCTTAGAACCCAGTTACTGAGGTATAATTACTCACTGGGCCGCAGGTGACTTACACGAAGGGCCTCTCCCACCCTTGCCCTTGACCGCTTCTGGGTTTGGCACGCTTGGGAGAAAAGAGCTCGAGCCCTGGTGTCAAACTGCTGGAGTTTGCAGCTTGGAGCTCATTCCTCATCCTCGGCTTCCTCGTTTGTGAAATGGGTCTAATAATAGACACCTGCCCTGAATGGCTTTGTGCCTGGCATTGGAGCTGTTCTGGGTACAGCGCCATCCCTGCAGGTCCTGGCATACAGCTAGCTATTCATCTTTCAGCAGACATTTCCCGAGCACCTACTGCGTGCTAGTCCCTGGGAATACGGAGGAGAATGTGGCAGAGACTGCCACCTGGGGAGGTCACAGTGCAATGACCCCGAGTCCGCGGGGCTGGAGGCCTCACAGGGGAGTGCTGGTGCATAGAGATGAGCCGTCACTCACTGCGCATGCCGCTCAGAGCGCCCGTTCCCGAGCTGAGACCCACATCCCGGCCCAGCCCCGCAGCTTAACGGCCTCTCAGAGCCTTGGTTTTCCCGTCGGTCAAAGGAGCTAGCAATAATATTTCATAGGTGAGAATGCATGTGATCCAAATATTTTGTAAGTCACGAAATAGCAGGCAGATGTTCATCGCTTTGTTGTTATTATTTTTAGCTTCACAAGGCTTGATGCCTCTCAGAACCCTTTCCCATTGTTTTTCTTAAGTCTGACGTAAAAACAGGACCTCATTTTTTGTCAGTTACATGGCAGCCTTTTGCCACCCCAAGACAGTCCATACAGAAAGGGGGCGGGGAGGTTGAGGGAGCAGCGCAGGAGGATGGGGAGTCCTAACCAGGAAGTCCATAAAACGGCAGTTCTTCCGCATGACCCACCAACACAGAAGCCAGAAGCGAGAGGAAAGGAAAACTCATCTGGAAGAAACCGCTGGCCCGGGGTGGGGAGAGCCCCTCTGCCGTCTCTGGACGGAGCACAGGAAACCCCGCCCCACGGCCTCCCTTTCAGAGTGGCCCGGAGGGGGAACCACAAGGAGGCCCTGAAATTAGGCTGCTCGGAAATTCTGACTCATCTGGCAGTGGGAGCTGTTTGTGCAGCACACAGAGGTCTCCCGAAAAGCAGAATTGTTACTACACTCTGCTCTCCCCACGTCTGATCCCCGCGCCCCGCGGCCCCAACACCACGCGCGCGCGGGGCAGCGGGCCAGTTTCCTGAGCCCGGGGAGTGCCCGGGGCCGCCTCGCATCTGCGGTCGGTTAGCCGGCCTCAGCAGCCGGTCGGGAGGAGTCTGATTGTGCAAGCCTGGTTTCAGTTGTTTGCGGTCAGTCTCCACGGCAGGATCAGAACACAAACTGGGCCCGCTCCACTGGACCCCCGCCTCTTGCAGTGCAGATGGGTAAACTGAGGCAAGAGGGCGGAGTGCCAGGGTGGTAGCTGGTGGCCCCACGTCTCTGCAGGGGACGGCTCCCCCTTAGAGAGGGCCACGTAAGGGCCATTGGCTAGCCGGGAATGAAAATCCCACCCTGGGCCCCGTTTCCGGGGGCCCGTTTGAGAAGTCCCGGCCTGAGCTGCAGACTGGTTCTCACCCCGGCCCTGTTCTCAGCTTCTTTCTTCGCTCTCCTTTTCGCCACTTCCCCAAGTGTCAGTCTGTCCCGTCCCACTCCGGCCCACCGTGTGCTTGTAGGAGGCCCCGAGGCCCCGGCCTGGGTCCTGAGCGTGTCTGGATGGGGGGGCTTCCCGGCCGCCAGCCACCCAGCACCTGAGCCCCACCCCACTGGACGGCGAGGCGTCAGCTCCACACTGAGCGTGGGGACCAGAGGAGTCCAGGCTGTCCCCCCGGACACAGTAATCACGCTGCTTTTATAAAATAAACGTGTTGTCAGGCACAGGACTGGCTCCTGGGCGCGGGGCCGGCTCCGGCGGGTGCTGTCCGCCAGCTGCGGCCGACTCCTGCCTCTGTGAACGAGGCCGCTGGAGATCACTGCTAGCCACTGCCCCCGACGGGAAAAACGACGTGAGCCCCACTGTGTCAGGCCAGCACGTCCTTTAGCACCACTGAGCGCTGCCGTGGTCCCACTCCAGGGACTGAGCAGTAACTCAGAAAGGCTAACGTACAATGGGCACGCTTTATTCCTAAAAGGTAAAACCCTCGTAACAGAGGTTTGCTAGCCCGGCTGGCGTGGCGCAGTGGTTGAGCGTCCACCTAGGAACCAGGAGGTCACAGTTTGATTCCCGGTCGGGGCACATGCCTGGGTTTCAGGCTCGATCCCCCGGGTGGGGCATGCAGGAGGCAGCTGATCAATGATTCTCATCATTGGTGTTTCTCTCTCTCCCACTCCCTTCCTCTCTGAAATCAATAAAAATATATTTTACAAAAATAAAATAAGAGGTTTGCTCTATTTCTCCCACGAGCGGACGAACCAAGCTACTCTTTCTGCTTCTGCTGGGAACTCCTTAAATCTTCTTAAACTGAGGTGTCAAGGTGCTTGTGTATTACGCAGTTCACCAGAGACAGACTCCGCTGGGCCTTCCCCCAGCCTTCCCCCAGGGCAGCATCCTGCAAAACTACACCGACACCGTCACAGTGCCCACACGGACACCGGCGCCCTCGGGATGCCGGCATCCCCCGCACGCAGGGGCTCTCATGCCCCTCCCTCCTGCCCTCGGCCTTCCTTAACCCCCCCCCCACCTCCCCATAACCATTCTTTTGTTCTCAATGCTATACTTTTGCTATTTCAAGAAAGTGATATAAATGGTCAGCCGGTGTGGCTCAATGGTTGAGTGTCGACCTATGATCCAGGAGGTTGAGGTTGGAGTCCCAGTTGGGGCACGTGCCCGAGTTGTGGGCTTGATCCCTGGTGTGGGGTGGGCAGGAGGCAGCCAATTGGTGGTTCTCTCTCGAAATTGATGTTTCTGGCTCTCTCTTTTTAAAAAATATATTTTATTGATTTTTTCACAGAGAGGAAGAGAGAGGGATAGAGTCAGAAACATCAATCAGCTGCCTCCTGCACACCCTCCACTAGGGATGTGCCCGCAACCAAGGCACATGTCCTTGACCGGAATCGAACCTGGGACCCTTGAGTCCTCAGGCCGACGCTCTATCCACTGAGCCAAACAAGTCAGGGCTGTTTCTGTCTCTCCCTCTCCCTTCCTCTCTGAAATCAATAAAAGATATATATTTTTTAAAAAACCAACCAAGTGAAACAAGTGGAATCATAAAGTCTGCATCCTCTGGGGACTGGCTGTCCCCACCCCGCGTGACTCACCGGAGTCCCCCGGCTGTGTGTGCACTGGGCCCACGCCCCTTGATTGCTGAGGAGAGTCCACACATGGACCGACCACAGTGTAACTAACCATTCACTTGTGAAGGCCCTCGGCTGGTTTCCGGCTCGGGGCTACTTGGCAGAAAGCTGGATGAACATGTAGCCAGGTCCCTGTGTCGAGGTGAGTTTTCACCCCGTAGAGCATCCATGTACAGCACCACCCCTCGGATTCTTACCTCCTTACTCACCGTGACGGACACGCCCAGGATGTGTGAGTGTCCGGGAACTGCCCAGGGCCGGCCTCGCGTTTGGGAGTCCAACAAAAGCCAACCACGTGGTCCCCACCATCAGGGACTCGCAGCCACTGGGGAAGCAGCAGTAAGACGGAAACCCCGAGATAACAAGGCGTCAAAGGCCTCGTGAGTCTTGGAGGCGTCCAGAGAGGGAGGGAGGGAGGAGTGGACTCGTGTCTGGGGGAAGGTGTGAGAGGCGAGATGTAGCTACATTTTGATTGATGGAGAATAATAATATTTAACATTTATTAAAGGGTCACTAGTGCCAAGTGCTGTCCTGACCCTTTACTTATATTAACCCTTTCGCTGCTCATCACCACCTTCAGGTGGATGGTAATTATGATCTAATTTTACAAACGAGGAAACAGAGAGGGTAATAACTGGCCCACTGTCACACAGCGGTCACATGATGGACCTCGGGTACCCACCCAGGCGCTCTGGCCTCGGCCCGCACCCCGGCCCTGTGCATCCTGCCTGGCAGGCAGCGATCGCGGAGGGCCGCTTTCTGGTCATGATGAATCCAGCCTGCTTCTTAGGCTCGGTGTTCACACAGAGCTACACGGAACCCCCAGTGGTGGGCGCTGGCTTCATGCATGTGATAAATTCTTTATGGTCAAGGTTATGACGAGAAATAAAAGTACTTTGCAAAGAGTGGCACTAGCTTTAGTGACAGGCGAGACATCTGGTGTGTGCGTGCGTGTGTGTGTGTGGTGTGTGCATGTGTGTGTGCGTGTGTGCATGCATGTGCAGCAGGGCTGTGCCCTCAGCGAGGCGGCGGCGGCACAGCAGCAGAGCTGCAGAGATGAAGCACGAGGCTGGCTGAGCCACACAGATAACAGATGCGGTTTCTGTTCTCTGAACTGCTGTGTGCGTGCCAGGGACGTCACACCCACGCTCGGCTACTTCCTTGGTTACTGCACCCGTGAGCTGGGCCGTGCTCTCCACACGGCCGTGGCTGCGGCTCGCCCTTCCAGCAGCATCGTACGGGGTAAACAGTAGCATTTTAGGAACCCGGCTTATCTATGTTTTGATGCCTAAATGCAGCCTTGACGATGTCAGAGCTGCCAGCCCTGCTGCGGGGGCGGGGGGGGGGGGCAGCGAGAAGCTCCTGGTCTCTCTCTGGCGCGTGCTGCCCAGCTGGTGGAGCTGGGGGGCCCTGGCCGCTCCCCGTGGCTCCCCGGGGGAGCTGCCCTGAGCATCAGAGAATGACAGCGTGGCCGCTCCGTGCAGATGTGCACGGTCAGGGAAGAGAACCCTCAGCCGCTCCCGTTCAGCGCACTGCGCGGAGCCCTCCGCAGGCTGCGGCTCAGGAAGGCTTCCCGCGGGAGAGGGACCTGGCTTGTGCTCCGGAGACCGGCCTGAAACCCTCAGGAGAGCCGGGCCTGCTCTCAGCGGACTCGCCGTCCTGCCCTGGGGTAGCATTAGCGGCGGTGACAGGCAGCGTGCCCGGGAAGCCGGGGGAGGCTCTGAGCCCCTGGCAGGCTGGCAAAGGCCTGGCCTTGGCACCGGTTGGGGCAGCGGAACCCAGGCGGGCTCTGCTCTTTGGGGAAGCCCCTCCTTGGGGTGCAGCTGCCCCGGCTACTGGAGTGGCAGGGCTTGCGTCCAACGGGGCCCTGCGCGGGGGGCGCGCAGCTCTGGGTGCCAAGTCCTGGGCGCAGACGCTGCGGGAGCAGAGGCCGCTCCACCGCAGGAGCCTCCCCGACAAAGCCCTAGACTCGCTGCGAACGGGGCCAGGCACACGCGGCCAGGACGCTGCCCGGGGTGCCCGCGGCTGTCCTGGCTGGAGCCGCAGCCCCGGCCGGAGACCTTAGAGAACTTGAATGCCACGGGCCTGCTTTCATTTTGCCGGGTTGGTGTGCCGAGAAACGGCAGTGCCATCAAGGCCCCTCCTGGCCGAAGAGCAGGCTCAGCGGGCGGAGGCCGCACACACCGGGCCCTGGGACTAAGGTCCTTGCTAGTGCCGTGCCCTGGGGTTACCGCCCCGCTCAGCAGCCAGGCTGTCCCCACATCCGAACGGAAATGTTTGCTTGTTTGTGTCACTGGTGAATCTGAGCAGGACAGGGCCCTGTCTGCTCAGTGTCCAAACTCTAAGGCAGCCTGCAGCACGGGCGCGCACACACACACACACACAGAGACACAGAGACACACACACAGACACACACATACACAGAGACACACACACAGACACAGAGACACACAGACACACACACACACAGACACAGACACACAGAGACACACACAGACATACACACAGACACACACACACACACACACACAGACACACACAGAGACATACACACACACAGACACACACACACAGAGACACACACAGAGACACACACACACAGACACACACACAGAGAGACACACACACAGCAGCCAGAAGACACTTTACAAATGCTCTGGGCCAGTGGTCGGCAAACTGCGGCTCGCGAGCCACATGCGGCTCTTTGGCCCCTTGCATGTGGCTCTTCCACAAAATACCACGTGCGGGTGTGCACGTACAGTGCAACTGAAACTTCGTGGCCCATGCGCAGAAGTTGGTTTTCGGCTCTCAAAAGAAATTTCAATCGTTGTGCTGTTGATATTTGGCTCTGTTGACTGATGAGCTTGCCGACCACTGCTCTGAGCCACTCGAGAGGTCCTGGCCTGACGGCGCCAGCCCGCAGCCGCGCTCACCTGGACCGCCAAATCCGGGAGGCACTGGCCCTGCCCGGCCCTGTGGCTTCTCTCCCAGGAGCTCTTGCCTCCCCATCCTGCCGCTCAGTCACTGGTCCATCCTCCCTGACCCCACACAGACCCAGGCTCTTCTGTTTTCTTCTTTCTCTTGCTCTTCCTGCCCCAACCCCTTTTATCACTAGGGTCAGACCTGCAGATGCAATTATCTGAGTCCTTTCCCCTGCTTCAGAGATGACATGGTGACCCAGGAGCCTCGAAACTCAGACTCCCCCAGAGTAAACGCCGCCTCACCCCTCCCAGCCCCCTTCCGTCTGCCCCTCTGCCCTGCCTCTGCAGGACCACCAGAGGCTAAGCCAGGAACCAGGACAAGCCTGAGTCCCTCCCTCCTCTCCCCGGCCCCTCCCACACCCAGCCAGGTCTGGAACACCTGTGCCACGCCAGCCAGGCCAGCAACGGCTGGACCGCAGCCTCCTGGCTGGCCTCCCCGTGGGTCTCGCAGCCTCCAGTTCATCCTCAACCGTCCTCCCCGCTCACCTCTCAAGAACGGGCAGCGTGCACGCCTGCGACCTCCCCTCATCCCACAGGCGCCTCCCAAGGCCTCTGCCCTGGCTGCTTCCTCCTGCCCAAAGCACTTCCCTTTAAACAGCAGCTCTCCCTCCCTTCTCAACCTCCTTTAAAGGGCCACCCCCACCGGACTTTCCCTGTCCCCCTCCCCCAAGTGCTGACTGCTGAACTCCCAGCCCCGCCCTGCCTTCTCCAGTGCCAGGGACATCCTTGCGTTTGTGTCTGTCCCTGTCCCTGTCCTGACGAAGGCTCTTGGGAGGGAGGGGGTATCTTTCCCACTCTGCACTCCGTGGGCCAGTCTTCCCCTCCCGCAGCCAAGGCAGAGGGGTCCCTGCGACTTGGGGTTTCTGAGATCCCGTCCTGCATTGTCACCATGTGAGTGCTCTCCATGCAGGAACTATGCCGGGAGGCTCAGTTGGTTGGAGTGTTGTTCATACACCAGAAGGTGGCGGGTTCGATCCCCAGTCAGGAGGCATACAGGAGGCAACCGAGAGATGTTTCCACATCTGTTTCTCTCTCTCAAATCAATGACACAGCCTTGGGGGGATAAAAGAAAGAATCACGCACTGAGCACATCCTAAGCGCCGGGTATAGCGCTCAGGGCCCGACGCAAAAAAGAATCCAGGTGGACTATAAGCTGCCGGGCTAGTGGGGGGGGGGGGGGGCTAAAAATGAAACGATGATACATCCAGGCCCCCGAAGGGCTTGGTCCCCACAGCTGTGAACAGGACTGGCTACAGCCTGCCACTCCCGGCTGCGCATGGGGACTGAGCGGGACGCGGCACTCACAGCGCGGCTCTGTGGGTGGCGTCTGCGGGCCTGATGTCAGCCCAGCTCTCTCAAGCCCAACACGTGGTTCACGCAGCTTAGAAAGACCCAGCGTCACGCCAGCGTCACTCAGCCCCTGCCCACGGGATGACTCCTAGGCGCTTACTATGGCCTAACACGCTGTCTGTCACAGAAGCAGAATAGAGCTGTGGCCTGAGGAGGGAGAAGGCATCCCTCTGTCTTATTAACATCGCCCTTGAGGCCACGCGCACACACCTGTTGTCGCAGCCTGATAGACACGGCATGTCCCCCGGCTCCTCTAGGCCGTGGGACGCCATGTCTTCCTTGGTGACTCGACATCACTACACGAGGCCCCAAGGCCCGTGGAATAGTGTCTGGTGAGAGCTGGTGGCCCTGCTTAAACCAGATGCTCCCAGAATGCTGTTTTTAAAAAAAACAATAAATAGCCGAAACCGGTTTGGCTCAGTGGATAGAGCGTCGGCCTGCGGACTCAAGGGTCCCAGGTTCGATTCCGGTCAAGGGCATGTACCTTGGTTGCGGGCACATCCCCTACTAGGGGATGTGCAGGAGGCAGCTGATCGATGTTTCTAACTCTCTATCCCTCTCTCTTCTTCTCTGTAAAAAGTCAATAAAATATATTAAAAAAAAAAACAATAAATAATCATCCCAGGATGTTTGCTTCTTCATTTTTAAAGTCTCTCATTAACCTGCTAGTCACTGCTCTTTCCTGCTCGTGTTAAACTTTTCACTTGGACTGCTTCTCATCTGTTGTGGCGGTAACACCAGAAAACGAAGCGTTAGCCATTCCCGAAAGTAAGAACAGGCCCTGGATGAGAACTGAGTCTCACTCCTGCTCCCCGTGTCTTGGCAGAGACAGTGTCTGTGGGCTCTCAGCACCCCCCCTCCCTGCACCCCCAAGAAAAACAGGCCAGCGCCCCCTACCTGCCGTGCAGGGTAAGGCAGAGGCTCATGATGAAATGCTGCAGGTTTCTCTAGAAAACCCTTTGAGATGTTAACACAAGCAAAGCCCTTCAAGTAAGGGGATGTCCCGGCCTGTCCCCCGGCAGCCAGCGGTGCGGGACCGTCAGCTGCAGCTGCGCGGTATGAAGATGCGCCAGTGGGACTATCTCGCCAGCTGACCGACACTCAGCGCTGCACGGAAAGGGCGGGCTAGACGGGAAACGCCAGGTCACCATACATCCCCAGGGGAGGCCTGCCCATTGGCACCTTCTCCTCACGGCTTTTAATGCCCAATCTCTTGGTCACCCAGCTTAGCAAGTGAGGTCTATGCAAAGTGACCCCTTTGCCTTTTTTTTTTAAAACAGTATAATTAGTTTATAAGTCTTCTATTACAACTCTGGCTCACTGAAATTTGATAACCGCTAACTAACTGTATCTCAAGAGGCACACTTTCAAAAAATTTAAAGTTAGAATTAACCAATGGAATTTTTCAGGCCATAAAAGCAGAAAAATATTTAAAATCCTCCAATTTTTTTCCTGTAAAAGAAAATGAACAGCTTAGGTCTCCTCCCATTTCCAGCCCCTCCCCTCGGTGAAGACGGTCGGATTCCGGTCCTTGCGGGATGGACTGCTGCAGAAGGCAGGTGCCATGGGTTCCCAGGAGAGCAAGGTGTAATCCCGAAGCCATTAAATCACTAAGGCCCAAGGTGCAAGCACCACAAGGCGTTCTGACTCATCACGAGGAGTATTTAAGGCCTTGGCAATACATCTTAGCACTCACGCAAAGAAAATAATGAAGTTGCCTCACTGCTCACCTGGCTGCAAACCCAGTGATTATCAGGAGGAGCCGTAAACTCCTGCGAGCAGATAAATCTTGCCAGAGGCCTGCCAGCAGCGCCGCCTCCCGCTTTCTTTGGCTCCTGCGGTCTGGCGCTGCCTCGGAAGGCGTGGGGCTGTAGTAACAGCTTGAGTTTCGGAAACCATCTGCTGCCGGAACAGAGAAACACCTTCTGCCAGGCCTCCAATCTCCGTCACCCAGACACTGCGGGAGCGAGCTCTCCTCTTATCGCTCCCCTCCCGCCTGGGCGTGTCTGCAATCACCACTTAACGCTCAGTGTCACCTTGCAGGGGTGACGCGGGCTGTTTCCCTTAGAACAAGGTCTCACCAGACAGAGCCCAGCAGAGGCCGGGAGCTGGGCCTCCATGCAAACCAGATGCGAGGGGAGGACGGAGAGGGAAACCTGCAGACACGGAGCCTGTGGCTTCGCTGTTCTCATGGGGCTTCGGGTTGGCAGTGTGTCTGTCCTCTTAGTTCACACAATCCCACGTGTGCCCGATGCCCAGGCAGCGCCGGTGCAGGCGGCTCGGGAGGGTTTCATGTCTGTGGACCTGCTGGCGAGGGGAGGGCTGAGCAGCACGATTTCAGAGTGCTGATGGAGGCAACACCGCTCCTGGAGCTCGAGTCCGGCAAAAAGATGCCCTCCACCCACACCGCCACTCGCACCTAATTTAGGGACCAAACCCCGAGGACCTTTGTCCCAGGGCCAGGGGAAGGTCCGCAGGAATGCAGGCGCACAAACCCTGTCTCCAGGGCAACACGGCTGCTGCCCGTGCAAGACTATGATTTTGGGGTGAATATTTAGGAGCAGAGTACAAATGGATCGGTTCCTTCAACTCGGCAGCCCTTAGAGAAAGATGTCTCAAAGTAAGAGAAACTGTGGGCAGCCATCACACATTTTTCACAAACCCGGGAAGACAGAGGGTGGGGAGTTCCACGGAGAATCAAGAACTCCTAAGTATTCAGGGGCGCGAACCCAGGCTCACGTCACATGTCTACACCTCAACTCCCGGCGCTGGATCCGGTTCCGCTGCGGGCTCCGGGCTTCTCATAAGTGCTTCTCCGGATGGAGAAGTTTCCACCGCATCTCCCCTGGCTGGTCCTAGACTGGCAACCCAACTGACAGCACACCGCACCCCTTCCTTTCCGGAGAGCTGGAACCAGGGCCTTCCTCCGGGTCTCCCGGCAGAGCCCACTGACTGGGGGCCCCTCCCAGGGCCAGAGGAGTCTTTACAAACAGCTGTCTGTCAGTAGAGGGAGTGAAACCCAGCAGGCATTGCTATCTTTGCCTTAGGGATTCGCAGATTCCCCAGTGTGAATTCCCACGTCCCACGTGGTTCAGGGTTCGGGCTCTGGAAGACGGGCCGCACACAAATGAGAGAGACCAGACAAGAAACAATAATTTGGAAATATTGGGGGCCAGGCGGGAGCCCATCCCAAGAGGAAGGACTCTACCTGGGCTCTAGCCTCGCCATCCTTTTATTCAACATGGGACACACCTATAGCCCTTAGGCAGGCAATTTCCAGGAACAGGCAGACTATCTTATCAGTAAGGATTTACGTGACTGTGGTGGGGAAGTTGCTTCAGCTACCACTGTCTGGACTAAACTGTGGGTGTACAGCCCTGACCTTTGCCAGGGCTCAAGGGTCACCAGCCTTCCGGGCTCCTTGTCCACACCTCTCTGCTCGTGAAGACAGTGGGCGGCTTCCCGCACCCAGGGCGGCTGGCCTTGCTCTCCACATCACCCGCTTTTCTGGCAGGTGGGGAGTCAGCGCATCCAGGGCTGCAGTGAGGCTCAGAGGTTCCTGGCAACAGGGAGGTGCCCCAGAGCTTCCGGTTTCCGCTGCAACTCTGGGTCCCAAATGCTCGCTCAGCTCAGGAATGTGTGTGGCTCTCCCCCTTGTGCTGTCCAAGCAGCCACTTTTGTCTTAAAATGACACTTTACAGAATGCTGTGCCCACTGGGACGGAGCCGCTTCTGTATGGCACGTCCTGTGCGCAAACGCACGCTCTGTCAGAAGGAAGCACGGCAGCACGGATGCCAGGGCAGCAGCACAGGAGCCGAGAGGTCACAGAAAGGCCGTCGCAGGCTCAGTGACCGAGTCCTCCTTTAGGGCTGTTATCTGGGAAGACACCATCACGAATTTGCAAGGTTTTTAACTATGGCTCCACGTGAGTTTGCTTTTGGAGAAGTGGGTGGAAAGGAGAAATTTTACCAAATATAGTAAAGCCTTATTTATAAATAAGTGCAGGAAAGGAAAACGTTTTTAGGATGCGTGAGTCAGCAAGCTTCCATGCCTGCATTATTTCGTTTGGGGTCTAATTATATCTTGTGACCATGCCAGGATTCTCCTAAGCTTCTGTGCTTCCCACCCCCTCTTCCCCGTCAGTGCCCACAGGCGAGGTCAGAAATGGATAGATTATTGACTTACGTGTTCATATATGAACATATGTTTGAGCACAAGTGCAGATTTCTGGTAACTGTTTGAAGAGTACATTTGTGCCATGTTATTGTTATAGAATTCCTAAAGAGAAATCTCAAAACTAAAATGCCAAATCATATAGGAGTTTGATGCTTTCAAAGAAATATTTTGAATACTATTTTCTCTGCTTTTTAAAATCAGCGATGTTTGGAGCCAATACTCCAAGAGTGGTTTTAACTCAAAGACAGGAATGACTATGTTCAACATTTTCTTTTGCTTCCTTTATCCAAAACTTAAATGTAGGCGTATCGTTCCAATCCTTTGGTTTAGACCCCTGATTTCTTTTCCTGCCTCGAGCTGCAAAGCTAACCCCCCCCACAACCCCCTGAAGAGCATGAACTCGTTCCCACAGCTTACATTCACTGAGGCTCTTATACTCTCCTGTGCGCAGCAACTGCTGCCTAACACGTTGGACAAACAGGCTTTGCATTCTTCTTGCTCAAGGATTACTCCTAATCTTTAGTGACAGCTGTATTCTCAACTGAACAGAACACCTGGCAGCGGGAAAGACAACCACACTCCCAAAGCCGCATTACACTCCAGGTACGGGATAGCATTACACAAAAGCCGGAGGACATGGTTTAGAGCAGGCAATAAACAATTTACACTTTCAGGAGCAAATCGCCAATGTTTATTTAAAAAAACAACATATCTTACTATAATGTGAGCATGAGTAAACGTTAGGTGATTTGGGAAATAAGGTATTCTCTACTGTTAAATGCACCACATGCTGGACTTCCGGTTCTGCTTCTGCATCCCGGCCGTGATTTCCTGTGTATTCTGGCTCCTGGTGCCTGTTCCTCTGATTTACCTGGAATCATCAAAGGAGGGGTGGGGGTGGGGGGATCCTTTAAGAAGCTGATCAATTTTGGGTCCCACATTGGAACACCACCAAACATCAATACCCCTGATGGGACGAGGTGGGTCACTGAGGAGCACTTCTGAGTAACGTCTTGAGTTTATTTCCAGCTCATCAGGCTCAGGTTTCACACTGAAGGATTATTTGTAAGATTCCCTTGCTGACGGCCCCTGACCGTACTTTCTGATTTTGAATTTGGGCACCTCCAAAAGCATAAACAGGTCACCCCCAGACGCAACTTTTTAAAAAAAAAACAACACATCATTTGTAGCAGTACTTAGTGTCCAACAGAAACCACTCCATCTGTTAAACAATATCTCGACTGCAAAGCTCCTCTTACTGTTGGTGGATAGATAATGACACGGACAGTCACTATCGCCGTGGCAACAGTGCCCAGGAACTATCAGAGGAAAATTGCACATGGCCGGCTGGCTCGCGAGCAGTCATGCCTCAGCTTCCTCCAGGGTATGCTTTTCCTGCAAGTCTGGTGTGCCCTCGGGTACCACCAACCCAGTGCGGCTCCGAGACTGCAGACCACGCGGCGCCCTCCCCCCAGCCCCCCGCAGGAGCACAGAATCAAACCGCGTGCCTGGGCGCGAAGTCAGGCCCCATCTGATAGAGACACGTACCGGGAGACTGGAGGAAGCGATGCCCGCACCCCGCCCCCCTCTGTGCTCTGCACCCCACGTGGCCGTGTACCTGCTTCTCGCTCCCCGCTGGCTCCGTGCCGCGCACGCACCGGCTCACAAAACGTTTGTCCAGCGAGCCGATTCCCGTCCTCGTGGCCATTCCACAAACCTTCCCCGGGGCCAGGCCCAAGGGCTTAAGTGGGGTGAGGAGTCAGCGAACCCCAAACCCAGGTGGGATCGATCACTCAGACGAGAGCGCTTTACCAACTTTTAACCTAAAAGGGTTTTCTTCTTTTTCTTGAGGGAAATAAACGAGAGCCAGAGGCCGGAGCCGCCGGGCCGGGTCTGGACCTGCCCTCCCACGTGGGCGGCGGGGCCAGGAGAGCCGGGACGTGTGGCCAGGCCCGATGACGCAGCCCCGGCAGGCCTGTCCGCCAGTGCCCGGCCCGGCTTCCGCCATGAACGGCCGCATTCGGTCGCGGCCTTAGGGAGGCACCGGAGTCGCTCACCTAGGCTGGGAAAGACGCACCTAGGCCTCCTCCAGTCCAGTTACCGCCCGTCACGAAGGAACCCGCCAACCGCGTTGCCTGGCAACTCAACCACCTCCTGAACCGGAACCGGAACCTTCCTCTGGAAGTGACCCCTTCCCGGCGTTCCGCGGGGCGGCGGAACCCCGCCCAGAGCCTTTCCCAGTTCCCCGGACCAATCCCAGCAGGCCCCTCTACCCTCCCTGGGAAGTCGTCTTCCCCCGCGTTTCGCCTCCAAGCGGTGGAGCGTGACCCTGATGGACATCCACTCTCTCCAATCAGCTGGCAAAGCGGCTGCCGCGGGCCAATGGGAAGACTAGAGGATGCGGCTCAGGCGTAAGGACCACCTTCAACCTGTCGGGGCGGGGCGAGTGACGGGATTGGAAGTTGTGAGCCAGCCTTCTCCAATCACGGAGAGCTGCTCGGCGCCGGCTCAATGAGGGCCCTCGGGGGGCGGGCCGGGCCGCGGCGGGGCGGGGCAAGGCTCCGGGTGGCGAGCCCAGGTCCCCGGCCTCGGCAGAGGGTTCCGGCGGGCGTGCGGGATGAGTGGGTCCCTGGGCCGGGCGGCGGCGGCTCTGCTCCGCTGGGGGCGCGGCGCGGGCGGCGGCGGCCTGCGGAGCCCGGGCGTGCGGGCGGCGGGCTCGGGCGGCGGCGGCGGCGGGGGCTCGGCGGAGCGGCTGGACGCGATGGTGAAGAAGGACAAGGTGGTGGTCTTCCTCAAGGGCACGCCGGAGCAGCCCCAGTGCGGCTTCAGCAACGCGGTGGTGCAGATCCTGCGGCTGCACGGCGTCAGCGACTACGCGGCCTACAACGTGCTGGACGACCCCCAGCTCCGGCAAGGTCAGGGCCGCCGGGGGCGGGGTGGGGGCGGCAGGCCCGGCGGCTCTGCGGGCGGGGGCCTGTCGGGGGTTCGAGCGGGGTTAGGGCGCGGGGTCCTGTTGCATTAGGGGCCTGGGGTGGGGACGGGAGTGGCTTGAACAGGGTCTGGGGATCTGGGCTCCAGCACTGTGGCCCGCTTGGGCGGTGCGGAGCGTCCCAGCGGCTCACGGTCCTCACGCGGAGCTGCAGTCGGCGTTTCGGGGCGAGTTCTCTGGGGCTGCGTCCCGGGAGAGAGGTCAGCGGCCTGACTCCGGCTCTGCAGACGGGGCAGTGGGATGGGGAGGGGAGGGGTACAGGAAGAACCTGGGAGGTGGGCACTTTGCGGGGGGGGGGGGGGAGGAGGGGCGGGGTCCTTGGAGGACACTGGCCTGACTCGTGGACAGAAGGAGCTGGAGCAGCGGGCGGCGTTGTCCCGAGGCTGGGTCCTCCAGCTTCAAGGCTCAGGGTATCCGAGACCGTCCTGTGTTGTTGCCACAGGGAGTGGTTGCCACCGCTTTTGGACTGGTCTGAGTTGGGGTCTGGGAGGGTGGGAGAATGGGCATGCAGTCAGGCAGGGCGGGTGTGTGGGGGCTAGGGCTTGGGGAGGCTTGTCCCGGGAGGGACAAGGAATGACTCCTGGTAGGACGTGTGGCTTTCCACCGGCCTGCGGAGTGGAAGGGCGGCCCTCACCGCCATCAGCACCTTTTCTGCCGGCTCCGGGCTCCGGGCCCCGGGGCCGGGACCCTCCCTGCGGGTCTCCCTGGGTCTGCTGCTTGGCGAAGGCTGGTGGGGGCTGGTGGAGAAATGGGGAGGTTGGGCCGGTGCTTCCTGGAGGGTGGCGTAGGTCCCTGCGTTCCAGCTGCAGGTTCGTGATGACCGAGCCCTGGCATCTCCCTGAGCTAAGCTGGTGTGTAGGTACAGTGCTCCGAAAGGAGTCGGCAGGCCTGCCGTTTACATGCGGAGTTCTGCATCCTGGTATTCCGTGTTTGTGACGGATATCCCGCCTTTGAAATGCTGTCACAGTCAGGCTTACCTTGATGAGACAGGCCGGCGTCCTGGGAAGGCTTTGGGTCGGAATCCTTCTGTGGTCAGCTTTCTGATCTAGTTTCCAACAGGTGGTGGTTGTTAAAAACACAACTGATATCATGCATGTCTGCACTGAGTGGCCAGATTATGATGATCTCTGAACGCATAGTAATCTGGCCGCTCAGTGTATATCCTGTATAATAAAAGGCTAATATGCCAATTGTCCCCTCGACCAGCAGGCAGGACTGCCAACCACCCATGTCCCCTCCCCCTGGCCAGGCTGGCCGGACCCCACCCATGCACTGGGCCTCTAATACACACACACACACACACACTGAGTGGCCAGATTATTCTGCGTTCAGAGATCATAATAATCTGGCCACTCTGTATATATACGTAGCGTTTTGCCCTCTTGAGAGGAGGGAGCATGCCTTATGCCACTGCCCGGGGCTGTGTATGTTGCTTACGCAGAGCAGGTGTTTCAATGAATAAGCCAGCACTTCTTGTATTTATAATATCGTAAACCCTCTCCCCTGCTCTTACAAACATTGGAAACATCTCAAGCTTCTGCCAGTTCAGATCACCATTGTATCCTGGCCTTGGGAGCAGTGTCTTCTGAATGAATAAGCATTATCCCATTGGTGAGTGTTTCTTGAGCATTTGAAAATATGTTCAGCCTTTCCAATGTCGGGGAATTTAAGGCAGTAGTGACAAACCAATGACCCAGCACACGTTAGAAGTCAGATAACACGGTGTCTGTGTGTTTACGTGGTGGGTGTGTCGTGCGCCGAAATGAGAGTGTAAGATAGCTTCCGTCACTCTGGGGAGTACTGTCAGCGCCCAGTCGGGTTGAGGTGAACACAGCGGAGGGCCCAGCTCTTCACTCCGAGTATATCGTCTAGTCCTCTGTAAGGGCCGGAGAGTAAGTACATCCGTCTTCGTGGGCTGTGCAGTCTCCTATTGCAACTATTCAGCTCGGCTGTTGCAGCATGAAAGCAGTCAGGAATAATGCATAAATGAATACGCATGGCTAAGTCCCAATAAAACTTTATCTACAAAAACAGGAAGTGGACCAGGTTTGGCGCAAAGGTTTAGGGTAGAGGTGGGGGGAACGTTCCAGCCTGCCGTTTAAAGCTGCAAAATCATTGTCCCTGGCCCTGTGGGAGCTTAATTCATTTCACCAGTGCTGTGTTATTCCATCTTCATAGTAAGTCTGAGGCATAGAGTTATTCCCGTGTTATAGGTCAGGAGACAGGCTCAGAGAGCAGCAGACGTAGCTGAGGCCGCGTGTCCGAGCTGCCCAGCCGCAGGCTGCTGACCCTCAGGCCGATGGATGCCTTGTTCACTCCGCCTCCATGCTTCGCTTTCCCTCTGTTGAGGGTCTCCCTCTCCATGCTCTCAGCTCCGACCCTCTCGGCGTCCTGGCGCCCTTCTCTGAGTCAGGGAAGATGGAGAAATAGGTGACGTGACTTGCGCAAGTCCCAGAGCCAAGGAGGGGCAGGGTGGGAATTAATCTGCATCGACTCTGAAGCTCCGCAGTGAAACTCCAGGGAAAAGAGGGCTATGTTTATGGTCCTCTTAACACTTACTGTCCAACCAGGAACGAATGATGTCCTGAAATGGGGAGGATTTTGAAAAGTCCCTTTTGAAAGTTCTGGAAGGGAATTATCCAGTGCATTTTCTCCTCCCTGGCTTGATGCTTGGAGTATTAAATTTTGGGGGGAGCAGTCGGTGTATACGAGTCAGCCTCCTAACGCCCGATTCCTAATGTTACCCTGTTACGTAGCTTTGCCATCAACACTTTCTGTCCCGAATCGAATCCCTGTCTGCTATTTCTAAAATGTAATTGTCATTACAATCCATTCTTGGGTATAATTTTTGAGTTTTCAAGAGTTTAGCTTTGATTCTGAGTAATTCCAAGTGGTATTTGTAAGAACTACCACTGTAAGTTGCAGTTTTTGGAAGTTGAGGTGTGAGCGAACTTAGCCACGTTCAAACAGGTCATTGTGGCCCGATGGGGCTCTGACTTCCGGTTGGTGAGCAGTGGTGGTCTTTATTGGCAGTCTCACGTCACTCTCCGGCAGCTTCCGGCCGCCGGGCCGCAGGAATTGTTAAAACATGCAGCCCCTGACTGTTCAGTGAGGGCCCTGACCTCTGCTCCCTTAGATTGTCACATAAAAAATGACAACAACCTGGCACCTGCGTTTCATGTGGACAGTGTCATCCTAATACATTTAATTTTTAAAAAAGTAAACAAAAAAGTGACAACAGCCAGTACAATAGCTGTTCGGTGTGAGTGAATCAAATTTATACCTTTTTTCTTTTTTTTTTGTTAGATGGGCAAAAAATGTAACATACTTTTTGGTGTGCCGCAGAATTGTAGTAGTTAGTTTACGTGTGCATGAGACGAGCAGGGTTGAAAATTGCTGCTGTGTAGGAATCTGATATTCCTTAAACATGTAAACTTGTAATCAGACTTTTTAAAAATTGAAAATAGCATGTTTTTTAAGAAAGATGCCAAAGCTTTCAGCTGCCCGTCACACTCGTTAACCTAAACACCAAAGCAGCAGGTAAGGAGGGTTTGGGTAAACTGTCAGCCAGGGCACCGTGGCTGCTCTCGCAGGGTCGCCAGGAGTCGGTCCCCTCGGCCGGGCTCTGTGTCGGATGCTCGGGGGGTGGGAAAGCCGCTCGGCCGTGGGGTTGGTCCTGGTGGCGCAGCTTCTCTTCCCTTACTGTCAGGGCACGTGGTCTGCAGCACGATGGCGAATGGATGAGACAGGCCTCCTGCCCTGGTCCAGTGTGGTTCTCAAAGAATGCTCCGTGGGAGCAAAGCCTGCCTGGTGCTCCGCAGGGCCCTCCGAGGGTCAGATGTGTGGTGCGGGGTGACCCTCAGGCGGCCAGCTTGTTTTCACGTTTGGTGTGTCCAAAGCTGGAGGCACTCACCTAAAGAAGCACAGATATGTATCATCCTGGAAAGCTCAGTACAGTGTACTGTTAATTTAAAACCCAGATATATCATGCGCACAAATGGTTCACGTACGTGAATGTACAGGACATTTAAGAAAGTGTAGAAGAATTAAAAAGAAGTTCATACTTACTTTAGACATTTCTTAATTCCCACACCCATCCTTCATCATAAAAGTAAAAGAAGATTTGTAACTGGCATCGCTGTAAAAGAAGGACATTCTGGTCTTAATGGAATTTGCCCTTTATTGGTCACCGCATACCTCTTAGCTGTTTTTTGTTTTGTTTTTTTGACACTCAGAGTGACTTAGGAGTATGCTTTGCAGTTGCTAAGAGACTAGATCTTAAAAGTTCTCATCACATACCTACACAAAAAGTTGTCACTGTGTGTGGTGACAGATGGTAGACGTACTGTGGTGACCAGCGTATGCAGACACCATGCTGTGCACCTGAGACTGTTACAGCATCACAGGTCAGCCGTGCTGCGGTAAGAAGAGTTCAGGGAAAAGACGTGTGCTTGGCGGGGCCTGTGACCTAGCAACCATTTCTTCCTAAGTGCGTCTGGCAGAGGAAGATAAAGCCGTCAGCCCCCGGGCCTTCTCTAGCACTGTCATGTAGGGCGAGTTGCTGTTGGTTAGAAGGCAGTGATAGAACTCAAATTGGTCATTTTATTTGGAAAGTAAATGTTTGATAATGAATGGTAGGGTATCAAGAACCAGTTCTTGTGTTTTTATTTTGTTGACTTTTCTATTTTCTTTATTTTGTGCTCGTTTTGGCCATTTAAAAGTAACTGCCTATCTATATAAGTATAAAAATATCACATATACTCTATCGTGATTATTATGTCATGCTTTTGACCATCTCTGTTTTAACATAACCAACACAGAAGTTTATCGCCTAGATATGTTTTAAAAAGGCTATTTCATCTCAACATCTTCTATATATATAAAAGCTTAAGCGACTAAATGACTGGTCGCTATGATGCACACTGACCACCAGGGGGCATACGGTCACACAGGGGCTGCCCCCTGGTGGTCAGTGTGCTCCCACTGCGGGAGCGCCAGATGCTGGGCTCAGGGCTGGCGAGCACAGCTGCGGTGGTGCGAGCCTCTCCAGCCTCCGTGGCAGCGTGCTATCTGCCCGGCCCCACTACTACATCCCTTGTGGGATGTCGGACTGCCGGTTTCAGCCCGTCCCCGCAGGCTGGCTTGGGGTCCTGGATTGCGAGAGGGAGCAGGCCAGGCTGAGGGACCCCACCGGTGCACGAATTCGTGCACTGGGCCTCTAGTATGAGTATAATGGTGAGGGTGAATGGGGAAAGAATGGGTTTTGAAACCACATTTCCTCCTTACTATGTCAAAACCGTCTCCTCATGGCTCAGAACAGAATGGCCGGTGGCTGCGCTGTCTCCTGGCACATGTGTGCTGCAGGTCTCCTGTCCTGCTGGCCAGTGGCCCTCGCCTGGACTCCATTAGCTCACCCTGTGAGCTCTGCGGAGCCGGAGCGCCTGTCCCGAGTGCCCTCGGAGGCTAAACAGGGCGAGGGCTCCGTCTGCAGCCGTGGGAAAGGGCGTTTCTCTGGGTCAAAGGTTAATAAAGGCAAACGCAGTGCCTAACATCTGAGCATAAGTGTCAGTGACATTCACTCACCCAGACAGGCCCAGGTGGGGCCGCCTCACGTGGCAGTGTCACCAAGACGGCTCCGTGGCAAGTCCTCCTCTGGGAGGGAAGTTGTGGCGTTGCTTCTAGGTCGTGGGTGTCTTGTGTGACGTCCACAGCCGATCAGGTTCCCTGCTGTCAATCCCGCCTGTGCCGGCCGCGGGAGCCTTACTCCGGTCCCATCACAGCCTGGAGGGGAGGGGCCCAGGCGAGAGGTTCATCCTCACGGGCAGGGCTGGGCTCTGAAGCGATGCTCTGCTCAGCGAGCACTTGTCCCCGAGCGGGGGGAGCCGGAGGGGCCGCCTGCCAGGGCGGGGTAACGCGTTCTGCTGCGGACGGTTCAGCCTGGCGTGTAGGTGACACACTGTTCTCTCCCACAGGCATTAAAGACTACTCCAACTGGCCCACCATCCCGCAGGTGTACCTCAACGGCGAGTTCGTCGGGGGCTGTGACATCCTCCTGCAGATGCACCAGAACGGAGACCTGGTGGAGGAACTGAAAAAGCTGGGCATCCGCTCCGCCCTTGTGGACGAAAAGGAAGACCAGGACTCAAAGTGAGGGCGGGCCCCCCGGCAGAGCCGCGGCCCTCAGGCGGGGAGCGCGGGTCCACCGCTGCCCAGAAGCTCACCGCGTGCGGGTCGCTGCTCAGGCCGCTGCCGGCGCCCACCCCCGTGCTCCTGAGCAGCGGTGGTTTGCGTGTCTGGTGTGTGGGCTGCGGGTTGTGAACTTCATTATAACCACTGCACTGTCATCATCGGGCGTCAATCCCCCTGTCGCTGTAAACACGTCTTCTCATACAGCCATTTGCTGTTTGCCTGACTCGGGAGTGAAGCTAGGAGCTCCTGGGCCATTATTCAGGAATCCCCTGCCAGTGTGTCCGTCTGCAAAGACAGCACAGCCCTCCACTCTTTGTAACTTGTTCTTTAAGAAGTGGTGGGCAAGGGGGAGAACATGACTGGAGTTGTTTTTCAGAATAAACCGCGGGGATGCGGTGTGTGAGCCGTTCATTCTGCGTGCGATGGTCTGTGTTCAGTCTTCCTGCCGCTGTGACCACAGCCTGGGGCTCGCAGACCAGACTAACACCCACACTTCGGGGGTCAGGCTGTGGCATAGGAATTCCAAAGGGACACATTCAATTCAGAGCAGTCTGTCAGGATGTTTAGTTCCTGTGACCTTTTGATTTTAGAAATTAAGTGTGATTTTCACACTCTTCTATTAAATCTTTTAAAAATTGCTATTTCCCAGGGGGAGGACGTTGTGAATGTGGGAAGGCCAGGTGGGTGCTGGGCGGACTGGCCAGAAGCGCGGGTGAGGCTGGAGCGGCAGCCCCGCCAGCCCGGGGCCTGGCAGGAGGCCGCAGTTAAAGGGAGAGGCAGGGACGTCCTCCGAAGGTGGGGTCTGATGAGCACTCTCCTTCTTAAAGAAGACAAGTCGTGGGAGTCAGAGCCGCGGTTCTGTGGTGTCTTTCTAAGGCTCCCAGTGCATCTGCGTCTCCGAGCCGGGGCGGGGCGGGGCGGGGCGGGCTGGGCCTGGGCCCCAGAAGCCTTCCTCCGGGCTCACACAGGCCCCTGTTCAGCATTGGTCTTCACTGGCAGGGGCAGCAGGAGGGGCATGTTTCAGTGGAGGGCAGACGTGGCGGCCCGGCGGCTCATTTCCCCGCGCCCTCCAGGCCTGCTCCACGGCGGCCCCCTGTGTGCCCTTGCAGGCTCTGAACACGGCTGATGAGAGGCAGGGACTGACCTGGCGGCCCTCTGCCCTCTCTGCTCCCGCCGCCATCCCTCCCCCGAGGCTTTGGGGTTCCCAAGGAAAGGAGGAGGACGCCCCTCAGTAATCAGCTCCCGGCTTCCGGGCCAAGGAAAGCAGGTGATTCTCACGGGAAGGCTGTCACTCCATGCGTGCCCTGGTGTCTGCTGTAGGCTGGGCGCTCCCAGGGGTCTCGGGGAGGCGGGGGTCCCCCGTGAGAGCCCCTGTGTTTTACAGGTCACACCAGGGCACCGGGAGGAAGGCCGGGTGCCGGGATCTCCCCGGCCACTGCCACTCGGCGCCCAGCCAAGGTCTCGGCCTTGCCCTTTGCAAAGAACACCGTCAGCAAGTCACTGGGTGCCGTCCCTGCGTGAACGCCAGGCCGCGGGCCCCCACGGGGCCGCAGCTCGTCCCTCGCCTTCACATCTGGTGCGGTCGGGTCCTTGTCCATCATTCTGCGTCCTCTGCCTTTTAGGTCTGCCTCTATACCCCTGGGTTCACCCGGAAAATGGGACGGTGAGAACTTACCAGCAGGGGCCCGTGAGCGGCAGAAACCTCCCTAGACTAAGACTCGGCGGCTCGGCCAGTGACTGACTGGACTGGAGCCGGTGAGTCGATGGCCCAGTCGTCAGAGAGCTCGGAGCTCAAGGACTCGGCCCTGCGGGGTGGCTTCTCTCCGGAAGTCGATGACTGCTGTCCCGAGTGCCCAACAGTCCGCACCACACGGAGCACTGGCGGTGCTGTGCTGTCAGGCTGAGCGGTTTGAATGACGTGCACAGTGAGAATTGAGGACACAGAGCAGCGGCCCCGGCCCCCGTCACAGCAGTGTCTGTTTACACCCGCAGGGTCTGCCTCCCCGCGGCCCAGGGCCCAATGTGACGTATTGGGTCCCTGTCACAACCTCCGAGTGCCCTGTTAGCAGACCCCTTAGACATAGAAGAAGTTGCGCTGGCCGGTTTGGTTCAGTGCATAGAGCGCCGGCCTGCAGACTGAAGGGTCCCATCCGGGTGAATTCTGGTCAAGGGCATGTACCTGGGTTGCAGGCTCCATCCCGGCCCCCGGTCGGATTGGGTGCGGGAGGCAGCCAATCAGTGTGTCTCATACCAATGTTTCTCTCTCTGCTCTCCCCATCCCTTCCACTCCCTCTAAGAATCAATGAAAAAACATCCCCGGGTGAGGATTAACAAAAAAAGAAATAGAAGAAGTTATTTCGGGAGATGAAACGTTTGTACGATTCAAGGTCATTTCTGTTTCATAAGCGTCTTGACAGAAATTTCATCACATCTGTAAGCTCCGCGTCGGGAGCTGTTCCAGGGCAGAGGTCTGTAGGAGTCCCGGGTTCATGGTCACGGCCCTGTTCGCATTTCCCCGGGTGCTGCCGGGCACGCCGGCTGTCCTGGAATTGTAAAGCGGCAGCAGCTCGCCCGAGAGCACGCTCGTGAATTTAGTAACTAGCTGCCCAGAGAGCAGTGTGTCCGGTGGTCGGGTCCCTGTGACTGAGGAACGACCTTGGAGCGGCAGGTTTTGTTGAGGGAGTTTCAACCAGAGGCCAGCAGTTTGTCCTTGAGTCGCCGACAGGGAAAAATGGATTCGGTGCAAAGTCACAGGAACAGCTGATTTGACATACTACAAAAGTTTAATTGTCCACTTAGGAATTGTTTAGTAAATCTCAAAAATGACCCGGAGCGACTCCTAAGAACCCTGGCAGCACCTGGAGGGTGGGAGGCCGAGGAAGGGGGAGAGCTGTTCCGAGCGCAGGCTGGGGAGCCCAGAGCCCACAGCGGCCTGGCCTTGGGCCTTGTCCCGGGAGACGCCTGCGCCCTGGCCGTCCTCTGACAGCTTCCTGTGCGCCGAGGGCCGGTCACTGTAGCAGCTTGGCCTCGGGCTGGAGAGCCAGAAGCTAAGTAAACGGCACCCACACCGCTGGCCTCCAGCGCCGTGCCGGGACCCAGGGCTCGGCTCCCCGGGTTGGCGACACGGCGCGTGTTGTCACACCTCGGCTGGCCCACGGGGGAGGTGGCGCAGCCCCTGCTGGTCTCTTACCTTCCTTTTCAAAAAGCTGTGAGTTCCTCTGAGCTGGTCGTGGGGAGCCTGACCCCGGAAGGATCTCCAGGTGGCTGGGCTTTGAGCCCAACACCCTCCTCTGGGAGGGACCATCTTGCAAACCCAGCGGCACCCGGCCGACCTCATGGCCGGGGACCCACGGCCCCCCCGGACGCCCTCGCGCACCTCTGGGCCGGGACTGAACATGGAAGACTTTCCCAGGGACTCGGGAATGACCAGGGAAGCAGCACGGAGACTGGTGAGGGCACAGGTGCGCACCCGGCCTGCTCACGCACCCGGGCCTGCTCACGCACCGGGCCTGCTCACGCACCCGGGCCTGCTCACGCACCGGGCCTGCTCACGCACCGGGCTTGCTCACGCACCGGGCCTGCTCACACACACCCGGGCCTGCTCACGCACCCGGCCTGCTCACACACCCGGGCCTGCTCACACACACCCGGGCCTGCTCACACACACCCGGGCCTGCTCACACACACCTGGTCCTGCTCACGCACCCGGGCCTGCTCACGCACCCGGGCCTGCTCACACGCACCCGGGCCTGCTCACGCACCCGGGCCTGCTCACGCACCCGGGCCTGCTCACGCACCCGGGCTTGCTCCTCAGAGCCGGCCTGCCCCAGACCCCGCCCCCCGCCCCAGAGCCCACCTGGGTCTACCCTTTGCAGAGAGAGACCATTGCAAGCCCCTCTCCCTCCTCCCTGGAGCCAGCCTCAGAGCTGGGGTTTCCGTCTGGGCTCAGCCTCCTTCTGGCTCGCATGCCCCTGGGCTGGACTCTGACCCCTGTGCCACGCACAGGGCGGCCTGCGGGGGCGGGGGCTGTTTGGCGGGGACGCTGGGCACGCTGCTCCTCTTCGTCATCGTCGGCTGTTTACCCAGCTGTCTATGTTTGGAGACTCCCCGTGTTGACACTGAGGTCGGCCGAGTTGCTCATAGAAACCTGCTCTGAAGCAGGGACTTGGGCTGGGCTCACCTGAAACTGAGACCCCAACGCAACGGAACCGCTGCGCGTGCCAAAGATCGCTGTGTCCTTGCTTTCGCACCTGCGTCTGGGAAACGCCTTGAGCGTCCAGCTACTCTGGGCAGGGTTCCCACAGAGAACTTTTTAAAAAGTTTTTCAATTTAAACTTTAAAAAGTTTGGTTAAATTTTTTAAAGGTTTGTACATTAATGGACTACTCAATATATTAACTAGAGAGGACAACCATCCTAAATATACAGAGTGGCCAGATTATTATCTCTGAACGCATAATCTGGCCACTCAGTATATATATATATATATATATATATATATATATATATATATATATATATATATATTAGCTTTCCCGTTGCAGGAAAAATCCTGCAATAGGATTTCCTGCTGCACTCTACCCCGCCTCCGTTCCTCCCTTGTTCGCCCACCTCACCTTCTCCTCCAGCCCGCCCGTGTTTCCCTTCACCCCTGGCCCTGCCTCCGCCCCGCCCTCCCCTCACCCCCCCCCCCCCCCCCCCCCCGCTTGCTTGCTTCTTTGAAGCTTTACTCCCTTCTGCAGCTGTTGGCTTCTTTGGACGCTGTCTTGATATGCAAATTAGCCGCCATCTTTGTTGGGGCAATTTGCATACTCGTCATGATTGGTTGGTGGGCGTGGCTTGGCTGGTGGGCGTGGCTTAGGTGTAGCAAAGGTGTGGTCAATTTGCATATTTGTCTATTATTAGATTATATATATATATATATATATATATATATATATATATATAGAGAGAGAGAGAGAGAGAGAGAGAGAGAGAGAGATTAGAGTCTCGGTGCATGAATTTGTGCATGGGTGGGGTCCTGCCAGCCTGGCCAGGGGGAGCGGACATGGGTGGTTGGCCGGCCTGCCTGCTGGTCGAACTCCTGGTTGAGGGGACAATTTGCATATTAGCCTTTTATTATATACACTGAGTGGCCAGATTATGCGTTCAGAGATCATAATAATCTGGCCACTCAGTGTATACTAACGTTAATTTAAAAGTTTACCAATGAGAGCACTGAGGCGGAGAGAAGGGACACAGCTAAAAAAAGAAAAAAAATAGTGAAAGAATTGGCATATAAGCCCAGGCAAGCGGCTCTGAGGCCGCCCATGACCCTAGCTGCTACCCTATTCAGTTACACATATGGGTTATAGACCATATCTACTTAGGAGCACCTAAAGCGAGCGTGTGTGTGTGTGTGTGTGTGTGTGAGAGAGAGAGAGAGAGAGAGAGAGAGATGGTGTGGGTACCCTTTGCCAAAACAGCTTCCAAAAGGGCAGAAGCCGTGTCTGTCATAATAGCTGCTCAGCACATATTTATTGCATAATTAACAGCCATTTCTGTTTGTTGTAAGTGGTGAATGGATAATGCCCCTGCCTATCTTACCTAATAATAGACAAACATGTAAATTGACCATACCTCCGCTATGCCCACAGCCAATCAGAGTGAGTATGCAAATTAACCCAACAAAGATGGTGGATTAATTTGCATATGCAGGCACAGAGCGGCTGGGAGGGGCGGGATGCCTGCTATGAGGGGGCAGGGGTGACAGAGGGAGCTACAGGAGTGGTGCTCCGGACAGAAGCGAGGACTTGCCGGCTCCCTGGCGGGCTGGGGGCGGGGATTTGCTGGCTCCCGGGTGGCTGGGAGTGAAGCCAGGGGAAGGAAGACCTATTCTTGCATGAATATCGTGCAACGGGCCTCTGGTTCTTCAATATAACTCCAGACAGTGAAACATCAAGTTAGGCTTTCTGTGTCTTTGTGCTGCTATTTCCCAATTGCTTTGGTTTTGCTGCCACAGTGTCACACCACACGCAGCCAGCAGGTGGCGCTGTTGCTCCAGGACTGAGCGCCTCCACGTGAGGGTGCCTCTCCCAGGCTCCCTTCCCCTGTCACAACCTGCGTGTACCCTCTCTGTGTATTCCGTCACCGGGCAGCACGATCCTATCAGAAACGCCCATTTCCTCCTTTAACAGGCTAGAACTGGGTGGTTCTGTCCTCCCTGAGAGCCTCCAGGGGTCCAGGGTAAGGGGCGGTGAGAGAGTTGGGGGGTTCAGGGGTGGGGAGGATGGAGAGGAAGGAATTGGGAGGCGAAAGACCAGGATCAGAATCCTGGCTCACACTTCTCTCGGACAAGCCAGGTCTCTGAGCCTCAGTGTCCACATCTGTCAAATGGGCATAATCCCAGTTCCTCCTGTCAGGGAAGAAGTCAGACACAGGTAATAAGTAGATGTTAATTTGCTGCTCTACATGGGAAACAACAATAGCAAAGGCAGAGATAGGGTTTATAGCTGAGACAGGAGAGGCGGAAGGGAGACGGTCAGCTCCATTCTTCCTTAGGTGAGATGCTGGGTCACCAGAGAGCAGTCAGGGCCGCGTCCCTGCGTCTGTCTGTCCGGGTCCCGGGTGGCCCCTCCGACTCCCGTGTTGCAGGTGGGCACCATTTCCCTTATGGGGAGTGCCCAGGACCTTCCTCCCTGGGTGGCCACGAGGCCTGAAGAACAGGCGTGACGTGTGGTGTGCTGGAACATGGGACGTGTCACGTGTGTAATTACACAATATAATGATTAGTCTTGTCTAAACCCACCTTCATCCAGTTGCTCAAACCAGACACCCTTTCCTTCTTCCAGTGCAAACGGGCCTGCTGGCCCCTGCCCGCGATCTCTGGAACTGGTTCTCTTCTCCCCACCCCATCACCATGTCCCCGCCCCTAACACGCCTGCGCCCACATCCACACTGAGAGCCACACGCCGCTCTCACCTGGATGCAGCTCTTCTAGGGTCCGGCTGAGAACGTTCCCTCTCGGCCTAAGTGCAGGTGCGGGCAGAGGGAGGCGTGGCGATGAAATGCATCGAGTCTGTCACCCTTGGAGAGCCTTTGTGATGTCTGAACCCAGCCTTCTCATCCCCCAAATGGGGTTAATAAGGTCCCTCCCTGCAGCAGCTCCTGCGAGGGTGAAGGGAGACATTCCCATCTCAAATTCTGGCAGAGCGCCTCTCACCTTTCCCGTTTTTCTTTTCCAAACTTTTCTCCGGTATTCTCTCCAGCATTGCTTTCCTCATGAACTTTAGAATCATTTTGTCAACAGATGCGCTTTTTAGCTTTTGCAATGCCACCCGCAGAGCTTCGGGGCATTGACCAGTGGCTGCGATGTCAGCCCGTCCCCAGTCCCCAGCCCGCAGAACGCCGGCTCCCGGGGCCCGAGCTGCTTCCTCGTCCGCCTTCCCTTCCGAGGGCCGGGCTGGCTGGCCCCGCCTCTGCCGGCACCTGCGGGCAGGAGCGCCCCGGACCTCTCCGCCAGCCTGGGCGGGCGCTGGGGTTTCTGCTTCTCCTTTGGAAGCGCAGGGTTTTGACCTTTTCTGTAAAAGGGTCAATATTTTTGGCTCTGGACACATGGTCTCTATGGCAACGCCTTACCCCTGCTGCTGAGAGTAGCCACAGGCAGGTTGGAGGCGAGTGGGCGTGGCTGTGTGTCAATTAAACTTCGTTTAGAAAATCCCGTGAGTCTGGCCAACCCTGGTGTGTGGACGTTCAGAGGGCAGACCGGAGCCAGGCTGCTGGGAGGGGCGTCCAAGCCTTGGCGGCCCCGAGGAGGGGTGTGTTTGCCTCCTGCAGACACAGGGGGGCAGCAGAGAGCTGAGTGCTGGAGGAGGTTCCACATGGGTCCGTGGCCAGAATCCCAGAATGATTCTGCCCAGGGCTCCTCGGCCCATCGGCTTGGCGGCTGACACAGGGGCCACACGCTAACCCTAACGCGCTCAGGGAGCCCCGCACGGCGGCTCTACCAACGCAAAGACAGAGGAACCACGCGGGAGTGTCTGACGTACAAACTCATGGCGGGTAGTTATGTCCAAGGCCTGTAGCTTCCTTTTTAAAAAAATCTTTACTGTTGAGAATAGTACAGGCATCCCCCTTTGTCCCCCGTTGCCCCCCTCCACTCAGTTCCCCCTGCCCTGGGCAATGCATCTCTGCATATCAGTTCTCTGGTTCATCTCCCCTCCCACCCCCTAACAAAGGCCATCTTTACCTTCAGTGAGCCTGTCTACTGCCATTGAAATGTGATCTCCTCCAGACCCTCCCACCGAGCAGAGACCCCAGAACCCAGTTATCTCGTCCCCCACAGGCCTTCCGTGCTGCTGGTTAACTGTCCTGCATCCGCCCCCCCCCCCCCATGTAGAATGTGTCTCTCCATTTACCCAACCCCAGACTTCCCCACTGTGCTCCCTTCGGCTCCCCTCATCTACCACTAACAGGCTTCTCGGAACCCTCCCTCATCTCCTCCTGCCATTCTAATGTACGAAACCAGCAAGGCGGCCCTTCTCCGGAGCCTTTTCTCCCTCCACGAAATTGTGCTCCTTGGCCTCTGTCATCAGAGTGGCTCAAATAGACCCCTGAAAACTCCCTCCAGGTTTGGGCGTTTCTGTCGACAGTTCCGAAGGGTGGGTGGAAGCCAGCAGCACGTGTGTGAGGCTGACCTTGGAAGAGGAGAGTCCTCGTGGGACCCCCGGCTTCCCTCCAGCCTTCCTGTCTCTCCTCCCTGCAGCCCAGCCTGTCCTCCCCACCTGCAAGCCTGGTCCCCCCCTTCCTGGGCAGCCCCCTCCTTGGGCTCTCTCTGCGTTCCTTGGAGGTCAAGTCCGAGCTCCTCCAGGCCCGTTCCCAAGGTCCCGCCTCTCTCTCTGCCTTTATTCCTCGGCTTTCCGTGCGTGGCTCCACCCGTCAGCGCTGGCCTGGACTCGGGCTCCAACAACGCAGAGCGCGCCGCCTGCCCCTGTGGAGTGTGCTGGCCGCGGGCCGCTGCTCACGCCTCTGCCGGCCGGCTCTCACGTTCACCCCTTCACCCTGACGGCTGCCCCTGTGCTCAGGCTCGCTCAGGTTCCACCTCCTCAGGAAGCCCTCACGACCACCTGCTCCCACCCCAGACACAGCGAGGTGCCACTCTCTGGCTCCTTTCATTCTCAGTGCTCACCCCCTCCTGGTCCCTCCCCAGGTCACGGGCGAGGGCAGGACCAGGAGCCAGTGGTCTTTGGGACCCCACGCCTAGAAGAGGCCCCGTCACCGAGCCGGCACTCAGCAGACGCTCGGCGTGAATGAATGAACGAACACATGAGCATCGAGTCCCATCCAGAAAAGAGGGCGATCCCTCTGGGTCTAGAAGCTGTCTTAGCACCGGCCCTTCGTTGTCCAGGTGAGGCTGGGCCTGGGCCACGCGGGAGTGCGGGACCGTTCCGTCTGCATCCATGTCTGGGCCCTGCAGACTGTGAGCTGAGCCAGTTGAGCAGTGAGGTTGACAGCCGAGGCCCCCCTGCCCCCCCTTGTCCTCACAGTCTCAGTTACTGGCACTCGGAACCTGAGATGGCCCAGGTCCCACGGGGACCCCAGCGGAGGCCTCCCGCGGCCTCCTGGAGCTGAGCAAGGTGTCACTGTGTGTGATGGTCTGTGGATGCTCCCCCCAGCCCAGCAGAAAGCAAGGGCAGGATACGCCAGGGAGTCCCCCTCTCGTCCGCCCCCTCCTCGGACTGGAGTCCAGCCGCGCAGGGTGGGTCGGAGTCAGGATCAGGGGCATCAGGGGACCCGAGTCCGAGGCCCAGGGGCTTCCTGGAGGAGGTGGCAGCCACACCCCCTTGACGATGGAGCACAGGACGGACAGGCAGAGACGAGGCACGGGAGCTGGTATTCGCCATGGAGAAGAGGGCGAGCTGCCAGCCAGAGAGGGGGCTTCCCAGGGCAGGAGCAGCGGCCAGGGCCCAGGCCGCCTGGGAAGGACGGCCGTGGTCAAGAAGGTTGGAAAGGCCGATGGGGTCAGGCGCCAGGTGAGGCTCTGGTTCAAAGCCACCATTTTCACTTCCAATTTGCAAAGCTTTCGTATAAGCCATTGAAAGATGCGCCATGCTCTCAGAATCCTTGAAATAGTCAGAAATCAGCATTTCTCTGCCTTCCATCCCGTCAAATGAGGCAGATCCAAGATGCACTGAAATAGAATAGAATTATCTTTCCAGTCTTATGGGCCAAGAGGTTATAAAAAGCCAGCCCGTTCAGCTAAAAGTTCAGCCGTTGCCAAAACATTAAAAAAAGACCATCTAGCCCTGGCTGGTTTGGCTCAGGGGATAGAGCGTCGGCCTGCGGACTGAAAGGGTCCCGGGTTCGATTCTGGTCAAGGGCACATGCCTGGGTTGTGGGCTCGATCCCCAGGATGGAGCATGCAGGAGGCAGCCGATCAATGGTTCTCTCTCATCATTGATGTTTCTATTTCTCTCTCCCTCTCCCTTCCTCTCTGAAATCAGTAAAAATAAAGATATTTTTTAAAAGACTGTTGTAAGGAGCGCCTACGCGGAGCTAGACATTTTGCATCTGTTACACGTGATTCAAGCACCCGGGGCCGGCGGCACGGGCTGTTCTAAAGATGAGGCTCAAGGAGCGTACCCTCCCCTCCCAAAGCCACAGGGCGGGTGGGGACAGAGGTGGCACCTCGGCCTCCCCTGCCCCCGAGGAAGTGCCCGCCACCGTCTCCGAAGCACTGCGGCAGCGCCCTCTGCGGAGTCACTCCTTCCCCTCACGGTGCCTCCTGCTCGTGGGGAGCCATGGGAGTGGTCCCGGGAGCTCAGCCTGACCCTTTGGGGGGACCTCCCACAGAGCCGAGCAGAGGGGAGCTGGGGACCTGAGCTCTGTCAGCCCTCGTGCCTGACGGTGACAGTTTGGGGGGACCTCCCACAGAGCCGAGCAGAGGGGAGCTGGGGACCTGAGCTCTGTCAGCCCTCGCGTCTGACGGTGACAGTTTGTGAAAGCTCACGCCCAGGGAAGCGTCACTTACAAGACGAGAAACGTGCGCCCAGCTGGCCCTGCCAAAGCCGGGCAGCCTTCCCATTACTCACGCCTCCGCCTCGGAGCCAGGCGCTGGCTCGGCTCTCGGAATTCGATGATGAATGAGACGCGCAGTGGGTGCCCTCGGAGCGCCCCAATGGTCATTGCGGTACAGTCCCATCCGGACCACGGAGCCGCCCCGACAGACACTCCGAGGGGGGAAATAGAAAATGAAGGAAATCAGCGGCGTGGGACGTGCCCCCCATAGCCCTGGTTCCGATCCGTTCCTCCGCACGGCCCATCGGGGAAGCAGGAGGGTTTGCCTTGCGTCCCCAGCTCCCATCCTGAGAACAGCACCTATTCCTGGGCCGGGTGCTTTCCACCCGCCGCAGGGACTCGCCAAGGCAGACCACGGGCTCCCAACCGTGTGGTCACGTGACTCAGGACCATCCAACCATAAGAGGCTCCCCGTGCAGGCCTTCCCCCCGCGATGTCGCATATGGCTGGGGTTTGAGGGGCTCAGTAAACACCTCTCTTCCCCAGGGTGAGTCCAGCAGGTGGAGAACAAAATATCGCCTCTAAGCATTCGTGTATCCGCTAGTTTTATTCGTTTCCTGCTGCATAACAAATAACCCCCCAACAGTTGCTTGGAGGGGGGGGGGGGGGCGGTTATTTGTTAGTTGCTCAGTTGCTTACAACAAAAACCCTTTGTAACTGGGCCCCGGGCCCGGCCCCCGGAGTCTGCTTTACTGGGCAGGACGATAGGGAGGTACGACCTCTGAGGTCCAGCATTTCCCTTCTAGTGAAGTGTGTGGTACGGCTCCTGCCCTCTATGCTGGTTTCTTTGTAAAACATTTTATTCATAGGTTAATATTTTGCCCCTGCACTTCTTTAAATGTTTGTTTATTATAAAAAGCCCTCATTTATAAGACACTGAAGGCGGAGGGAGGGTCGGTTTTGAACCCTCATCTCCCGGTAAACCCCCGGGGGGCCTGGCGTCGGGCCTGGCAGCCCAGCCGCACAGACCGTTCGCACCTTTCCTCCGTAGCTATGGATCTCTGCACATCTTCACTCCGTCGTCTCTTTCCTTTCCAACTGGAGGTACGACCTAGAAACCCGTGTTCGTGTCTTGGGGCCACGGGGGTTTAAAACAACAGAAACGGATTCTCCCCAGTTCAGGAGCCAGAAGTCCGAAAGCAGGGTGTCGGAGGGGCCGCGCCCTCTGCGGGCTCTCAGGGGAACACTGCCTGGCCTTTTCCAGCTCCCGACAATCCGCCATCACCCCAAATGTGAGCAGCCCCTACTCCCAGGGTGGTTTAGGATGACACGGGAGGTGTTGAATACAAGAGCTGTGCCCAGGGTTGGCTGGACGCAGGCCTAAATTCTTAGCAGTATTAGCGGTTTTTCCCTCTTTACTGATTTTGAGAGAGAGAGGAAAGGAGAAGGATAGAGAAATAGAAACATCGACGAGAGAGAAACACCATGGATCGGCTGCCTCCTGCACGCCCCCTACTGGGGACGGAGCCACACCTCGGACGTGCACCCTGACGGGGAATTGAACCGGTGACTCTGGGTTCCTGGGTCGATGCCCAGCTGCTGAGCCACCCCCAGCGGCAGCCCTGGTTATTTCCGTCTCTGTTGCCCTGTTGTTGTGGCCGCTCCGATACAGGCCCTCTGAGGAGGCACCGGCTGCCTGTTAAATGCTAGAGCTAAAGCAACAAGACCAGCGCAGGCCCGGAGACAGCGTTTGTTCCCGACAAGGGCAAGCGTGTGGAGGCCATGAGCGTTACTTTAATTACCGAGGAGTAATGAGGGTGTTAATCTAGGTCACTCTCTTCTCTCACCGTGAGAATCCACACAAAGAGTGAACGTTGCTAAGAAAAACTCAGAAACAAGACAAAACCTCCAGCCAGTTGGGAACTGCACCCCCCAACCCTCCCCCCCCGCCCTGCCCCAGCGTCCCCGGGAGGCGGGACCCTGCGCCTGGTCTTGTCCCCATGTACCCATCACCGTTGGCTAAAGGGGCTTCGGGGTCCTGCTGCTTGGTCTTCACGATTATGTTTTTACTGTCCTGTAGACAATGACTGTTTCCCTAAAGCAGTGGTCGGCAAACTCCTTAGTCAACAGAGCCAAATATCAACAGCACAACGACTGAAATTTCTTTGGAGAGCCACATTTTTTAAACTTAAACTTCTTCTAACGCCACTTCTTCAAAATAGACTCGCCCAGGCCGTGGCATTTTGTGGAAGAGCCACCCTCAAGGGGCCAAAGAGCCGCATGTGGCTCGCGAGCCGCAGTTTGCCGACCACGGCCCTAAAGGACCCCCTGCAGACAGCGAGCCCCAGTCCTACAAAGACCCAGGGCAGGGTGTAGGCACGGCTGGGCTCTGTGCCTGGGGAGGACATGTTGGTCCCCAAGGCGACCTTGATTTCCCCTCTACCTGAAGCGAGGGGGTCAGCGCTGCCTCCCCCCGTCCCCCGCAGAGGACAGACCAACCTGGATAACGTCCCCAGCGGAATGTCAGCAACAGCTCCCTTTCCAGGTGGTTCCAAACACGTCACAGGCTTCCTGGCGCTATTTTTATTACTGCCCGATATTTCCATTCCCTCCGCGGTCTGCGGGGATGGGAATGCTTCCCAGTGACGCACGGGCAGGGTTCAGGGAGCATGTTGGCGTCGCTCACCCATCCTTCCTGCCTGCCCTACCCTTGAACTCTCCTCCGAAGCCCAAGCCCCGCCTATTCGTGAAGGCACCATTACACCAGTCCCCTCCTCCCCTCCCCCAGGAAATGCGAGCCCCCCTCTGAGCTCCCCTGGTTCCTCTGAACCTAACCTTTGGGAGGGCAGGGAGCTGTCCCTCTGGCGGTGCTGAAAGTTCTCCAAGGTCAGAAGGTCGGGCGGCCCTCTTGCAGGAGAGCATGGCAAGTAGAAAAAGCAGATGGTGCGGGAAAGGGGTGCCCTTTGGGGGCTTGCACGCTGGCCGGTGACTTCATGAGTGAGGATGGAAAAAATGAATGGCGGTCCCCCCCCCGCCCCCGCTCCTAATCCCACTGTCAGGAGTCGTGGGAGACACAGCCAGGAGGGCTAGCGCGGAGGCAGAAGGAGGGGGCACACAGGATGGACTGGCCCCTGTTTTCTCCCGGTTGGACAGGCTGCCATGGAAATGTCTGCGGGAGGAAGAGAGGAGGGAAGGAGAGAAAGGCAGGGAGCAGGGAGGCAGGGACAGGCCAGGCGGGAGAGAAAGGGAAGGCGGGAGGTGGAAGCAGAAAGGGAGGCGGCGGAGCGTGGGACCAGGGACGCCCAGGCAGTGTCTGTGGCTGGACCTCGGGCCTGGGCCTTCCTCGGCTGCGGCTCAGCCCGGCCTGACCTGCAGGGCGCAGAGGAGGCTGTGGGTGTGGTGGGGCCGTGGGCAGAGCTTTTCTTCCCAAACTGAACCGCTGTCTCCGTTAAACACCAACTCCCCACCCCACCCCCGGCACCCCCGTTCCATTTTCCGTCTCTGTGTCTGTGGATTTGACTGCTCCGGGCCCCTCATTAAGTGGAATCACACAGCGTTCGTCTTGTGAGCACCATGTCCTCGAGGCTGGTCCGTGGTGCAGCAGGGACAGAGGTCCTTCCTTCTAAAGGCGGAATAATAGTCCCTTGTCCGTCTGTACCACATGTGTCCATCCACTCGCTCATTCATGGTTTAAAAAGACGCTTTATTGACTTTTAGAGGCAGAGGAAGGGAGAGGGAGAGAGAGAGGCATTGGTCAGCTGCCCCCTGCACACCCCTCCGGGGGGTGGAGCCTGCAACCCTGACTTGTGTCCTGACCGGGAATTGAGCCTGCAGCCCTTCAGTGCACAGGACAAGGCCCCACCAACGGCCACACCGGCCTGGGCCACTCACTCACTCATGCTGAAGTTTTTAAATAACCTTTTTATTTGGGGATAATTTAGATTTACAGACAGCTGCAAAGGTAGTGGAGAGTCCCGCACACCCCTGCCCCAGGCCCCGCCCCCTGCTGACACCTTACACTAATTAACACAGCACGGGCGTCAGAACTGAGGACCCACGGCAGCAGGTTTCGGGGCACTAAGCTTCATCTGTTTCAGAGGGGGCGGGCGGAGGAGAGCACACGGCCCGGGCAGGTCTTGCTTGTGGGACTCTCCTCCCACGGTCTGCTCAGGCTTGGACAGCAGCGCCCCCCCCTCTCCCCCCGCCCCCGCTTTCTTCCTTCCCAGTCCCACTTCCAAGATGAAGCATCCCGTCCCTCCAGTTAGTTCCCATGGAGACGCACTCAGGGCACCTTCCTCATCAGCATTTCACTTTAAAAGCCGTGAGTCTGCCCGGAGGAGCCTTCAGGAACGTCCCCGCTGTCCTCTCCTGAGGGGAGCCTTCTCTTCCGAGGCTGTGGACTGACTCGGGAACAAAGGCGCCTGGCTTGGTCGAACTCTCAGGGTGGCTGGCTGGGCCCTCCCCCTCTCCGAGCCTCAGTTTCCCCGCCGGTAAAACCAGAGGTCTGCCGCAGAGCAGCGAATCCCAGCCCTCCCCTACCGGGACGCTCTGAGGGGCCACACTTTGGAAGGGTGCTGCTGCCCGCGCTTGTTTCCTAGCTTGGGGGTCGCGGATTTTCGTAAAGTCATCCATGACCCCCGCCAGAGCTGCCGGCAGTCCGAGCGAAGCGGGGGATGTCCTTTCACGCAAACGCTGGTGCGGCCTCGACCTGGCCCAGACGCACGTTCCCGTTGGAATGTAAAGACGTTGCACATGGTTCCGGGCGCGCCCTCACTATCCCGGGACCCAGGCTCCGCGCCACCGCAATGGGGCCCACATATAGGGGCAAGATGGGGGATGGGGGGGGGGGAGACTGCAGACTTGGAGCCAGAGACTTGAGGGTGTGCGTGTGCGTGTGTGTGTGTGTGCGAGTGTGTGTGTGTGTGTGAAGCCCAGCCTGCTGCTCACTCTGGGTGGTCGTGGGCCGTGTGACAAAAGCCCGCACGCTCCCTGCCACGCCTCCTTCAGAGGTGGACTCCGTCCCCTCCCCTGGAGTGTGGGCTGCGGGGGAGACCCTGGTGGTGGGGACCCAGAGGCCTGCGGCACCTCCGGGCTCGCGGGTGGACCCCTGGCTCGTGCTGTGAGGACCCTGGAGCAGCCTCTGGAGGAGCTGTGGAGGGACGGAGGGTTCCTGCCAGGGACCTGAGGGCGCGCCTGCTGCCTGGCCACGGTGAGTTTCCTGACCAGCTTGGCAGCTGGGACAGCGGGACACGGGGCGCATTTCCTCGCACGTCTGCAGGGGGCGTCCCACATGGTCTCCCCAGGCTGAAACCTCGGTGCCGGGGGCTGCATCCCTCTCAGAGTCTCCATGGGAGTGCGGACAGCGTCAGCACCCACCCAGTCTCACCCCTCCCCTCTGCCTTGGGGGAGGGGTGTCCCAGGACGGGGTCCCCAGGCGGGAGGTCCCCTGTGCGAGGTGTGTTGGGGGAGGGGGGGAAGCAGGCGGGCAGAGACGAGAGCTGCTGTAGGATGCATTTTCCAGGACGGAGCTTCTAGAACAAGGATGTCAAACTCAAAGGCTAACACGGCCAAATAAACAAGGTTTAAGTTCACGTGGGCCACAAAAAACAAAAGCTTCCATTTTCATAGAAACGTAGGTGTATTTCGACAGAGACATGCTGAATACAAAGGGCTGAAATAAGTGAGTAATCGTTAACATAAAATAAAAGAACACTTTAATAAAAATTAATACTTTTTTCTTGAACATTAACTTACCAGACATGAATAACTGCACAAATTAATAAGCATAATGCAAATAAACCTATTTTTCTTGTTCTCCGAAAGCAAAATATTCCCTGTTGTGCACGCCAAGTAAGTCAGTCCAAGACTAATGACGTGGCCATCGGCCGCTAAAATATTCGCTGCTGGTATTAGTGGAGAGAAATGGTGCGCCTGCGCATAAGGTGCGTAAGGGAAATGAATGCAACACGATTATCGCAATCAGTCATTAGCGAACGTTGTAGTTCGTTATTAATAATTATGTACAACAGGACATTGTAAAAATTAAGTTATGAAATTTTCATTAAAACGTTTCTTACATACCGTTGTATTGGCTGGGCCGCAAAAGTATTCATGTGGGCCGCACGTGGCCCGCGGGCCGAGAGTTTGACACGCTTGCTGTAGAGGGCTCTCGGAGCAGCCCTGAATGGAGGCAGCAGCTGGGCCTCTGCAGCCCGCCCGGACGCTCTGCCTTCGGCCCCACTGCCCACACCGACCAGCGGCCACGGCGAGAGGGCACGCCCTTGAGAGAGGCAGGTCCTTTTGGTAACTCCTGGGGAGACCCAGCCGGGAGCCACCAGCATCCAACGCTCCCAGCAGCGGGGGCTGAGGGCCGGGTCTCGGAGGGGCCACTCTGCACCTGCTCCGGGGGGGAGGGGGAAGGAGGGAGAGGAAGGGACCCAGGGAAGGCCCACGGCGGCGGGCGGCCTGCGCGCCGGGCTTGGAGGAGCAAAGGGGAGAAGGGCCTTCCAGTGAGGATACAGCCTGAGTCACGTGTGGAGCCGAAAGAGCAGAAGAGTTTGAATCAAGGTTTGTCACTCGTGGAATCCGCAGGCTCCTGGCATTTTCATTCTGTTTGCCCGGAAACGGGTGAGGGGACAACGGGAGGGGCCCAACCCAGGCTCGTAGGCGAGGAGAGCTGGGCGGGACCCGGAGGGTGAGAAGAAATGGGTAGGAGAAGGGGGCGGGGCGGGCCTTCCGCACACAAGAGGGGACACATGATGGGGACACGACCCGAGCAGCTTGGTGTTGCTGGAAGGGGGTGTGCAAAGCAGGGAGTTGTGGGAATTGGGGCTGCCAGGGGCGGCAGCAGCCAGATTATAAAAGGCCTTACCTGTCGGGTGAAGGAGGTTGAGGTTTATCCTCCAGATGTCGGGAGCTATGGAAGGGCTGTCGCTGGCCAGGGTGCTGATTTGTGTTTGGCATGTGACTCAGGCAGCTGCCATTTGGGGACAGTGTTTCTCTGTGCCAGGCACACTCTAGGTGCTGGCAGAGGGCAGGCACAGAGCCGCCCTGAACTCCTGCTGCCACGGACTTAAACTTGAGTGGCGGGAGGCGGACAGCAAACACATACATGTCAAGTATCTCGGGGAGATTGAGTGTCAGAGAAAAAGACATAAGTAACAGGACAGGGAGAGTCCGGCAGGCGTGTGGACAGTGTGTGTCCTTTTAAAAAAATGTTTTTATTGTTTTTAGAGAGGAAGGGAGAGGGAGAGGGAGAGAGAAACATGGATGTTTGAGGAACCTCGATGCCTCCTGCACGCCCCCTACTGGGGATCGAGCCAGCAAGCCGGTGCCCCGACCCCTGAATCAAACCACCGGCCTCTGTGCCTGGATGATGCCAGGCCAGCGTGCGCCCGTTTGGAAGAAGGTGAAGGCGGAGCGCTGTGGAGAAGAGGCGACCAAGTGAAGGAGGGCCGGGCAGGGGCATCGCGGGAGGAGAGTTCCGGCCGCGGAGCAGCGGGTGCACGCCCGGGGTGGGGACGCGGAGCTGTGGTTGAGGGTGGCCTGGACGCCTAGGGGACCAGGCCGAGCGGACAGAGGGAAAGCAGGGGAGCCGAGGTGAGGAAGGGAAGGGAGGGAGCCGATCCCGCAGGGCCCTGCCTGCTGCTGGCCGGTCGTCATCATGACTCGGCTGCTAATCTGAGCGGGACGGGAAGCGTTAGACGTTTCGCAGAGAAGTGGGAGGGTCTGACGTCAGTGTTAAGAGGGTCACCCTGGCTCCTGCCAGAAACTAAAGGGAAGAGGGGTAACAGCAAATGCTGGGAATGAGTGAGGAGACGAGAGCGAGTCCCGCAGGCAGCATGGACCGGGTGATATAGGGAGGAGGTGGGGGAGGAGGTGGGTGCGGGTCTAGCTGAGGGAGAGCCCACGGACGGGGATGGGTTGGATGGGGCATGATGGAGAGAGAGGAGTCCAGGCCACCAGGCTTTCTGTCTGAGCAGCTGGGGTGGGGCAGGGCCGGGGAGCACACTGGGTGGGGACAAGCAGAAGTGCGGCTGGAGCCGGCCACTCGGAGACGCCATGGACGCCCGTGGAGACACGGCTTCGAGTCCGGAGTCCAGAGGACGGGCCAGGCTGGGGTCCTGGGCACGTGGAGGCGGCTAAAGCCTCGAGTGGGAGAGGTTCCCAAGAAGCCGGTGGGGCGGGAAGAGGTCCGAGCCCGTGCCCAGGGCGCTCTGAGGGGAGCGGGCAGGGAGGCGAGGGAGGGGCGGTAGAGAGGAGCAGACCGCGGTCCCGGGTGCTGGCAGTGCTTCGGAGCTGGGCGGCCGAAATGGCGCCGATGGGTGTGCTGCTGGCAGGCTACAGGAGGACGCTGGAGGCGGGTGCACCAGGGTGGTTGCCCAGGTGGAGGTGTGGCGAGGCAGAGGCGCGGGCGGGAGCAGACGGGGCAGCATAAGCAGACACGGCTCCAGTCCTACAAAGCTCAGTGGCAGAATGATGGCCACCATTGTTCCAGACTCTGTCCTGGTTTCTGTGAGTCAAGGGCTCGCTGGGCAGTTCTGGCCGGAGGGCTGTCGTGCAATGGCTAGGACCACAGCGGCTGGAGCCGGGCAGCTGGGGGATGGCCAGGTCTCTCTCTTCCCTTTCCCTCCCCCCACATCCCTTCCCCTCCCCTCCCCTCCCCTTCCCTCCCCTTCTCTTCCTTCCCCTCTCCTCCTCTCCTCCTCCATCTCCTCTCTCTCTCTCTCTCTCTCTCTCTCTCTCTCTGTCCCCCTCCTCCCCGCCCCCCGCGGCCCCATGAAGTCCCGGTGCCTCTCCGTGTGCGCTAACTTGGGCTTCCTCGCAGCATGGTGGCCTCAGGCAGGCAGACTCCTGAAGAGCGAGCTCTCTGGCCCGGTGAGCAGGGTGAGGCTGTGGGCCTTGGACGACTCAGCCGGAGCCACAGCCCATCCCTGGCCTTTGCCCTGCTCAGCTGGCCACGGCCCTCACAGAGCTGCCCCGTTCAGGGAGGGATGCATCCCCTTGCTCCATGGGAGGGTGTCCGAGGACTGACAAGCGCATATTAACCCTCCAAGAACCCTGTCAAGGAGTTTTACAGGAAAGGGAACAGGGAGCGGGGCGTGCTGGACAGCTGTGTGGCCGAGACGGTTCGCTCTCTCAGGACGGGGCAGTCCCCCGGCTTCCCACGCGGCACCCGACGTGTGTCCCGGGATGTGCGCACGATTACCGCAGATCCCGGATGGAGGGCCCCGGACCCCGTCAGGAACCCCGGTCTCCTCGCGTGTAAGCAGGAGACCACAGAGGCTGTGGGGCGCCGAGGGCACGCTGAGGGTGTTTAGTCCCACGTCTTCCTCAGGGATGGGGAAACTGAGGCCTGGGGGAGCCGTGACTTGCCCAGGACCGGGGAGGGGGTGAGAGTGAGAAGCAGAGGAGGACTCGCGCCAGGCCCTGCGCCTCCAGGCTGGGGGGGGGGGTGCTTGCCCGGAGCCCCCACCTTCCCGGCCTCCCTGGGTTTCTTCCCGGCTCCTGCAGGTCCAGGCAGCGGACCAGGTGCTTGCAGAAACCAGCCTCATCACTGGGAAGCCCGTCCCGGCCGCTCCCTGGCTCGGAAGGAGACGTGGCCCGTGTGGCAGGTGGCAGGCCCTGTGCTTCCCCGGTGGGGAACGTGGGACCCGGGAGCAGCAGAGTCCGTTGCTGCAAATTTTTAATCTCCTGATGGCGCCGGGATGGTGGGAGCCCCGTGGCGAGCACTGTGGGTTTGAATTTAAATAGAAAGGAGAGAGAAGCCAAAAGGATTCTAGGGCATTTGAAAGGCGAGCGCGGTGCCAAGCACGCTTCCAGAGCACGCCAATTAGAAAGGACGGGAGGGAGGCGGGAGGGGAGGCGGCCGGTGCTGAGCCTGGAATAGACATTAATCATCCGGAACGAGGTGGCCACGGGGAGGGAGCCGGGTGCGAGGAGGGCTCTGCACAGCCCGGCTCAGGTGCCACCAGATCCCATCTGCGCCCCTTCTCACAGGAACCTGCGCATTAGGTCACCTTCTTAGGATGGGCTCCTGGAAGTGAAATCACAGGATCAAACACACACAAACAGCCGGCCGGCGTGGCTCAGTGGTTGAGCGTCGACCTATGACCCAGGAGGTCCCGGGTTGCGGCGATCCCCCGTGTGGGGCGTGCAGGAGGCAGCCGATCCATGATGCTCTCCCATCACTGATGTTTCTCTCTCTCCCTCCCGCTCCCTCCTCTCTGAGATCAATAGGATACATACTAAAAGCACTCACACATCTTAAGCTCCTGCTGTACAGCTCGAGCTCGTTCCGGAGGACGCTCCCCGCGGTCCCCGGCCTTCACCAGCAGAGGCAAGCACATCTGGGTGCTGTGTAGACACCCGAGCCGCCTGGGACATCACCACAGACGGGTCCGAGGAGAGCCAGGGGGTCCTACCTCCCGCCAACAGCTGGAAACAGTCCAGATGCAGACAGGGTGGTGAGACGCGCCTTTTTGTTACAACAGGTGAAGGGCCTCCGTGGCCCCAGTGGTCACCTCTGAGGCGCGAGAGGGAAGCAGCCTGGGGGACGCGGCGCAGTGGCCTTTGGGGAGAAGCCAGAGAGAGGCAGTGAGGGGGGTGCCGGGCGCAGGAATCCATTTTAGTCGGGACTGTGCGCTCCACTCCGCGCCCAGGGTAGAACCCTCCTTTAACACCAATCTGGGGGGCTGGGTCCCACAAAGTTCTCTATAAACACTACGTGGTGCCATACTGAGCTGAGCCGGGCAGGACTCCTGGGCGACAGGCCGGAGAGGGGAGGCCCACGGGCATCTGAACCGGGGACCACACGCCGGGCGTCGGAAGAGGATTAAGCAGGTGCCCTTAGGACAGGGGGGCCCGGAGGAAGTCTGGAGACGTCGTGCAATCGTTTGGGGGCGGGGGCATTTGGTGGGTGGCCCCCAGAGGCCCGGGGGTTCGACTCGACCGTGCCTGGTTCTGGTGGGTTCTGGTGGCCCACAGTGTAAGGCGCCATCTCTGTGCCCAAGACGCTGACGGTCTCCGTCTCTCTCCTCGGCGAGGTTCCCTCAGTCTCTCCTGGGCCAGCTCTTTCTTCCTTTCTTTCTTCATCGGCACCGAGGACTTTTCAGAGAGTGAAGCGAGAGGGAAAGAGAGAGAAAGCATCCATGTGAGAGACACATCGATTGGTTGCCTCCCACATGTGCCCCGACCGGGGCTGGGGATGGAGCCTGCAACCGAGGTCCATGCCCTTGACCGGAATCGAACCTGCGATCCTTCAGGCCGGGGCCGACCCTCTAACCACTGAGCCAGACCGGCCAGGGCCACTCCCATGCTTTCAGCATTGGCCTTCTTGGTCCTGGTGCCGCCAAACCCGGGATCTCTGCCAGTCTCTGCTCATGGGGCTCACTCGCATCCCCCCAACTCCTCTCCCCCCACCTCTTACACCCTCCCCCTTATCACACACCGCCCCACTCTGCTAAGGCTGCACCCCAAGGTGCTGGAGCCTGCTCTGTCCTCGCCTGAGCTCCTGCTCACCTGTCCCTGTGGGCCCCCCTCGCTGTCATTTCCAGCACCTGCCTTGCTTCTAGGGCAGGGGGGCGGGGCCGAGCTGAAAGCCACCTGGCGTGGGAGTGCCCGCCTGGCGTGGGAGTGCCCACCTGGCGTGGGAGTGCCCGCCTGGCGTGGGAGTGCCCGAGGAGCCGGAAGGGGATGCTCAGGCTCAGGCGAGTGGCTGAGGAAAGGGTGGGCAGGAGGGCAGTCTATTGACTTTGGTGCTGGTTGGAGGAGGGAGGGGCGCAGGAGGCAGCCAGCATCGAGGCTGGGCCCGGGCTGTGAGGGCTGTGTGGGCCCAGGGGCAGGCTGGGCCCTGAGGAAGGCGCCCACTGGGCTCCTGGGGAGTTGGGAGAGAACGCGCAGGGCCCGGGAGTGATGCCGGGAGCAACCAGCAGCAGGCGCACCCTCCCATCCCGTGTGGCAGGGGCTCCCATCCCACATGGCAGGGCCTGGAAATGGCTGTGGTAGCATTTCCTGGCTTTGCTGGAGAGCCCCGTGGGTGCTCACACATGCACATGCACACACTCGTATGCACACACGTTTGCACACATCCACGCACACACACGTGTGCGCACACACTCTGCAGTGCAGACCTCCCCTGCAGAGCTGCCCGCGTTCCCTCCCTGCTGACAGGAGCACCTCTTTAGACTGTGTAATAGGACGCGACGCTCCCGGTAAAAATAGACGGCGCTACCTCCGCACCTGCACCGGCCGGGCAGGCACAGCCTCCTCAGCTTCCCCCGCGACTAACGTAGTGCCGGTGACAGCTCCCTGGCTCCCGGCCTCCCGCCCCAGCTCTGCCGGATTGGAGGGCCCTTCTCAGCTCGATTCCCAGCACCCCGGAGTCGGGAGGGCCGCCCTCCGGCACCCGGCCTTGCCTCTCCCTGGGCCTGCTGGGAGACTGTGCCCTTGCCCATCAGGGGCACTGTGCCCCTGGTCTGGACTGAGTACAGTCCTGGCACCAGCTCAGCCTGTCGTCCAGCCTCCTCTGGGCACAGGAGGGGCGCAGGAGGGGCGCAGGGTGGCACGTAGCAGCAGCCAGTGTTCGCAGGCTCTGCTCTCTCCTGGGTTCCCGGCTCCCTCCACCTGCCCTGCATGGAGAGAAGGAGCCGCTTGTCCAGCCGGCGTGGCTCCGTGGGTGAGCATCGCCCTAGGAACCAGGAGGTCACAGTGCGATTCCCGGTCAGGGCACAGGCCCGGGTTGCAGGCTCGATCCCCAGGGTGGGGCGTGCAGGAGGCAGCCGATCCATGACTCTCTCTTATCATTGATGCTTCTCTCTCTCTCCCTCTCCCTCTCCCTTCCTCTCTGAAATCGATACAAATACCTTTAAAGAGAGAGAGAGAAGGAGCCTCTTTTTTGGAGGAAAAAGTCACCTTCCAGCCTGGGGCCCTGTAGGGAGGAGCCCCAGCCGAGTGTGGAGCCACGGGAGGTCACCACGCCCGGGGCCCAGCCGGGAGGCGGCATGGGGTTAGAGAGCAGCAGGGGGTTAGGGAGCAGCAGGGGGTTAGGGAGCAGCGAGGGGAGGAGCTCAGCCCCTCTACAGAGGAGGAAACTGAGGCCCAGGGAGGGGAGGGGTGTGTCCACGGTCACAAGCCAGGTGACATCCGTGCAGGCCGGCTCCTGCATCAGCGCTCTTGCGGCTGCCCATCTTCATACTCTCTGCCGGCGCCCTTTCTGGCTGCACCTCTGAGCTCAGAAACCGGACGTCCTGTGGTGTGTGGAGCGCGGGAGGGACGGCGGCGGTGCCACGTTTTGTGCTCCGTGGTTCATTTCCGTCCACGCTCTCCCTGGACTCCCTATGACTGTTAAGCGGACAGCAATTTGGAGCTGTACCAGCCCCTTATTAGGTTGTGCTATTCTGGAGAGGTGACACGGGGTATTTGAAAAGACACAGCAGGTCAAGAACTTTTCATAAAAAAAAAAAATCAGTCGAGAAAAATAATTGAATCAGAACGTCTGTCCCACATTTGGGCTGGGCACCAAACAAGCTTCTCACCAAATTTGGAAGTGCTCCAAGCAGGCCGAGACCTCTGGAACGGGGCTGAATGTGAGCCTCCTGGCGTCTGGCCTGGCCTTGCAGAGGGGCGGGGACCCAGGGCCACAGGCCGCAGGCAGTGCCTTCAGCTGCAGTGTGTCTGACGTAAGGACTTGTTGCTACCGGGACAGCAGCTCCTGGCGTTGGCTCCTCGGGCCCGGGCATGAGCTGGCGGCTCTGTCGCACACTTTTCCTGTCCTTGTTTCTGTAAGATGACTGTCACAGCTCTGGGGGTCCATGCCACGTGCAAGCACAAAAGAAGGAGCAGGTGGGAAAAAGGGGTCTCCATCAACCCTTGCTTCTCCCTCCTCCAGCCTCAGCTGTGTCCTCACACGGGCTTCTCTTGTGCTAACAAAACAACACGCCTCCCCCCCACCCCCCGCCCCAGGACCAGGCCTCACCCCCACCCTGCTCTTACACTGTTGGCTCTGTTGATGCTTCTTTCCAACATGAATTAAAAGACCCTCCCAGGCTGGGCTACTCTCTGCTTCCCAGACACGCCACTCTGTTACTTCTTGGTTGTATCGGTTAGCTACTGCTGCGTAACAAGCAATAGCCTAAAACCACCGCCACTGATTGCTGCTCACACGTCTTCAGGATCGTCGTGTGGCTCTTCCATTCGGGACCGGGCTTGGCTGGCCTTGGCTGAGCTTGCCGGGGGGAGCTGGTCTAGAATAGTTTGGATGAGATGGATTAATCCTTCTTCTATATGCGTCTCACATCCCTCCAACAGGTTCACTGGAGCATGTTTCCGTGGTGATGGCGGGGCTCCGAGAGGGCACAAGCCCAATCCTGAAAGACGGCAAGTAGAGCCACGTCGTGTCCTTGTCATCAAGCCTCTGCTTACATCCTATCACATTGGCCGAAGCAGGTCACCTGGCCAAAGTCCAGAGTGTGTTTGGAAGGGGACTGCAGAACTACAGGCAAGGAGTGGGTGCAGGAGGCCACTGAGTGAGGTGACTGATGCAGTCTGCCGTTGGCTGGAGGACTTTGGGGAGGGTGCCCTAACCCCGCTGCGCTTCAGTTTCCTCGTCGGTAAAGTGGGAACACTGGCAGTACCTACCTCAGAGGATCAGTGCGCCGTCACATGTAAAGTGCCTGCCTGTCCTCTCGCTCTCTGGGCTGGCCCCGGCTCACCCCTCAGGTCTCAGGTGTAGGGTTGATGGATGGAGGGCAGGGGGCGATGGAGATGATCACTGCACCAGCAGTTCAGGATCCTGGTTCTAGATGCACCTCTGCCAATAACTATCTGCCCTACTCACCACACTAGGGCCTCAGTCTCCTAATCTGTAGAATGGGCTTGTTAACATCTCCTTGCCTCCTCTCTGCTTGTCCTGGTTCAGTTGTTCATTACTCAGCCCCCGCCCCCCTCATAGTCCATCTACACCAACAGGAGCCATGAGCAGAGCCGCTATGGAGGCCCATCCATCGGGCCTTTGTCCTAGGCCGCCAGGCAGCTCCCTCGCCGCATCCCAGCACACGGCGCCCCGTTTTTGGATTGAAACTAACGGTATCAGTTTCTTATTGCTGCTGTAACAAATTGCCACAGATCTAGTGGTTTAAAACAGCAATGAAGAGCCATTGGAAACCACGGCCCGAGGAGCCGGAGGGGCGATGCAGGGGGTGCCCCGTGCACGCATGCGCAGGACGCTTCCTTCCGCAGGGAGGCTGAGCTCCAGGTGCACAAAGCGGCGCCGGCGATGGGGTCTCACCACCCACCACCCACCACCCACCGGGGCAGTTGTGCTCACCGAACCGGGCTGCCAACGGGCAGACCTTCCAGGAGACGGAGTGAGAGGCCGGGCCCTCAGTGCGCAGGCCGCTTCACCTCCCGGCCCGGCCTCTCCGAGGTCACCCGCTCGCAGCCCCCCAGCCCCCGGGCCTCCGCCTGGCTGTGAGCTCGTTTATTGCAAAGTGCGCTTCCCACGGGGTTGGCTGAAGGAGGCCCCGAGGGCGCGCCATTCCCAGCGCACCTCACCTCGGGGTGCGGGGTGCACTTGGCGGGAGCTGTTTTGAACCAGGAAACGACTTGATGAAAGGACTTTGCAGTGAGGATCCACCGGCCCCTCCTGGGCCCCGCCCACGCTGGGAACACGGAGAGCGCGCGCGCGCGCGCACACACACACACACACACACACACACACACACACACGTGTTCTTATTCTTCACAACAACCTCACCAGGTGGATGTCGCCTTGTGTTACAGACGAGGAGTAGGAAGCTCCAAGAGGTCAAGTAGGGAGCTCAAGGTCAGCAACCTGGAAGGGCTAACGCCAGCGTTGGGTTCAGGGGTGTTTCACCGCAAGCCCCACATTTTGCAAGTACTCAGCGTTGCCTTTCGGTCGCGGAGCCTGGGTCAGGCAGATCGGAAGGCAGAGAGCCTTCGGTATGTCCCGGTCACGCGAGCCCACGTGCCGTCAGACTCAGGGGCGGGGAACCTTTCTTCTGCCAAGGACCCTTTGGATATTCAGAGCATCATTCTCGGGCCAGAGTTTAAATAGACGATGCTCTTTGTTATCAATTTAAAAAATTGATACAGAAGTATCAACTTACAAAAAGGAGCCTGCTCTATTTGGTCAGACATTGACTGAACCCACTCCTGATGCCGTGGCGGGGCCAGGCCAAAGGACTTCGCGGGCCTCAGCCCGCCCGCCGGCCGGCCGTTCCCCACCCCTGCCTCGTCCAGGCCGAGCGGGAGATGCTGGAACAGAGTCTGAGCAAGACGGTGGGAGACCGGAGCCTGCCTGCCACCGGTGGGCACGTGTGCTCCTGGTCTCCCAGCTCCTTTGCCCATGGAAGGGATTGGCGCGGCTGCAGGGCTGGGCACCATTTCTAGGGGAGGGAGAGGAGTGGCTGCGGTCAGTGAATGCAACCCGAGGTCCTGCTCCAGCCAGGCTCTGCCCCAGGGATGAGGGCAGCTGTCCCCACCCCTCCCGTGGCCGCTGGGCCCCGGAGGAAATCAATAACGGAGACTGAAGTGTGCGCGAGCAGGCGGGCCGGGCCGGGCGGTGCGAGCGGAGGGCGTGTTGCTTCCTCCATTTGGCTCTCGGCTGTCCTGTGCTATGGGGAAAACAGCTGTCCTCGGGAGAAATGCCAGTTCTTTAGGTCTGCTAATAAAAGAACTGGCAGCTCACAGCCCCCACCGACGAGGAAACTCGCCCTGGAGAGGCCAAGCTCACTCTGGGCCAACAGACTGGAGCCCATCAGACCATCCGCACCCCTCCCCCCACCCCCTTCCCAGGCTTGTAAGGCGGGGCAGCACCCAGCGGGCTGAAGCCTGCACCCAGCTCTGAGCACAATCCGGCAGGAGCTGAGGGCCCCTGCGGGACTGGTGAGCTGACAGCAGCCATTGCCCCCTGCGAGCATTGTTTCCTGAGAGCGCCTGCTGGTTCCGAGGCAGCCGGACCATGTGGAGACTCCAGGGATCTCACCCCCAAGGCTCCCCAAGGGCTTTGCACAAAGGGAAGCAGCTCAGGTCGGGATGCTAAGGGGCAAGGCCAAAGCCCCCAAAGGCAGACCAGAACCTCCTGCAGCCTCTCTGGGCTGAGACAGCGACCTGCCCAGCTCTTGAGTGAGAGCCGCGCTGTAGAAACAGGGCAGACAGGAGGCACATAGACTGGTTCTTATTAGAACTGCAACCGAACCGAGACTCAGTCCCGTCCTTATTGGAGCGCAGTTGTTCAATACTTCACTCTAGCTGCCCCGCTGAAGAAAGGGTTAACTCCACCTGGCTGGGAAGAAAACATTATCTGGAACCTTTCCTGTACTTTTATCACAATATTTGGTATTTCTTTAAAAAAAAATTACTCCAAAAAAGGAAGGCTTATGTACGAACTGAAATCCAAGGGAACAAGCAGGCAATAGAAACAGACCCACGGCTAACCCAGAGTTTTCAGTGTGACCTGGTCAAAGTTTATCCAGGTATTAAAAATGTCATTGAGGCCCTTACAAACAATTCAAACAATATAATACATTCCCTAGCAACCTTCAAATAGGTTATCCAGAATATTTTTGGTGGAAAACACTAAAAGGATGTCCCATTCCTACACTAAATTAGGCGTGCAAAAAAATCCCGGACACAATATTTTAGTAAGTTTTTCCAAAGCATAAGAAAAGTGTTCAGTGGGAAAGGAATAGATTCTCTAAATAACTTAGCCATGGGTGAGGTAGGACAACTGGAGAGCGAGCATCGCTTTCGCTATTTAAAGTGATTACAGGAGCCCCCGCTTATCCATGAGAGATGTTTCAAGACGCCCCCCCCCCCCCCCCAGTGGATGCCTGAAACTGTGGATAGTCCCAAACCCTGTATCTACTATGATTTTCCTATACACGATGCCTTTTCTTCCTCCCCTCCCGCTGGCCTGACCGCAGTGGGCTCTCCCTGTATTCCTGATCTCTGCCCTCGGCTTACCCCGTCAGGGTGAGAAGGAAAGTTGGGGGGCAGCTTTGGGGGCTTACAGCCTAGTTCAGTATCTAGTTAAACAGTACTCTTACTTCCCCGTTCTAACTGACTTGGGGAGCTGCAAAGCCCACCCCAGGGCCCGCCACAAGATCTCTATCAAAACCTCCCCACCTGGCAGTTCGGGCTTTGGACCAGAGTCCCCTGGGCGAGCAGTGCTGCGTCAGAAAGGGCCTTTCCTGGTTCCTCTGGTGCCGGCTGTCCTTCTCTTGGGCCATTGGCCACAAGGGCACACCCATCCCTCTGAGCAGAAAGGTGCACGGGGGGGGGGGGGGGGGGGGGCTCCGATCGCTGCACCAGGCACAGGAACAAAGACCGAGTGGGACACATGGAGACTGGAAGCCCGAGACGGGACGGATTCTGGCAGCATCTGGGCCGCCCACTCTGGGCAAGTAACCACGTCTCTGAGCCTGTGACTTCGCAGGGGCAGTCGCTTCTTCGGAGGGCTCAGAGGAGAGTCATCTGCTCCCTCACTCGTACGCTGTCAGTACGCTCCAGTCCAGTGGTCGGCAAACTCCTTAGTCAACAGAGCCAAATATCAACAGCACAACGATTGAAATTTCTTGGAGAGCCAAATTTTTTAAACTTAAACTTCTTCTAACGCCACTTCTTCAAAATAGACTCGCCCAGGCTGTGGTATTTTGTGGAAGAGCCACACTCAAGGGGCCAAAGAGCTGCATGTGGCTCACGAGCCGCCGTTTGCCGACCACGGCTCTAGTCCAACTCCCTTCCTTGACTGAGGAGGTGACTACGGGGCAGAAGGGGCTGGCAGCAAGTTAGAAGGCCGTTGGGGCGAAAACCCAACCTTGTGACTCTACAGCATCCCATACCTTTGGACTCTCCTCCCCAACCAGTGGGCAAATGACCTCCAGCCCCTCATACTGAAGTAACTGCGTACATTTAAAAATACGAAGGGGGAGGGGACGGGGACGGGCTGGAGGGGGCCAATGGGGGAGGAAAGGGGACATATGTAATACTTTCAGCAATGAAGAATTATTTTAAAAATAAAAAAAATAATTTTTAAAAAATACTAAAAACTGGGATCAATGAGATTCAGGATGTGGTATGTACTCTTCTCCGTCCTGAAGGAAAGGGTTATCCCGAAACAGGAGACTAGAGATGCATAACACACACATTTCACTCCGTTCTTCACGGACAGAGACTGGTAAGTAGCTACAGAGCTTTCCTTCACGCTTACCTTTCCCTTCTGAGGCACTGGCCCGGCATAAACGCATCCTTCGGGGCCTGGAGCTGACAGGGATGGGGTGCTTGTCACCCCGTTTAACAGTCTCCCAGGAAAGTAAGAATGTCGAAAAAGGCAGTTGTGACTTGGAGCAAAAACCGACCTAGTTGTGATTATGCGTCATGTGTTTTAAGCCCCCCCCCACTCCCCAGTAAGCCAACGGCGCGCGCGCATGTGTGTGTGTGTGTGCGTGTATGTGTGTGTATGTGTGCGCGTGTACGTGTGTGCGTGTGCGTATGTGTGTGCGTGTGTGTGTGTGTGTGTGTGTGTGTGGTTGTTGCTTTAAGCAGAGCAAGTCGCATTGTCCTTCAGCTGCAGCCCAGCAGCCCTTCTGCACCTCCTGTTTAAATTGTATTAATTAAAAGAAGAACAGGTATTGGTGTTTGATTTGTCCCCCAATGTTTTTTGTGGTTATATCTTTTAAAGTAGTCATCTTTAAAAAGTGTTTTTGACTTTTCTAAGAGTGCTGTTAATGCCTGGCCGGCATGGCTCAGTGGTTGAACGTTGACCCATGAACCAGGAGGTCACGGTTCGATTCCCAGTCGGAGCACATGCCCAGGTTGCGGGCTCGATCCCAGTGTGGGCCATGTAGGAGGCAGCCGATCAATGATCTTCTCTCATCATTGATGTTTCCATCACGTTCTCCCTCTCCTTTCCTCTCTGAAATCAATAAAAAACGTATATATCTAAAAGAATGCAGTTAATGATACTTTCCATGAAATATAGGACGTATCATAAGGGAGGAATATTGAAATGTGTTGCATCTACTGTGTGCCAGGCACTTTACGTCCGTTAGCTGATTTAATATTCAAAGAACATTGTGAGACAGGTTTGAATGTACCTACCTTATTACAGGTGAGGAAACGGAGGCTCAGAGATGAAACACTGAGGGTCTGAGTTAAAAGTCCACTGGGATTCATCCAAGCATGTTTGTTTTCCAAGTCTGCCCAGTCATAGCGCGGTGACGGAGCCGGCCACGCAGCCTGCTCTAGTCCTGGCCTGCTGCTTGCTAGCTACGTTAACTGTGGGCGAGGTACAGAATCTCTCCGAGCCCGTTCTCTTATGTGCGAAGGAGACACGATTATGTGATACCTCTTGGAGGGGCAGATTCTTAGAAGGGCACTTGCTTAGCCAAGTAGCTTATTCTCAGTCCTGGCCTTCGCTCACCCCTGGAGCACCTGCCTCGGGCCTGACTGTAGTAAGAGTTCTTCCGTGGGGTCCATTTATACCAACTCCCCCCCCTTCTTCCTTCCTCTCAACTCCAACACTCTGAGCAGGTGTCCTAGGAAGAAAGGAGGCAGAGAGAGAGAACCCAGACCCACATTCGGTCACAGCAGCTCTGCCTCCCAGGGAGAGGCATCAAAGTGACACTGACTCAAGAAGAGCTGGCCCCAAGTCAAACAGACCTCGTCGTTTTGCATAATAAAAATGTTAGTCTTTCCAGCATCTGTTGTTTCCCCCCCCCCCAAGGGGGCGGGGTCAGGGAGGGAGGGAGGAGCCCAGAAAGATGAGGTGATTGCTTCCCTGGGAGGGGAGGGATGATGCTGTAGCTTTTTCAAAATGAGTGTCTAAGATCCCACTTTAAGGCATAGTCTGAATGTTAACCCACACACCTCCCCAACCCTCAAACTTGGCTCCATGCCCCGGAGCCTGTCGCCCGCAGCCCGTGGTGAAGAAACCAGAGTGGCGCCCAGTGTGAGGTGGGTGATGTGCATGGAACACGGATGAGATGCATGGAGATCAACCAGAATCCACATTCCATTAGTAGATGCCGAGCTTTGAGGGAAGGGGTGATGGGGAGAACTGTGAGATCCCCTGAAATCCCTGGAGAGGCAGTGAAGGGAGATGTGGAGGTGGGCGAGGGGTGGTCAGCTAAATTATATCCTGTCTAGAAGGATAGTGCCCCAGCGGATGTATAGATCACAGGACAGGGGATTTCATGATGAACCAGGTGGGATTATCAAATTATGACCAGAGTCTATTATTCTTCTACAAGATATGCTAAATCTGCATTTCTTACAAGGTGAAGGTTTCCTATGGTTATTCATGACCCTTAAGGATTAGAGCCGCGGTTTGCCGCTCTGTTGACTAATGAGTTTGCCGACCACTGACTAGACTCTCGATTCCAATAATTACAGGCTGTTGTTGTTCCTTGTGATTAAGCCCCTATCCCAGTGGTCTGCAAACTCATTAGTCAGCAGAGCGGCAAACCACAGCTCATGAGTTGCAGTTTGCCGACCACTGGATTAGAGGATTAATAGAAATGTGACACTCAATAGAATCCAAATAGAAAGGTGGGGTAGACATGACTTCTTGGCGTCCTCGGTTAGTGGGCTGATGAGACCAGTGTTAAGGGGAGGCACCATCACGTCAGAGCAGCACCAGGTAAGTTCCCTAGATTTCAGCATCTCTGGCCTCTAAGCCCAGGGCTCCACGTAATCGACACTTTAAGCAATGCACCTGCTGTGTAAGTACCTTATCCACTGGACCAGGTTCCAAAGTTGAGTTTACAAGTGTGATTACTGAGAAATGCAAATGGCTCTCCCTTATTACCGAAAGGTTCAGTTTAGTAGTTTCAAGGGCCGTTGACTTTTCACCTCAAGACCGTGACTGGTCATTATAGTAAAGGATTGTGGGTGTATTTCCTTGGAAAATCTTCTCACTTAAATTTGTAAATACTGGTAGGAGGTTCACTCACCAACCCCAGGAGAATCTACTCACTGACACTGAATCCATTGGACTAGTTCAAGTTAACGAATCTGGTGTAAAAAGATAGGAAAAACATCTTTCAGAATTAGCATATCTCTAGTTAAGGTTGTTTTATAAGCAAAATACAATGACATTATCAAAGTAACTTCAAAACACAAGAAGGATCAGGGCAAGGTGGTGTCAATGGCATTGTTTCCAACCCCCTGAAATCACCATGAAAAAAATAAAGATTTACTAGGAAAATATAAAAATGATTTGAGAGAAAGTGATGGATATAGAAGACAGGCAAAGAAGATCCAACATATGCACAATGGTAGCCAACCCCTGAAAAATACACAAAAGTAAGATAGTGTAGAAGAACAAATATAAGCAACCATTATAGAAAACTTTCCTGAAAACAAAAAGAATGACTTGAATCTGTATATTTAAAGGGGACACAATGTTCCTGGGACACATGATCAGAATAGTCAACTCCAAGGCACAGTCTATTAAAACTATTAGACCTGACAGAACAGAAATCCTCTGGCATAAGGTAAAACAGCCAGGTAACTTATATGGCATTAGAACGTTACAGAATACCGTGAAGCTGAAACACAGTAGAGTAAATGGAGCAACCGATACCCGAGAAAGAAAACGTGAGCCAGCAATTTTTCTATCCAAAGTGGCCTTTGTACGACCCTACCCAACTTGCTACCGGGTTCCCCGGTTCTGTTTTCTTTGAAGGATTTTGCACATTCCAAGTTCTTGTTCACCTTTTCCCACGATGAATGTTGCATGAGAGCGGGATATTTGCTTTGTTTGCTGCTCCATCTGCAGCACCCAGTGGTCAAAGGTTTCATAAACAAAAGAATGTGCACAAGGACTGTCTAGTCAGTTCAGGCTGCTGTAGAACACAACAGACGGGGTGGCTGAGACAACAGGTATTCATTTCTCACAGTTCCGGAGGCTGGGACGTTGGAGATCAAGGTGTCGGCAGACTGGGTGTTTGGTGAGGGCCTGCCTTCTGGTATAGAGACAACCGTCCTCTCACGGTGTCCTCATGCGGCCTTTCCTTGGTGCGTTTGTGTGCAGGGGTCTCTCTCTTTTCTCCTCTACTTATGAGAGCACCGATACCATCATGGGAACCCCACCCTCACGTCCTCATCCAACCCTGACCACCTCCTCAAGCCCCCACCTCCAGTGCACACACGGGCCATCAGGGCAGCAACATGTGACTGTGGGGTGCAGCTCCAACAAAAGCTTTCCTCTTCCTGCGCCTAAAACGAGGCAACTGGCTGAGCTCGGAGGTTCCCCCTGCGCTGACGTCCTGCTGCTCTGTCCCTGAAAGGGGTCTGTCTAGTAAGAGCCCCAACTAACCAAACTCTTACACCGCCAAGCGCTGTGCGAGGCGATGGGGTTAAAACAACAGGTACACAAACGCTGTCATGTGCGGGCCCAATGCCCGCCCAGTGGGGGTAGGAAGTCTGGGACAGACGACATAAAACAGAAGTGGGGTTTTTCTCCTACAAATCTCTTACCACACAACCTACGGGTATCATTTCTGTCTCTGGGATGAAGCTATGGACTGAAGTCAGGCATACGTGGGAGGAGCAGTATTTCACACAGAATGGGTTCCATTTATTGGGAGGCATCCCTTTGTAACTGATTTTTTCCTCTTCTTTTAGAGACAGAGAGGAAGGTAGAAGGAGAGACAGAAACATCAGTGAGAGAGAAACTTCAATCAGCTGCCTCCTGCATGCCTCCTACTGGGAGTTGAGCCCACAACCTGGGCATGTGCCCTGACCGGAAATTGAACCTCTTGGTACATGGGACAGATGCTCAACCAACTGAGCCACACCGGCCAGGCAGGAGGCATCCCTCTGTAATACCCAGAGCAGGAGGAGACCGCTGGCTGGGCGGCAGGGGGAGCGGGAGGGCCGGGCAGAGCGGGTCTTGAATACCAGGAGTTGCTGACCAAGACTCTGAAGTGACTTATTCCAGGGGTTCTCAACTCCAAGGACCCTGAATTACGTGGGACAAACTCCAGCCTCATCTCCAAAGTGAAAGGAATACGCTTCCCTCGTGGGTACCCTTCCCCTTCCCATCTCCCTTCTCGCCACCGACACCTCAGGCCAGGACAAAAGCTGCTCCCGCACAAAGTTAGATGAATTTATTTTATCGATCAGTATTACAAAGTGTTCATGCTACATACAACCTCATAACATCCAGGAGTGTGGGTGCCTATAAAAGGGGGGACTTCCATCCTCTGTCCTCCAGGGGGGCTCGCCGGCCTGCCTCCTGTGAGGTCAGGGGCTGTGGACGCTTGACCCGCAAGCTTCCGAGTGCTGAGCACGGAGCCCGGCTCCTCTCAGGCCTTCCCGTGAGCTGCCCGTGTACCAGCGTGGCAGGTGGGACCTTTGCAGGCCTGGCCGTGAGCAGGCACACGCCACGAGAGAGCCGACTCAGGGGCTCGGGGCCTGGCCTGGGCTCAGGCGTGTGGGCCCCGTGGCCTTGCAGCCAGAGGTGCCCAGAGCTGAGGGAGGAGGATGAGAAGCAGCCCCGAGGGTAGCACAGAACGTGAGTGGCTGGGGAGGGAGGGACAGAGAGAGCGCGGCCACAAGCCAGCAGGCAGCTGAGAACCAGGGGCAGGCAGGGCCTGGGCACTGAGAGCTGCGCTCTCTCGGGCCGATCTGCCGGGGGAGGCCGAGGCCGAGGGGGCTGCAGGCAGGTTCCCGTGGGCCCTGGGAGGGCTCATCCCCTGCCCATCCACGCCCTCCCGCCGGGTGTGGCCGACAGAACAGGGCTGGTAAAAAGGTACACAGAAGCATGGACGTCCCCACTGCAGGCCAGCGGGACTGCGGCTCGGGGCGTGGGAACCGCAGGACCTGCGACAAAGCAAGGACAAAAGAAGACAGAGTCAAAGGCCAAGAGACCATCTGGTGGGGGGAGGGGGCGCAAGAGGGGGGCAGGCTGGAGGGCAGGTGGGGGCGGAGCTGCTGGGGGCCAGTCTGGCTGCGAGCACGGTGGGCAGGGCTGGTCCCCAGAGGCGAGGTGGATCATACCATACCGGGGGCAGGCGGCTTGGTGTCAGACCTGGGTGGGGAGCCTGCTTCTGTGACCTGGACAAGCCATGTCCCTCCTCCAAACGCAGCTGTGCAGCCTCTGCACCCCAGCTCTGCTGTGGTGACCAAGCGACAGTGAGGCGCTCTGCAGGTGCGTGCCCCGTTGCTAAGGGGGCTGCCCGAAAATGACTGGCTCCCAAGGGAAAAGGGAGAGAGCAAGGGTCCCCATGGGCCCTCGGAGGGCAGCGGAGTTGGGGGGGAGGAGGGTGCCCCTCCTTTCTGACCGGGCCGCTCTGACTCAGGTGTTGGGCCCCCCAGGTGCTCACCACGCGCGGCTCGTGCTACGGGTCTGGCAGCTGCTCAAGGACCATGTCCTCGACACCGCTGATCTACGGAGAGAGAAGGGACTCAGAGACACGGCCGGGGTCTCCTCCACCCCGCTCCCGGCCGCCCGCCCCGCCCCGTGGAGCAGCAGGCAGGCACCCCGCGAGGGGGTCCCAGGTGCCCCTCCCACCAACCTCCACCCCGGGATGCCCACCAAAGGCCCCCCTAGGGCCGAGGGGACTTCAGTTAGAGACCCCAGAAGGTAGTCTGGCCATTCCGTCCTAACTTCTCTCTAATCTGACCCTTTAAAAACCTGCAGTTGTAAACTCCCTCCCCTTTCTTTGGTTTGTTTTGGTTCTTGGTGCAGACGGGCCAGGCATGGGGGCCGGGAGCAGGGCCACGGGAGGGGAGCGAGGTCCCAGGAGGGGCGCGCACTTGCCTCGATGTGGTACACGATGCGCCAGAAGCTGGAGTCGGAGGCGCGGTACCGCCTGCCAGGGTAGAGCTGCCACATGAGGGGCAGCATGCTGGGGGGCAGCCGGCTGGGCTGCACGGCCTCCCCGCGGGAGACCTCGATCTGGCGCATGAGGACTTGCAGGCTGCTTTCTGTCTGGAGAGAAGACCGGGCACACCTTCAAGGTGCCTCCAGGCACAGCTGGCCCCCGAGATGCTGGATACCAGTCCTTCAGCCCCCCAAGGTCCTCTCAGGCACCTGCTGGGCCGGGGTGGCCAGGACGCTCACGGGTAAGACCCCAGACAGGGCCACAGAGGCCCACGTCTTCCCGGCAAGCCTCGAGTGGCCAGGGCATGCCATGGGGCCTGAGCCGCCTTCCCTTTGCGGTTTGGTGCCTGTTTCAGCTGATGTGGGGCTTTGATTTTTCTTTGTCCTACGTCTCCTTTTAAACAAGAGACCCCGGGCTCCAGGATCCGGGACAGACCACTTTCACCACCCCCAGCACTGCCCCTTGATCACCATCTCTCACCTGGACCACAGCGGGGACTTCCTAACTCGCCACCTGTCAGATGCGTGCCCCACAATATCAGTCCCTGGCACAGCAGCCGGGGGGGGGGGGGGGGGGGAGCGGGGGGGCTGAGGGAGAGGAATCCAAAAAACTCGCCACGTTTCTTCCTGCTCCACACTCTCCAATGCTCTCCCATTGCAGGCAGAATGAACTGGAATCCCGGCTGTGGTCCACAGGCCCACGGAGCCAGGCCCGTCTCCCTCCTCTCCGACTGCCTGTCCACCACCTCCTCCCTGTCCCAGCCACTCGGGCCTCCTCACTGTTCTGGGACGTGCCACACTTCAGGGGGCACTTGCACCCGCTGTCCTCTGCCAGGAACATTCTCCCCTGATCTACGCAGGCCAGGGTGGGGAACGTCCTAAAACGGCCGGAGAAATCATTTGGTCTGGCCCTGCCAAGGCATCAGGGTGAGTTAACTAAATGTCTGACCACTTATAGCAGGCTCATTTTTAAAGCTGATAATTTTGTATGGCCTGCAAATCCTATATAATAAGAGAGGAATATGCTAATTATCCATTACGCCATGAGGCATAACGACCGACCACGTAACAACTGGATCACGGATCTGCAGGAGGGTGGGGCAGCGAACTACAAGCGGGCGGTGGAGAGCTACAGAACAGGACAGGGCAGCAAGCAAGTGGGAGGCAGAGAGCTACAGGAGGGGGAAGCCATGCTGGGGGGGGGGGGACAAGGGGAGCTACATGAGGGTGAGGCAGCGGGCGGAGAGCTACAGGAGGGGGAAGCCATGCTGGGGGGGGGGGGAAAAGGGGAGCTACATGAGGGTGAGGCAGCGGGCGGAGAGCTACAGGAGGGGGAAGCAAGCTATGAGGGGGGCGCGAGGGGAGCTATATGAGGGTGAGGCAGTGGGCGGAGAGCTACAGGAGGGGGAAGCAAGCTATGACGTGGGCGCGTGGGGAGCTACATGAGGGTGAGGCAGCGGGCGGAGAGCTACAGGAGGGCGGCAGTGACCTATGGCGCACGGATTCGTGCACAGGGCTACTAGTGACGTTATAAATATCTAAACAGCCCTTGGCAGAACGGTTCCCCTGGCTTACACCTTTCTTTTAGGCAGGAATCTGCTGAAATGCATCTATATATATAAAACTAGAGGCCCGTTGCAGGAAGATTCCTGCAAGAACAGGACTTCCTCGGGCCTATACCTGCAAGAATAGGGCTTCCTATGGCCTGAGCGAAGCAGAGAAGGGAGCGAAGCCTGCTACCGCCCCTCCCCCCCCGCGCTTTCCCTCCCACTGCCGCCGCCGCCCTCGCCCCCGCTTTCTGCTTTCCCTCCTTCTTCCTTGTACACTGTCTTCAGTCTTCGCTCTGCACCTGCGTATGCAAATTAACCACCATCTTTGTTGGGTTAATTTGCATACTCACTCTGATTGGCTGGTGAGCGTAGCAGAGTGATGGTTAATTTGCATGTTTCTCTTTTATTAGTGTAGATTGCCTAAGTGACCGGCAGATAGGCCGGTAGCTATGATGCACACTGACCAGCAGGGGCAGACGCTCAACGCAGGAGTTGCCGAGCTGCGGTCACTTGGCAGCCACAGTTCTCCAGAACCAGAGAAGAGGGAGCCCGATTCTGGGGTTTCCGTGTCACCTGAGAACTGCCCTCTCACAATCCAGGACCCCTCAGGGGATGTCAGAGATCCGGTTTCAGCCCAGTCCCCGCAGGCCAGGCCAAGGGACCCCACCAGTGCACGAATCCGTGCACCGGGCCTCTAGTGTCTTCTAAAGACAGATTTCAGCAAAATCCAATTCTATGATATACATCAGGGGCATCTCAAACAGAGTTCTAAAAGGGTTAAATACACGAGAGGCAGATGCAAATTCAGGCTGTCCAGGGTCTTGCTGAAGACCCACTCCCCGCTGGCTGCTGCCTCTCATCTCACTTCCATTCCCCTGCACACTGACCACCAGCCTCCATGATCTGGGGTCCTTCTAACCATCAGGACAATGCCAGCTTCACAAGGAGGGGGCTTCTGTCACACTCACTGCAACCCCTCGCCCAGCATCATGCTTGGCATAGGCACTGGACACTCTGGCCCAGCCAGCATGGCTCAGTGGTTGAGGGTTGACCTATGAACCAGGGGGTCATGGGTTCATTTCCCGGTCAGGGCACATGCCCAGGTTTGCAGGCTCAATCCCCAATAGGGGGCATGCAGGAGGCAGCGATCCATGATCCTCTCTCATCATTGATGTTTCTAGCTCTCTCTCCCTTCGGCTCTGAAATAAATAAAAATATATTTAAAACACACACACACACACACAAATCCTAGGCACTCTTTTTTGTTCAATGACCATTTTTCCAAAGTGGAGATAGCTTTTTAAACTTTTCTGTCTATGAAATAATTGAAAACTCACTGTTAAGAAGTAATTCAGCCCTAACTGGTTTGGCTCAGTGGATAGAGCATTGGCCTTCGGACTGAAGGGTCCCAGGTTCGATTCCGGTCAAGGGCATGTACCTTGGTTGCGGGCACATCCCCAGTAGAGAGTGTGCAGGAGGCAGCTGATTGATGATTCTCTCTCATCGATGTTTCTAACTCTCTATCCCTCTCCCTTCCTCTCTGTAAAAAAAAAAAAAAAAAAATCAATAAAATATATTTTAAAAAAAGAAGTAATTCAGCTCATCCTGCAAGGTGTGAGTGTGGAAATCACTATTCTTACTACTTACTACATTCTTTTTTTTTTTTTTTTTTTAAATGTATTTTATTGATTTTTTACAGAGAGGAAGGGAGAGAGATAGAAAGTTAGAAACATCGATGAGAGAGAAACATCGATCAGCTGCCTCCTGCACACCCCCAACTGGGGATGTGCCCGCAACCAAGGTACATGCCCTTGACCGGAATCGAACCCTGGACCCTCCAGTCCGCAGGCCGACGCTCTATCCACTGAGCCAAACCGGTTTTGGCTACTTACTACATTCTTAGTGTGCAGTCTTCCATGTCCTTCCGCCATTGTTAGTTTCCTTATCCATATTTTGCGTGTTGCTTTAAGTAAACGTTTACATATTAAGAACATGGAGACCCCATCCTTTGGCCAACCCATTAGCAAGTCCTGACCCATGGTTTGCGAATGGGTTGTTTTGTGCAGAATTTATAACGATTATGTGGGAAACTCTGCTTTGTGGTATTGGTGCCATGTTGAAGATATTCCCCCGCTAGAGATTTTAAAAGATAATTCACTTACATTTTCTTCAAACACTTGCATTTTAAAAAGTAAATATTTAGCTTGATTTTTTAAGGTCTGTATATTATGAAAATTTAGATGACACTAAAGATGCAAATTTAGATGGTGGTCAAGAGCCTGAAGTGCCAACCCCATTACCTAACTAGCAAGCAGTACTTCTTTGGACAGATTTACATTTTTATGCCTCAGTTTCCTCCTCTGTAACATGGGGACACAGTCACTATCAATACCTTTTTGCTGTTTGCTATAATATTACATAAATGGCCCAATATTATACATTTGAACTTTGCTTTCATACATTCATTTTACTTCAGTTTACATATGGAAAGAGCTTCAGCATTTTTCACCTAAGTTTTTTTTTCAGAAAACACATACTCTGATGGAAAGTATTGTGAGAGAGAGAGATTTCTTTTGTTTGTTAATCCTCACCCGAGGACATTTTTTCCAGAGTGGAAGCGGGAGGGGGGAGGGGAGAGAGACACATGGATTGGTTCCTCCCCACCACACACCCCAATCCTGCAGCCCAGGCACCCGCCCTTGACCAGGAATTGAACCCGAGACCCTTTGGCGTGCAGACTGGCGCTCTAATCACTTCGGCCAGGGTAAGAGATAGATTTCTTTAAGACATCGATTCAGCACTGGCCTTTATACGACTATACCATCTGCATACCTTCGTGGGGTTTGTTTTTCCCCAAAGCATAAAGGAGGAATGAAATATCCCAAACTCTCGGGCAGTGGTTCCCTAACTTGGTTGACCACATCTGTGGAGGGGTCCCTTTAGAACACAGATTTCTGGGGCTCCCCTGAGGAGACTCCAATGATGGACCACGTGTGCGAATCCCTTTAGAGCAGCGGTTTTCAACCTTTTCCATCTCGCGGCCCACAAACTACTTACTGAAATTGTGCAGCACACTAAAAAATGCATTTTCGCCGATCTGACAAAGAAATAAAGGTGCAATCTTGATTCTTTCGCACTGGACGGCTATCGTTGAGTTGGCTGTTGCCACCTTTTGACAATCTGAGGGCAAAGAGGTCCGCGCCCCTGACATTCGGTCAGGGGGTGCGCGTTTTGACCGTTCTTGCCGCACACCGTGTGCCGCGGCACCCCGGCTGGAAACCGCTGCTCTGGGGCTGTCATTCCCACTTTACAGGTTAGGACTCTGAAACCCAGAGCATTCCTCTTTCCCTCAAGATCACAATCACGCACCTCAGAGGCGCGGGGCCCCCATCCCCTGGCCAGCACCCCGTTTCCCACGCCCCTCTCCGGCCCGGAGAGCGCCTCACCCCGAGAGCGCAGCTCAAACCGGTTTCACCTGGGAGCCCGCGGGCGTGGCAGCCCGGCTCCCAGTCCCCCTCCACGCCCCGCGGCACCCAGGGGCTCCGGGGAGGGGAGGGGGCGGGAACCCAGGGCCTGGCGGAGGGAGAGGGGTGCTGACCCCCCGCTGCCCTGCCTGTCCGGGCCCCCGAGCGGCCTCACCTCGATGATGATGGGCAGCCAGGTGCGCTCGTTCTCGTCCACGTACACGTTGGGCCGCCAGATCCACAGGTGGTCGGGGTGCAGGCTCCTGCACACGGTGAACGGGCACTCGCTCGTGGCACCTCCGCCGCTCGTGGCACCTCCGCCGCTGGTGGCACCTCCGCCGCTGGTGGCACCTCTGCGGCTCGTGGCACCTCTGCGGCTCATGGCACCTCCGCGGTCTAGGGAGCGGGAGCAGGAGCCGAGGCCTCGCAAAGCCTCTTGCTTGTGGACTGGACGCGGGGCGGAGGCTTTATAGCGGGATGGGCTCGGGCGCCCCCCAGCGGCGGGGCGGGAGGCGGGCGGGGCGCGGGACAGGGCAGAGCGCAGGCAGGCGCCGGGGTGCAGGCACCATGGGGCGACCAGCGGGGTCCTGAGCGCTGCGCCCAGGCCTGACTTGCGCACGGGGACCCTGGCAGCATCCAGGAGCACAGAGCGAGCCCCCGGACCCAGGACCTCCTCAGGCCCCCAGCAGCCAGCCTCCCTGATGGGCGGTACCCCGGCCTGTGGCCTTGGCCCTTCTTCCTTCCGAGGTGCCCCCGTCATCCGCCTCTGGGACCCCACTGTCTGAGTCAGCCACTGTGTGTGGCCCGTCAAGCCACACCCCAGACCGGGACTCCCAGCCTCTGCTTGGAACTCCTAGTCCACACCAGGTCCCCCAGAGCCAGGCCCCCCCCCGCCCCGCCCCCCATCTCTTTGGGGATCAGGAGAGACCTGGGCCAGCCTGCACCAGGCCCGGGCTCAGGACATCACCTCCAGCCTGCAGGTGTGGGCGTCAGAGTCCATTTCCTTGGCAAAGTGCACACCCCCAAGCCCCCTCCCACACAGAGGGCATGCCTCTTCCACGGCGTTGCCGGGGTCACCCCAGAGCCATTGTGAAACCCGGTGGTGAGGAAACATGGCCTTCTCTTCATAGGCTTTGAATTCATGAGTGAAAACATGGCACAAAATAAACACTTCAAAGGAAACCCTGCTTTGGTCTTGCGCCCCAAGAGCAGCGGGTTTGAGAAGTCCCAGGGTTACTTGACCAAGCTGTCTCCCTGTGAGTTACAGCAAACAGGGAAAACAATGTTCCTCGTTAGGCAGTGACGCGTGCTCGTTAAGGCAATTAGGGAAATAAAGAACAAGGAGAACCTTGTAAAACCAGCTCAGCCTCATCACCCCACACCCGCCCTGGGAGCGGTTTGGTGCCTCAACTTCCAGCTCTTTCCTGTCCCCTGACGGGGCAGCAGGGAAATAACCCGTGGTCTCTTGAGAGGCCGTGAGGGGGGAAAGGAGCCGAAGAGCTGGACTCGACAGCAGAGGCAGGCCTGGCTCTCCGCCTGCCCTCACCGTCCAGGTCCCCCGAAGGCTCTGCCTGGCCGACGGCGATGGAGATGTAATTGGATTTACCAGGGGCATCAAATAGGCAAAAGCCACGTAAAGCTTGGAGTGAGGGGTGAGAGGGGAGGAGACACCAGCCCAGCAGAGCGGTTTCCCAGCGCAGCCCCAGGGGCGTTCCTACTTAATAACATTCACGTTTGTGGCTTTCACGCTGGTTTCCTCGTTGATGGTTCTTAATTCCAGACCCAGAGAGCTACTGGGAAATGCGCTCTGTCTGGCAAGTCTCAGCCCTGAGCTCTGAGAAGGGAAGTGCCAGGTCCAGCTTAGACGGCACTGCTGGGGTGGCCTCGTGGGACAAGGGAAGGGGGCACCCAGGAGCCATGGGGCCACTGACCCAGCCACACCCGTGGCTCCGGGACCCGAGCCTCTGCACCTGCCCTGCTTTTCTAAAGAGGCCGCAGAGGAACAGATCACGGGACACGAACCAGGCCCGTTAGGCAGGCCGCGCTCCTGAATGTTCTGGGAACGTGACTCCCGCCTTTGGAAGAACAACATTCTCTGCAGTTTCACACGAGGGCGAGAGAATGCGTCGTTCCTGTGGAGGATTTAGATCATGTGAGGGGGGTTCCAGGAACGGCCACGTGAAGAAGGATGACGGGGTTCGTTGGGCAGCTTCTGTGGAGGCCGGAGCCTTCCCCACGGAGATTCCACGAGACGGGGAACAGGGCGCCGTGTGACCTCAGACAGGCCTCTCCAGCGGGGAGTCAGCCCCTTCCCAGGGCCCTGTGGCCTCTGAGCCCCGCGGTGGAGTTGTCTATTCCACCCGCTGCGTTATCAGTCCGCGGGCTACCTGAGGGTAATCAAGTGGCTGTTGTGCATAGAAAGTACCGCAAAGCAGTTCTTTGGACTCATTTTACGAACAGAATCTTTAGCTGGTACTTCCATGCCCTGCCTTGGATCCAGTTTGGACTCGGACCCAGGAAACCTGCCCTCCTTTGCCATCTCATTGCCACACGTTTGTCAGGAATGGCCCAAGCCCAGGGCTCGGAGCCTGAATCTAACTCAACAGTCTCGGGCCCTCCCATAAAGTTGCCTCATGGGAGGAGGGGACGGTTAACAGAAGAGATGGGTCAACTCATTCTCGGATATCAAGACCCCAGTGGGATCCTTCTTCGGGGAGAGGAAGCCACCCCGCTCGGTTGGGTTCCAGAGAAGGGGGTGTGAGTGAGTCCCGGCCATGAGTGTGAGCTGGAGCCTCCCGAGGGCCCCCCAGGCAGAGTCAGAATCCGCACGGTAACAAGGTCCCCGGTGTTGGTGGCTCCGTGGCTGTTGGTCTGCAGGGGGGGAGGGCTGCCGGAGCCGGCCTCCTCCCACCAGTCCCCTCTGGATTTTTCTACCGGACACAGAGCTGAGTATGCTTCTCGGTATCATTTAGTTCCAGGTTATCTTATCTTCTGTTAAAAGCACTTCTCATATGCAAAGTGTTTTCCTCTTAAAAGACAATCCTGGTAACCCTGTCCTCCTAACCCTCGTTCATCCTGTTCGTCCTCAGGGCGCGCTGTAAGGGCCTGCAGAGGGCCCGTGGGTCTGGGCGCCACAATGGCCCTAACCGGTCAGCTGGTGGATGGCACCCCTGGCTGCTCATCAGGGTCACCTGGGAAGCCTATCTGAAACACCTGTGCGGGGCCCACCCAGACCAGCGAGCCCCGAATCTCTGGGATGGAGGTGAGGTGTGGGCATCACTTTTTTTTTTTTTAAGGGGCTCCTCAGTAATTTAATGAGCAGCCTGGTTGAGGACTGTTTCTCTAAGATTTGAATCTCTGTGTTTGAGGCGGGAACAAGATTTATAAGACGAAATAACTGCGGAAGTGTTGGAGCTATTCTTCCAGCCGTCGGTTCTCATTGGAAACTCCCCTCACCCCGAGCCCGCACTTCGCTTCGTCCCCTGTGCTCACGTTTAATTTGCTGCTTCCAGTCTTTTGGGTGCAGAGACCCGTGACACCAGGGTTATTAGGACTGTAAGGGTCCGAGATCTTGCCGACACAGGAACTCTGATACGGAGATGCGGAGGCATCCAGGCGGCCGCCTCGCGTGGTTTTTCGTTATTCCTAGGTCTGGGCGGTAGTTGAGGTCATTCAGGCTGGTGGTCAGGTGAGCTCAGGGTAGAAGGGACGCTGTAGCCTTTCCCCAAAGGGATGGAAGCTCCTCTCTCGATGAAGAGAGAATCTGGGACACGGATATTCTCGTCAAACTTGGGGACTGATCCTGGCTTTACCCGCTGCATCACAACTCTCTCTCTCTTTAAACTTAATGAAGTTTCCGTGTTTATACCCTCGGTCGGACCCTCGTGGTGATAGGGGCAGTGACGGTGGTGTTCTGATTAAAGGCACATGCTGGCCCGGCTGGCAGTTACACCGGGACCTGGGAGCTCACCTGGGGGGCGGCGCTTCCTCCCCTTTGGAGCTGCCTGTCATCAGGGGAAGATGAACGACTTTGTTGCAGAAACCAGAATCGCCAGCCCTTTGAAGACCCCGGCCTTTTGCATGCCCGCAGGCCTTTGCAAATCTCCAGCCCCCATTCCCTGCAAACTGCCCACCTGGCACACCCTTCAGCCGACTCCCCCAGGCAATCGCTGTCCTTCCACCCAAAGAAGCAGCTGCCTATGGGAGAGGCAGAGCAGACGTCTGTGGATGACCTGCCGCTCTCCATGCTGCCCGCGGGACTGGGACAAACGCTCCTGTAGCTTCAACCCCATCTCTGCTTCATTGACTTCGGTAGAGACAGGCAGCGTGGACCCACTGGTTGTCCGGTTATAGCTGTACCTTAATTTTTCCACATATTTTAGCCAGTCTCCCAAACACTAGTGAGTACATCATCTGTCCACATAAGATTCCTGACCCCGCACTATGGAATACCAAGCTCCTATGTAGAAATGGATCTGTTCTGGGCCCGATTCTGACCCATTGGCTTGCCATTGTGCTAAAACCATACTTTAAAAGAGTTATGAGTTTGAATTTGAAATACTTGGTGGGGTAGGTCCTCTCTTTTTGTTCCTTTTCAAAATTGTACTCTTTTGCATCTCTGAATTTTTTGTTAATACTTTAGGGATTTGGGGTATTTCGTTGAATTTGTATAGTTTAGGAAAACCCTTTTTATCCTATATAATAAAAGCCTAATATGCAAATTGACCAAGTAGCGGAACAACCCGCAGATAGACCGGTCGCTATGACTCTCACTGACCACCAGGGGGAAGATGCTCAATGCAGGAGCTTCCCCCAGCCCGCAGGCCCCAGGCCAGCCAAGGGGGGTGCCAGTGGGGACCCCCTGATCACCCCGCCAGTCACCCTGCAGAGGGAGGCAACTGGCGACGATGGCAGGGGACGGGGCCAGCGAGAGGGCGGTGCCAGGCCCGCCAAGGTGGGTGCCAGGGGCAGCTCCCCGATTGCCCTGCCGGTCACCTCATAGATCAGCCCTGATCGCCGACCAGGCCTAGGAACCATGCATGAATTTTTTTTTTTTTTTTTTTAAATTTCTTTATTGATTAAGGTGTCACATATTTGTCCTCATCCCCCCATTCCCATCCCACCCCTCTCCCCACGCATGCCCCAATCCCCTGTTGAACTTAACCGTTGGATAGGCTTATATGCATGCATACAGGTCCTTTGGTTGAACTCTCCCCCTCCCCCCCACCCTCCCCCTACCCTCCCCTATCCTCCCTCTGAGGCCCGATAGTCCGATCGATGCCTCCTTGCTTCTGGTTCTGTTCTTGTTCCTCAGTCTATGTTGTTCATCATTTCCCCTAGATGAGCGAGATCATATGTCACTAGATATATACTAATAAGAACTGAATGTGAGACGAGCAATAATAGTTATGCTGACAGGCAAATGAATCAATCTGTAGCGAGCTTCCCCCTGGACCAACAGTTCTTTTGAGACCCAATTTCAATGTCCAGTAGTTCCTTATGTGTACATGTCAGCACTGACCCCTCAGCTCTGGATGGTGGACAAATGGTGGTAATGGAGGTCCGACTCCCTCTGGTTTGGTCTCGGCCGAACCCAGGGGCACGGCGTCACCCAGACTAAGGGGCACGTGGCCTCACCCCTACCCAAGGGGCGCGTGGTCTCACCCGGGCCTGGGACCCAGCCTCACCCGGATGGATCCAGGGGCGCACAGCCTCACCCGGACCCAGGATCTGGCTTCACCCGTACCCAGGGATGCTTGGCCTCTCCCAGACCCAGGGGCACGTGGCCTCACCCGGGCCTAGGTGCACGAGGCCTCATCCGGATCCAGGGACACATGGTCGCACCCGGACCCAGGGACGCTTGGCCTCTCCCAGACCCAGGGCCACTTGGGCTCACCCGGGCCTAGGTGTACGAGGCCTCACCCGGATCCAGGGACACATGGTCTCACCCGGACCCAGGGACGCTTGGCCTCTCCCAGACCCAGGGCCACTTGGGCTCACCCGGGCCTAGGTGCACGAGGCCTCATCCGGATCCAGGGACACATGGTCGCACCTGGACCCAGGGACGCTTGGCCTCTCCCAGACCCAGGGCCACTTGGGCTCACCCGGGGCTAGGTGCACGCGGCCACACCCGGATCCAGGGACACATGGTCTCACCCGGACCCAGGGACACTTGGCCTCTCAGACCCCGGGGCACGTGACCTCACCCATGCCTAGGTGCACGAGGTCTCACCCGGATCCAGGGACACACGGTCTCACCCAGACCCAGGGACGCCTGGCCTCCCCCAGACCCAGGGGCACGTGGCCTCACCCGGGCCTAGGCGCACGAGGCCTCACCCGGATCCAGGGACACACGGTCTCACCCGGACCCAGGGACGCCTGGCCTCCCCCAGACCCAGGGGCACGCGGCCCCACCCGGGCCTAGGTGCACGAGGCCCCACCCGGATCCAGGGACACATGGTCTCGCCCGGACCTAGGGGTGCGTGGCCTCTCTCAGACCCAGGGGCACGTGGCCTCACCTGGACCTAGGTGCACGAAGCCACCCGGACCCAGGGGCGTGTTACCTCTCTCAGACCCCTGGTCGCGTGGTCTCACCCGGATCCAGGGGCTCACGGCCTCACCCATACTCGGGACCCAGCCTTACCCGGATCCAGGGGCCCACGGCCTCACCCGGACCCAGGGTTCAGATTCGCCCGGACCCAGGGGCACATGGCCTCACCCGAACCCGGAATCCAGCTTCACCTGGACCCAGGGGCGCGTGGCCTCACCCAAACCCAGGGGCGTGAGTCCTCACCTAGACCCAGAGGCGTGTGACCACATCTGAGCCCAGAGGCTCGCAGGCTCGCCTGGACTCGGGTCTCAGCGGGGTTTCGTCTTCTTGATCCCAATTCCTGTTGGTCAATTCCCTCTCAGCAATTCCTTCGGTCATTTTCTCAGAGCTCCAGGGCGGCTGCCGCAGAACTCGTTGGGCGGCGGGCTCGGCAAGGCTCCGGTGTGCCCGGTGCCCGGCGGTGGGCTGGTCCGGTGTCGCTGCGTCGGCCCTTGGGTCTGCAACGGTGGCCAGTCGCTGAGCGTGCGCACCTGGCCACTTCGGGGCATTGAGATTCTTGAAGGACTCGGAGGTCAGCAAGCACGGAGTCTCCCACCCCATGTCTCCCAGGGGCTCGTCTGTCCGTGCTCGGCAGCGAGTGGAGCCGTCCCCTCAGCCGGAGACCGCCGGGGGAACTGCGCCGAGCACGTTCCTGGCCACCATTGTGTCGCCTGAGCCATAGTTCTTAAAGTGTGGACTTTGGGTCACCGGCATCAGCATCATCCTGCGTACCCCTCTCTTTTATTCTAGTTGTAGAGCATCTGCTCAGCCAGCCCCCCGGTCTTTCTGGCTGGTGTCTGCTCTGCTCTCCCGTCGTAGTCTCAATATTGTTGTGGTAGGCAACGATCAGGCTGCCGCCCTATGTCTCCATCTTGGTCCTCCTTTGTACAGTTAAGTCTTGATTGTTGTTGGTGTCACTGGGAGGAATTGTCCTCCAGGCCAATTGGCCGTGAGGACCCTCTTTGTCCATATAGGAAGAGTTGCTGTGCAGGAGACATGTTTGTGGGCCGGGTCTTGATGCAGCAATGCCTTGGCGCTCACTGAGTCTGCCTCTAGAATGCCTCCCTTATGCAAGTGATTGAAATCTGGTGTCATCTCCCACCAACCACTAGATGCCCTCGTTTCTGGGTCTCCAATGCAGTGTGGGTCAGCCACTACCTGAGGCACTCAGCAGGAAAAAGCTTCTGCTCAGCTTGGCTGGGGCGGAGCTACAGGGTGGAGCCTACAACCTTGGCTTCCTGTCAGCCCCGCCCTATGAGGCTCCTGTGTCTGTGTCCCTCTGTATTCCTTGCAAACACCTCTGAGAGAAACGCGCCCTGGAGTTTCGCCCACTGCCAAACAGTCCAGTCCCTCCCCTAATGAATCTGGACTCCCAGATTCTCGCCTGGAACTGGGTTTCAGTGCAGTTGGAACTGGGTCTCAGCCCAGTCTGGCGTCCCTGTCTCCTTCCCAGCAGGGCCACCCAGTGGCGCAGGCAAAAGTCCGTCCTCTGCGCACCTTCCAGTGCGCGCGTCTGGAGCCGCCGCTTCTCTGTGCCTCCGCCACCACAGCCCAAATTCATTCCCCCAGCGTGCGCCTGGCTTCCCAGGGTTTCGCCCGGAACTGGGGTTCAGTGCAGTCGGAACTGGGGTTCAGCACGGTCCTGAGCTTATGTCTCCTTCCCGCTAGGGCAGTTCAGTGGCGCAGGCAACAGTCCATCCTTTGCGCCCCTTCCCGTGCGCGCCTCTGGAGCTCTGCCTTCCCCCGCTCCTCTGTGCCTGCGCCCCACAGCCCAGATTCATTCCCCCAGCCTGCGCCTGGCTTCCCAGGGTTTCGCCCGGAACTGGTGCTCAGTGCAGTCGGAGCCGGCGCTTAGCGCACTCCGGAGCCTTTATCTCCTTCCTGCCAGTGAACGCCGGCCAGACCGTCAGCCACCCCCTCCTCTCCGGCTCCATCCTCCCCGCAGGCGCGCGTGCTCGTGTCTCCGCCAGTTTCTCCATACCTCAGGCTTTTACGGCTCCCCCGATTGTCCCCGTGGCCTTCTCCTTCCCCCCAGCTGTGGGCATTTCAGTCCGCCAGCTCTCCTGTGGTTCTGGACGATGTCCGTTCTGACCTCTAGTTGTGCCTTTGAAATTGTTGTGCCCGGCTGCAGGTTAGGTGTTTCACCTATGCCGCCATCTTGGTTTCTCCCATGCATGAATTTTGTTCACTGAGCCTCTAGTGCTTTAATAAAATTTTATAACTTTCCCCATAAAAGTGTTGCATATTTTGTTCACCTTACTTCTAGACATTTTTATATCTTTGCTGCTTTTGTGAATGGTATTTTTTTTTAATGCTACTTTCTGGCATAAAGGAAGGCTTATTGAATGTTGGTATTGGCTGTATACCCCGCATCCTTGCTAACTCGTATTAGTGTTAATGGTTGGTTTATCCGAAAATGAGATAGTTTTTTCCCCTCTTCCCTTCCACTCTTTACCCTCCCCCATGTCTGTGTATTTGTCTTCCTGTCTTTTCCTCGGTCTCTACCTCTGTGTTTTTGTCTTACGGCCTTTGGAGGTTTGTTCAAATGCATTGATGAGCAGGAGTGAGTGAAGGTGGCTTTCCTGCCTTGTTCCTGTCTTTAATGAGAATTCTTCCCAAGTTTCACCGGTAAGCATGATGGTATTAGCAGGAAGTTTTGGTAGCTGTGCTTTATCAGTTAAGGAAGGTCCTGCTTCTTAAGATTAAAAAAAATATATGTTTTTATTGATTTCAGAGAGAGGAAGGGAGAGGGATAGAGGTATAGAAAATCAATGATGAGAGAGAACCATTGATTGGCTGCCTCCTGCAGGCCCCCTACTGGGGATGGAGCCCACAACCTGGGCATGTGCCCTGACTGGGAAATGAACTGTGACCTCCTGGTTCATAGGTCAACCCTCAAACACTGAGAGCCACACCAGCTGGGCAAGGCTTTTGTTTCCTGTGAGAATGTGTTGCATTGTATTGGGTGCCTTGTCTGCGTTTATTGAGGTGATCTGTGTTTGCGGTGAAGCAGACCCTGTAGGTGGCTGACCCCGCACCCACTCCCTTGTCTTCCTGGCTGCAGCGCCCTCGTCTTGTAAGGGCTCTGCTTCCCATTTCTCCAAGGAACTGGGGACAGGGTGGCCCTGCCCGGCCGTGGGTAAAGCCTAACTCCTCGAAGGCAGTTCTTGTCGTGGGGCAGCCACAGGCCTCCGTGCTGGCCCCTGAGACCTGAGTTGGGTCTGAAAACTTCAGCTCTGGAAAATCCTCAGTAGTATTTCTTCAAAGGCGGCCTGTTCTCATCTCCTTTATTTTCTCCTTTTGGAATTCTTACGAAATAGTGTTGATATTTCTGCGTTCATCCTCCATGTCTTAGCCTATTTTTTTAAAATATATTTTATTGATTTTCCACAGAGAGGAAGGGAGAGGGACAGAGAGCTAGAAACATCGATGAGAGAGAAACATCGACCAGCTGCCTCCTGCACACCTCCCACCGGGGATGTGCCCGCAACCAAGGTACATGCCCTCGACCGGAATCGAACCTGGGACCCTTCAGTCCACAGACCGACGCTCTATCCACTGAGCCAAACCGGTTTCGGCATTAGCCTATTTTTATTCTTCCCTTCTCTTGAGCTGCTACATCCGGGGAGACGGCCTTAGACTAATTTTTCAGTTCAGTAATCTACTCTTGACTGGCATCCTTTATGCACCTTAGCTTAGCTGCTGAGTTTTTCATTGCAGGAGTTATATTTTTATTTCCGTCATTTCTGTTGGAGATAGGCAAGTGAGGGGCACAAGTCGTTTGAAAACGACTGAAAGAAAAACATAGGATATTTCTATGACTCACAAACAAAAAATGAAAATAATGATCCATTGGAAAACTTGTTTAGCAAAACACAGTAAACAGTGGAAGAGACAAGCTACGTTGTCTCTCTCTCTCCTCAGACTCTAGATATTTTCCGAAGACATTTTCAAACGGACTCAAGGTTTGTGAAGAGAAATGGTCAACAGGAGAAAATCCAATCGATGGAGCAAGAGCAGTGTAGTCCTCCCAGGGGCGTGCCGTCCGAAGGCGGTGACGGGGACAAGGCGGGAGTCCATTCCCAGTGACGGTCATGTTGTTTTGTAAATCACCGAATGAGATACAAGACGCCTTAAGGAGCCAATTAATTAGGAGTCGTTTATTGCGCGAGGCCCAGAGGGAGGTGTCTTTTTCCAAATCTCTGAGCAGCCCATACAGGAAGTTTTTCCATATTTATACTTTCCGAGCCTCTTTGTTTGCAGATATTACAAAGGGCTCTGTGTGAGTTATTGTTACAGACAGTTGTAACCTTGAATACAGAATGAGTTAGTACTAGGGATTATCATCAATATTAGTCTATTTTAGTCTATTACATCAGATGGCTAGCTTGCAAGGTCAGACAGTTAAATTTATCTTTTTCTATTATTTGAACTAAAAAACAAAGTCATTTTACAGAATCACAGACTGTCTTAAAGTGACAGAGTTTACAATGACAGAGTTTACAGGACGAGGGATGATCTAACAATAGCAGAGAGTTTCAAAAAGCAGCTTTTTATACAAGATGGAGGTGACTATGCTTCAGTAGCACCTGTGAGGAGGAGGGAGTGGGGTGGCCACCGGCAAAAGAATGAACTGGAATGTGGCAGCAGGGGCATTTGGTGCCACTGACCGGACGCGCTCACCCCCACCCCGGGCTCAGGGGGAAATGACATCTGTCCTCTGAATGAATGGCCCTCAGGACAGGAGCTGGGACGAGGTGCTGGAGGCGTGACCACGGAAGGAGGAACAGAGAGCCATACGTAAGCAGAAGGACCTCACCGGCCGGATGCCAGCGAAACTCATCCCTGGAAGAGAGGAGCAATAAGGCCAGCAGAAGGGCCTCCATCCCCCAGGGATATTTACATCACGATTCATAACAGTAGCAAAATTACAGTTATGAAGTAGCAACGAAAGTAATGTTATGGTTGGGGGTCACCACAACATGAGGAGCTGTATTAAAGGGTTGTGGCATCAGGAAGGTTGGGAACCACTGGCCTCTAGGCATTGCTGGGAAGTGAGTCAGAGACTGCAACCCAGAGTTCAAAGCAAGGCCCTTGAATTGTATGCAAAACGCTGTTTATATGCAAATGTATGATTCCCCCCCCCTCAGGAGTGGGTCCAAGACTCCATTACTTAAGAACTACCTATCAGCCTGGCCAGCATGGCTGGGTGGTTGAGTGTTGACCTATGAACCAGGAGGTCACAGGTTTGATTCCCATCAGGGCACATGCCCAGGTTGCGGGCTTGATCCCCAGTGTGGGGTGTGCAGGAGGCAGCTGATCAATGATTCTCTCTCATCATTGATGTTTCTATCTCTCTTTCCCTCTCCTTTTCTCTCTGAAATCAATAAAAATATATATATTTAAAAAAGAGCTACCAATCATGTGATTTGTTTTCTTGACAGCTAAGTTTTCCCTCTTCTTCATCACGACTTAAAAACATCATTTTTCTGAGCAGAAAATCTCCCTCAGACTCTGACATCGGTCCTGAGTTCACGAAGAGAGTAGACTGACTGGAAATAAATCTTCTCTCACTGACTCTTACCAGGTAACGTGACTGACTCTGCCATGATTAGGAAATGTGAACCCCGACGGGTCCCCCTAAGAGTTAAAGACCGCGCCCCCTCCCAGCTCTGGTGTCTCTACTTCTGCCCAGTTCCCAGGCATCACCCACTTTCTCTCTCTTCCTGTGGCCACTTCTTTCTGGAGGCCTCTCCGTAACTTCCCGCTCCTGGTCCCCTGGCGAGGTCTGCGTGACGGGTCTGGGTGAGGGGCGGAGGGTGGCCAAGGCTGCACAGCTGGCGTTTTGCCTGAAAGCTCAGTGGCCTCTCTGAGATGGCTTTCCTTTCCTGGTTTCTGTTGGTGCCGAAAGTCTGACCGCTGGATCCGTCGGGGCATTGCCTTGTTTCGGTAAAGCCAGGCAAAGCTGTGTGGCAGTAACCTTTGGAGATGGGAGTACATTTCCGGAGCAGCAAGTCGGACCGTTGCTTTGCCCTCTCCTTTTACTTTACAGCCCCGACTGCTGGTCTGCTCTCCCCAGGACTCCTGCCCCTCTGACACAGCCACCAGGTCCGCCCCGCGGGGCCGGCTCCGCGGCCCTGCTGAGTTATTGCTCACATGGAAGGCTGCAACATCTTTAAGCGCCACCACCCCCCACCCCCCACCCCCCCCACCCCCGAATGCAAGCTCCCAAAGGGCAGAGACTCCCTCTTGTTTCCCTGCAATGGGGGCGCCTGGAGGCATGTGGGAGGGAGGCCTCCCAGAAACACTTGCAAGAGAACAGTCCTTCTGGTGGGAGGCGGCGAAAGCTCATTCTGCAAACTGTCGGGCCGCTCAGAGCAGAGGTGGGGAGCCCAGAGCGTCCCCAACAAGATTTTAAAATATATTTTTTTATTGATTTCACAGAGGGAGGGGGAGGGAGAGAGAGATGGAAACATCAGTGATGAGAAAGAATCATGGATCGGCTGCCTTCTGCACGCCCCCTACTGGGACTTGAGCCCACAACCTGGGCATGTGCCCTGACCGGGAATCAAAACGTGACCTCCTGGTTCATAGGTCAATGCTCAGCCACTGGGCCACACCGGCCGGGTCGAACAAGACTTTATGTTCTCCTTTAATAACACTGGTAAATTGGATGTTACGAAATGAAGAACTTCTCTTCATCAAAGAGAGTAGAAACGCACAGAGCGTTATATTTGCAGCACAGAGAACTAATGAGATGCTGTGTCCAGGATATGCAAAGAATTCTAGCCAATTAATGGGCAAACACTTGACCAGAGACTCACGCGAGAGGCTGTCCCAGTGACCAATGAGCATGCGCCCGGTGCGGAGCCTCCTGACTTACCAGGGAAATAAAAATACGGCCCGGTGAAAGCCCACCCACAGCGGCGGCCAGCAGCAGGCCAGGGCAGCACACCAGTGCCCCAAGCTACCCTTTCTTAAAGGAGCCGTGGGCAGTCTGGCAACTGGACACACACACATTTCTCCCACAGACAACCAGAGAAGGGGAAAGTGAGGGGTACATTGGAAAGGGTTTGCCTTCATACAAGAAACCACGGAATACTGTCTATGTCCCTGGCTCTTGAGGAGAGAGACATTCACGCAGGCGCAAGCCCTGATACCTGCCGCCCTGCCTGGTGTGACAGAAGGAAAATGGACTCTGGAATCAGATGGCCCAGCGTGGGGTGGGCTGTGTCACACGCAGGAAGCTGTGTGACCTTTAGCAAATGGCTTCATTCCGCCGAGTCCTGGTTGCCTCATCTTTAAATCGGGGATCGTCGTGCCTGGCTCCTGATTCACAGTTAAGCTGTGTCCCGCTGTGAGCCCAGTGCCTTCAGGACGCGCAGGCCACCGGGGAAATAAGGCACAGGCTTTGTGAGGCTAACCGCCCATCTCACTGGTCAAAGCAACACACGAGATTCAATGTGATTGCCAAGTACAAGCAATAAATAGAAAGGGAAGTTTAAAAGACACTGTAAAACAGCACAAAATCATAGACAGGAGTAGAACAAAATATGAGCAAGATCTGATGTAGAAATCTACAAAACCTATGGAAGGAAGTGAAAGGAAACCTAAAGAGATGCGTCAAAATATTCGATATCATAAAGGTGTCACCAAAGCCATCCAAGTCCAGATCCTAGCAAGTTGTGTGTGTGTGTGTGTGTGTGTGTGTATGTGTGTGTGTGTTTTCAGAAACTAGACAGAGGATTTTCTTATCCTCACCTGAGAATATGTTTTATTGATTTGAGAGAAGGAGGCAGGGGTGGTGGGGAAGAGAGAAAGAGAGAGAAACATCGATGTGAGAGAGAATTATCCATCCATTGCCATCCATATGCTCTCCAACCCAGGACCAAACTCTCTGGTGTACCGGACGACACTCGAGCCAACTGAACCGCCAGGCCAGGCCAGGGCTGGATAAGCAGCTTCTGAAGTCCGTGTGGACGGGCCACCTTGAAGAAAGAGAACCGAGCTGGCGGGCGGCCAGGTAGAAAGCTACGATGGTGGAGACGGTGTGGTGGGTTCAAGGGTAGGGAAGTTTGGCAGTGGGCTGGCACAGCGAGCCCAGAGAACAGTTCACAGAGGGGACACTAAGCATCGGGGTGGGCCCGGTGAAGGAGATAGAACCAAAACGAGTCTCAATCCGTTCCTCACACAGTGTTCCCAGTGTTCCCAGGTGGGTTTCAACGAGAAAGGTAAAGCAATAAAGCTGTTAAAGGGAAATGTAAGCGAACATCTTTATGACCCCGAAGGAGGCAGGTTTATTAAGTGGAACATAAAATCACTAATCATGAAGGAAAAGGTAATACATTTATACTCCGTTACAATTAAAGAGGTCCATTGGTGATGACACACTAGTAAAAGAGTGGGAAGGCAACTCACCAAGTGGGAGAAGTGTGTTCAGTACCTTTATCTGAGAAAGGACTCTTATTCGCATATGTAAAGAACCCCTACAAGTCTGTGTGAAAAAGAGGCGGTCCTGTAGGTGAATGGGTAAAATACTTCAACAGAGACTTCACTAAAGAGGTTATCAAATGGCCAAGAGATACACGAGAATAAACTCAACTTCCTGAGGCATCAGGGAAACGCAAACTGAAAGCAATAGTAACCATCACGATGTCATTACCAGAGTGGACGAAAGGAAGACGACAGACAAGACCAAGTGCTGGCGAGGCTGTAAGCAGCTGAACCGCCATGCCCTGCGGGAGGACTGTGCATGCACACAACCACTTTGGAAAACTGTTCGGTAATTTCTACTAAAGCTGCAAACAGGTATTCCATGGCCCAACAGTCCCATTCCCAGGTACATACGCACAGAAATGTGTACGTGTCTGCCGGGAGACATGTACCAGAATGTTCATTTCAGCAAGTTCAAAACAGGCTCACACTGGAAAGCACTCAAAAGCCCACCAGTGGTCAAATGGTACTCCCACCAATGGTCGAATGGTACTCATTCCCACCAATGGTTGAATTACTCATTCCCACCAGTGGTCGAATAGTACTCCCACCAATGGTCAAATGGTACTCATTCCCACCAATGGTCGAATGGTACTCATTCCCACCAATGGTCGAATGGTACTCATTCCCACCAATGGTTGAATGGTACTCATTCCCACCAATCATCGAATGGTACTCATTCCCACCAGTGGTCGAATGGTACTCCCACCAATGGTTGAATGGTACTCATTCCCACCAGTGGTCGAATGGTACTCCCACCAATGGTTGAATGGTACTCATTCCCACCAATGGTCGAATTACTCATTCCCGCCAATGGTTGAATGGTACTCATTCCCACCAATGGTCAAATTACTCATTCCCACCAATGGTTGAATTACTCATTCCCGCCAATGGTTGAATGGTACTCATTCCCATCAATGGTCGAATGGCACTCATTCCACTGTGTATATTCTTACAATGGCATACAGCTTAGCAATGGATAAACTACAACCACATACAACAAAACGGATGAATCTCACACACATAAGGCTGAGAGAAAACAATAGCCCTGGGCAAAGTCACAGACGTAATGTGGGCAAAAGAAGTCAGACTCAAAGGGGTACGCACTGCATGACTCCACTTAAGATTGCATTTAAGGAAAGTACAAAAAGAGGCAAAGCTTCAGCGTTCGAGATCAGGAGAGTGGTTACCTCGGGGGCAGGGTCGTGGGAAGGGAGTGAGGGGAGATCCTGGGCGGGGGGGGGGGGGGGGGTGCGTTGCTCACATTCTCCTTTTTGAGCTGTGCGCTAGCTGCGCTGCTGTGTTCAGTTTGGGTTCATTCAACATGCGCTGTGCTCCCAGCACTGCACTTGCTGTATGTAAGGTGGACTTCAGTTAACAGGTATTTATTTTAAATAGAACGAGCACTAATGGCCATCAAGTGTCAAACAATAAAGAAAGAGAAGTCAATGGATGCTGACAGTTAAGAACCAAAGGGTTGGCACAGGCTTAGGTGCAATGGAGCTGGGAGGTAGGAGTGGCCAGTGCAGCTTGGAGGGGCCCCAGGGGTCTCCTTGGGGGAAGGGGTGCTGGAGTGGCCTCAGGGACAGGCAGGCTTGGGATGAAAAGAAATGGTTTTGTTGGGTCTAGGTAAAAATAAGTTTTGAGAAGTGGGTCGATGATGAAAGTCTGTTCTTTCCACTCAGAGAAGTTTTCCAGGCCAGCCCGGGATAACTCTCCAAGAGGAAGATTCAGAGGGCAGAGGGGGAATGAAGAGAATCGGATGTAACCATATGATCCTTTGCTTTTGAGGAGTCTCAGTTTCCTCATCTGTAACATGGAGAAAAGAATGCCCCTTCAGAGGATTGTGGGGGTTAAATATGATGGTTGGCATAAAAACGTTAGTTCAAAAAAATATCTTTATTAGTTCCTAAGTAAACAGTATATTATAGTTTGGGTTTAACCATAGACAAGCCTTTTCTGGACTTCCCTCCCTCCAGACGCCGTGGGTGACAGTGATGAATACATAAACAGCCGACTTCAGCCTTCCTGTCCTTCACATTGGAACTCTGCTCATCAGCACGGAGGCTGAGGGCACTGGTACCCGGTGATTCACAGGGAGGGCTGGGGCTTGTCTAAGCTCGTTATGCCGTTTATTCATCTAATTCCCTGTGGCTGCTCCGTGCCCTGCCTGGATGAAGCAGCACTTTCATTTGAGGACAAGAAGTCAGCTCACAGTGGGTTCTTGAGTCCCCCAATGCCAAATGTGCTTGGTTCATCAGACTCTGCGAGCTTACTCCCTCCCCCTGAACCCTGGAGGCACAATGTCAGAAGGTGCAGGACTCCCAGGAAACAAGAGATAGAGGGTGAACGCAAAATGTCTATTGCCAAATTTTCTGCATCTTGGGATTTTACCACCCCTTGCCTGGGCATCTTGTAGCAGTCACCTAAATTACCTTCCCGCCTCTAGACTGTCCTTATCGGCCTGCAGCCAGAGTGAGGGCAAAGAGCAAGCTGCAGAGCAGACCGTATACGATTCTGTGAGATCTCGCCCTGTTGAGTGCTGGAAGGAGGGAGACCGTGGAGATGGTTGGTGTGTGCTGGGGGAGGAATGATGGTGGCAAGGCAGAGGCAGCTGGATAGTGAGAAATGAACTGTTAAAAAAGCTACTAAGGAAATAGAGTCAACAGGAAATCATCCAGTAGAATCAATAGGAAGTAAGGTAGGATCAACAGGAAGTAGGATAGAATCAACAGGAAGTCAAACTGAACCAGGAGACCATCCAGTAGAATCAACAGGAAGTAAGGTAGGATCACCAGGAGGTAGGATAGACTCAACAGGAAGTCAAACTGAACCAAGAGAACATCAAGTAGAATCAATAGGAAGTAAGGTAGAATCAACAGGAAGTAACGTAAAGTCAAACAGCAAGTAAAGTTGAATCTACAGAAAACAAGTCATCTATCTGGTTGGGTGTATGGGTGGGGTGGGAGGAGTAAAGAAGGAAGAATCTTTTCTCTGTCTTTCCTGAAACCAGTGTGGGTGGGGCTGCCATTCACCGTGATGGGGAAACAGGAAGAGGAGCAGGTTGCCTTAGCCTTTCTACCCCCCCCCCCCCCCCCCCCCCCCCCCCCCCCCCCGCAAATACAACCTAAAAGAAAGGCTCCTAGTAAGGTTCTTTGTTGGAGAATGGAATGCCAGAGAGCAGGAATGAGGGCCTGGGGAAGCGAAGCAGGAAGGCGAGAACCCAATGCAAGGAGGGGCTCGTAAGCTGGCCACCATGGTGAATGACAGGTCGCATGACTTTCTGAGTCACTTTATAAAATGCTTCTCAGGACTGTTCCTCTGGGTAAAGAAAATAGGGGGTTTAGGGGATGGGAAATCAGCTTCTATCCCATTGGTCAAGAGCTGCAAATAAGGCGTTAACTTCCTACATTCTGGTTACACAAGTATGACCGCCCAGGAGTGGGACACCCAGGAGAGAAGTCTGGGACAGGGCACAAGAGTGACGTGGCCCAAAGCCTTCCCCACCTCTGCCCTGTGAGTGGGTGGTGCTCCAGCAGCGCCTGGCTCATTGGCATTCCAGAGCCCTCCATCCCTGAGTGAGTCAGGCACCGCTAAACATCACCTCCTTCCACATCTGCACACATCTGGCCAGAGCTCAGCAGAGCTGGTCCTCTTGGCAGTGTGTCCCATCATGGACGGTGTGCGGGAGGAGCCCACACCCCGTTCAGAGGTGAGTGTATTAAAACAGAAAAGACACGTCCCTGTGCTCGAGGGGCCCACAGTCTCAGGGGAATGAAGACACAGTCGAGGTGCACGGCCGGGTGCTGAGTGCGCTGCCGCTGATCAGTCGGCGTCTGTTTGCTTTGTGTCGGGCGCTGCTCTAAACTAAGAGGTAGACCATGACTTTGCTCATTTCATCCTCACGGCAATGCCGCAGAGAGGTCCCATTAGTGTCCTCGCTTCACAGAGAAGGGAATGGTGATTGTCCGTCGTAAGGTAGTAAGTGGCAGAGCTAAGCTAACATGTCCCTCCCTTAGATTTATCACAGGAAGTGGGTGCTGCGTCTGATGGGAGGAGGGGACAGAGCAGCAGGAGTTGGTTGGAATAACATCCCGTTGTATTTTTGCACGGGAGCTTACCTCCGTGGTTTAATCAATTCTGAAAGTATAGGGTAGAACGAACCAGTATTGTCTTCATTCTATTGTAGAGGGAACAGGGGTAACGTCTGTCCCCTGATCACCCGGAGGGTTCTCGGTGGGGCCTTTGCAGGTCATGGGCCGATGAGGGCCTGGACAGCACCCTCCTCACCCCTGTGCTGGGAGTGGGTGCCTGCTCCGGGATGGGGTGGCCAGTGGCGCCTGGCTCATTGGCATTCCAGAACTGTCCCCGGGTGAGTTAGGTGCCACCAAACAGACTCAGTTTTACCTGTGGTCATTTCCTCCTTCCACAAAGATTTATTTTGGGCTACAGAAAAGAATGGATTCCTCAAAGCTGAAAGGAAATGCTACTTGCAATAATGCCCGCTGATTCCAGACACGGCGGGAAATATTCGTTCCCACTAGGCCACATCTCCCGGGTCTCCCTCCCAGAGAGCCAGGCTCAGGGCTGTGAGCCACCCCGTTCCTGGCGGGGAGAAGACATCTGTGTGCCTTTTGGTTTGAGTGAAAAAGGAGAGTTTTCCTAGATGAATGGAGGGGCCTGGATTCTCATTGTCCCAAGACCATGAAATATGGTAGCCAAGCACGTGGTCCTTACCGAGAGCGTGTGTGTGGACAAGGCCACTGACCCCGCCCCCGAGGACCTGGATGAGTTCTGTCTCTCCCACCTCCTCAGCGACCTCACCTCCCGGCCCCGAGTCCCAGTCCTCTGGCCATTGTCATGGTTTAGGGTGTGGACTATCAAGGCTGCTCAATGGTAGTTTGAATCCTGGGCCAATGGAGTGACCTTGACCCAGTCACCTAACCTCTCGCTGCTCAGTTTCCTCGCCTGTAGGAAGCACGTGACGATAAGGCAGTTGGAGATGACACATCCGTCGTCTCTTCCCGGGATTTGGAGGTGATTCTTTTCTGGAAGCATCTGGCACGAGCTTTACTGCACTTCTCGGTCCTCGGCCCTCTAGTGCGACAATCAGGGTTCAGACTGGAGCCAGGTCCTCAGACACCCAGGCCTGCCGTGGGGGAGCCAGAGCGCGTTCCTCTGCTGCACTGGACCCGGCCAGGGGCTGGGGGGTCGTTAGGGGACCCAGGCGCTTTCACCTGGACTCGGGCTGCGTAGAGGAAAGGAGGCAGGCACAGAGCTGGCCAGTCTCTACCACGTGCTCCACACCCAGCGCATCCTGTTCCCTGCAGGCCTGTGTCCCACCAGTCGCAGTGGGAACCTGAGGCCTAGGAGGGGTCCAGTTGCCCAAGGTCCCCAAAGTTCTTGATGTAGCCCCTGAGCCTGACCGCCGTCTTCCATGCAGCCTTCCAGGGGCTCGTAGATCCCCAGGGCTGTCCTTGGTCTTTTTTTTCAACAGCGGCAGGTTCCTCCATGCGGCCTTCATTGCTGCAGCAAGGACCCAGGGCGATCCCATCGCTGTGCTAAACAAAGCAGCATCCTGTGTGCAAAAGACTTCTGGGGGAGCCTGCAAAAGGAGAAGTGCCCCGGGAGGGTGTTGAACTTGCCTTCCTAATTAAATCTGGAGGAGAACCCTTCCTGGGAAAAAAAGCCAACACAGTGTATCTCTGAAATTAATCATGGTCGCTGAGTCAACAATGAGTGAGCATATCTCCCTCCTCTGTGCCTCTGACTCAGATAATTCTTTTTTTAATTCAGTTGTTCATTCTCTCTCAAACCCCCCTCCTCTACGGGGGAGGTGCTCTTATGATCCCCATTTTATAGAGGAAGAAGGAGGCGGGATGTGATTATGGGGATTATTTAATGTCACAAACAGTAAGTGGCAGAGGCTAGATTTAAACTCAGTTTTTACTCCAGAATCTTTAAACCATCACAGCAGTCTGCTAGGGAGTCAGTCCCTTGCCCTCTCTTTAGATGGAGCAGCTGGCATTTCTCATTCTTGTACAATGTGTCTGGAACTCGTCCTTTTTTAGGTTGGCAGTGACCAGGGCATTTGCTGGGCAGTCGGCTCCTAGACAAGTCTCCCAGCTCCCCTCCTAGTCAGATCGCCACCTGTAAACCTCTCCTATCAAGAAAGTCAGCGGCAGCCACCGCAGGGCACAGATACAGATACATTCGTGTAGCAAGCACATTAGGACAGCACCAGTTCAGGTGTTGTGATAAAGGCCTCTATAAGCAGCCCTGGCCAGTGTTCTCAGCGGTTAGAGCCTCAGGGGTTCAATTTCTGGTCAAGAGCGCATACCTTGTTTATAGATCCGACCCCTGGCCCGGTCAGAGCAGGAGGTAACCAATCGATGTGAGAGAGATACAATGGATGTGACAGAGTTACATTGATGTTTCTCTCTCTCTCTCTCTCTTTCTCTCTCTCTCTCTCTCTCTCTCCTCTCTCTCCTTCCCACTCTCTTCTATTCTTTCTAAAAAATCAATGGAAAAGTATCCTCAGGTGAGGATTAACAAAAATAAAAAGGTCTCGATAAAGGTGATGGAGCTGCAAAAGAGAACAGTTCCTCTTGAGGGGATGGCGGGCACACATCTGGTGACACAAGCTGCTGTAGCACACAATGCCCCACATTTCTATTGTTTAGCACAACACACGCTGACCTGTCACCGCAAAGTGGACATTCTCCTGTGGGAAACTCCCCATCCATTCTCCCGTGGGAAACTCCCCATCCATTCTCCCGTGGGAAACTCTCCCATCCATTCTCCCGTGGGAAACTCCCCATCCATTCTCCCGTGGGAAACTCTCCCCATCCATTCGATGACCAGTGTCCCTTCCATATTGTGGCCGAGCCATCCCCTAGGGTCTCGGAGTCCTCTGCCAGGAGAAAGGGGAGGGGTTCTCAGGGGCCAGGCTGGGAGTGACTCCCATCACTCTGGCTCACCGTGGGCCCCTTGTCAGGAGCACAGAGACCCAGGCACACCCAGCCACCGAGGATGCTGGGAAAGGGAGTCCAGCTGTGTGCACAGGAGGAAAGGAGGCAGGCACAGAGCTGGCCAGTCTCTACCACGTGCTCCACACCCAGCGTATCCTGTTCCCTGCAGGCCTGTGTCCCACCAGAGGGTTCGCCCCTGGAGGGCAGAGCAGCTCCTCATTTGGAATTCCATGCTGGAGCAGGAGGCCTCGGGGCAGAAAGTGCTCAGCACGGTTCTCTTGGCAGACTGGTGAATGCCTAAACCAGGGCTTGAGTTAGATCTTATTTGAATTAGTATAATTTTGAACTAACACCGTGATTTGCAAATGTAATGCTTAGTCATGTATTTGAAGAATGTTAATTTGGCAAAGAAAAAACCTTGGAATACGAAGGATCTTTATTGCTTGGAAGCCTACCTGTCCTGACCATCAAACCAAGTCTCCGCAGAGTCACCCATGGGATGGCAGGTGAGGCAGATGGCGGGTAGCGGGCAATGCTCAGTTCTCTACCCACTAAGTCCCAGTAGCACCCCTCCCCCAGCTCTGACAACTTAAGCTGTGTGCAGATGTTGGCAATGCCCCTGGGGGTAAACACAGAGCTAGGGAGTTCCCGGGTCTACTTGGTTGAGAACTGTGATCTCGAGAGTTCCCGAGGGAGAGTGTGGACGTGAGGGCACCGCTCCTCTCTCTCCTGCTCTCCGTAAGGAGCGGCACTCGAATCACCAGGCACTACGTTTCTGACAAGGCATCTGCATGTGCCTCAGTTGTGTTTAAGGAAAAGCGTGGCTGTGCATTCTATCTGAGCTGTCACCATCCCACAGGGCAGAAGGTTGGAATGGAAGCATGGGGCCCAGGCCAGTCCTGGCAACTCACTGGGCATTTCTTGGCTCCTCTGTAATTCTCCGTTAGCTGTTTGACTCCCCCGTTGTGTCTAGTTCAGGATCTAGGCTTCCTGCATTTGGCGACAGCCAGGCTCAGCTGTGAGGAAGTATTAGGAATTCGTCAAGTGAAGACGGACTGAAAGGACAGGGAGCACAGCATGAGCATCAGCCAGGAGGGGGAGACAGGGTGACAAAGGGAGAGATGCACATGTGCCTGCCATTTCCACAGCCTAGGAGCTGGCACAGGGTGGCAGGAGTAAGACTAGGACACAGTGGGACCTTGGATGCCCGGCTCTGGAGCTCTGACTGTATTCTGTAGACTCAAGTTCTCAAACACGTTCCTTAGAAAACTAGTCCCGTGACGTGCTCTTTAGGAACATGTCCTGAGGCCACGTGTGTATGGGTAATGTTTTAGAGATTCCCTACAAAAAGTAGGGCGCTAGGGACTGGAAAGTCCTACAGTGAAGAAAACTGTTCAGTTTATTGGCTTGCTAACAATTTTTAATATTCTGAAAAGTCTGTATTTAGAACTTTGGCAGACACTATTTATGGGCAAGCCAGAGCCTTTGAAAGGTTTAATGAGGGAGAGTGACTCATAGGGTGTATCTTTACCCATGTGGACGGGGATGTGAAGGAAACAAAGCTGCAGGTGGGAGACTAGTGAGGAGAGGGGCACAGGAATTTGGGGGAGAGACGTTAAAGATGCATAAAACGCTGGAGAGAATGAGGAAGGGGTTGGTTTCAGAGATATCTAGGAGGCAGAATAATGAGAACTATTGGATGTGATGGGTAAGAGGAGAAAGTCAAGGATGACTCCCAGATTAAACCACGCAGATGTCACCAACTAAGCGAGAGCGCTTTTTGACATGTTGAGTCTGAGGAGCCAATGACATGTCACAGGGGAAGGAACTGGTATGCACATAGATATGAGTCTGGCTCGAGGAAGAAGTGCGGACTGATGATACAATCTTTGGAATTGTCAATACTTAGTTGGTGATTTGAACAATGGCACTGAGCAAGAGCCCCCAGGCGTGGGCGTGGGTGAAGTTCAAAGAGCCTGGGCCGAGTCCAAATGTTAGGAATAACATTGAGTGGATGGAAAGAGCAGTCGGGGCCCATGAAGAATCTTGGGCAAGAATGGAATGGCGTGAGACAAACCAGAAGGTGCAGTGCTGTGGAGACCGGATTAGGAGATGCAGGTAAAACCCAGTGGTCAGTGGAGTCTAGGGGCCAGGCTTGGTGAGAGGAGGCATGGGAGTGTGTCCCGTGGGCTCTCGGAAGCTCACTGTTGGGAGCTCACTGATATCCTTCACGAGAACAGCTCCAGCAGAGGGGCGGAGAGCAAAGCCCATCCGTTTAATGGCTCAGCAATGAATGGAGGAACGGAAGTCAGTGATCGGCATTGAAGACAACTTCTTTGACAACTGGAAAGAGAAAACGGGAGAGATTGGGTGACAGCTGAAGTGAAAGGGACCTGAATGTTGTGGGGCGGATGCGAGTGAATGACTACTGGAGCCCAGACTAAATTAAAATTTAGGGAGCCTTTATTAGCCGGGTGGCCGGGCGACCCGGCGACTGCTCTGCCATTCTCCATGCAGGGAGACCAGAGAGCAGCAGCGACCCTTTGTGTAGGCCAGTTGAAAAGAGGAGGTTAAAGATGCAGGAGCAAGGAGAGAGGCATGATTGGGAAAGGGAGCTGAACAAGTACCAGGAGGGTTTTGGCGATGAAGGATGGCCTGTTGGGGTGGAGACCATGCGTTTTTAGCACCGCCAGCGCAGTTGCGGGCTTTTTCTCCTGCTCAGCGATGTAGCATAGGAGCAGAGAAGGGGGGATTGTGTCGATGGAGTTTTGCCAGCTGCGTGCGTGCGGCGGTCGAGGTACAGGGGAACCAAGGATTGGGGTGAAAGAGGGACTTAGACAGTCCCCGTGGCGTAAAGCCCGGGAAGGAGTGGAAAAGGGCACGAGGGAGCCCAATGGCGGGGAGAAAGCAGAGGCGGAGGAAGAAAGAATGCCCTCGAGGCCTCCGTGGAACCGAGGACTTGAGAAACGGGAAGGTCCGACCTCGGTGGGGAAGACTAGAAGCTATGCCTTCCAAAGGCCGAAGGTCCCAGGATGAGGACCGGGAGGAGTGGCCCTGGGTGGGTGTTGGGGTGTCAGTGACATTGGGGGCGGGGCGTACATGAATTGGAGGCCAGCATGTTGTGTTGCTGAGCCTGCTGCAGGGGCGAGGAAGCTGGAATGGATCATTCCCCAGGACCCCCTGGGTCTGAGATGGGACATTTAACACGTGACAGACCGGCATCTCCAGTGCTGGACACATGCCTACAGGGCACTCCATCGCATGCCTCATAGGTACTTCTTGCTCAGCGGGACCAAGGCTCACCCCACTGTGTTTTCTCCCAGAGGATTCTCCTCCTGGGTTTCCTCTCCCAATCCATGGCCCCACCATCTACCTAGTAACTCGGTCAGGCATCTCTGACCCCAACATATCTCACATTCCGGTGCTCTCTTCCATGCTCCCCATCTCCGTTATCGTTCTGCTCACAGCCTGCTTTGCTCAGCGAGGATAATGACAGCCTACCTGGCTTTCTAGCCAGGAAAAGCTGCCCCTCCCCTTTAATTCGCCTTCAAGGCGCCGCTCTGGTGATGTCCTTAAACGGCTACTCAGAGCAGGCCATTCATCCGTCCAATGATGGAAATGCAAACCCTCATTCAGGCCTTCACAGCCCTTCCAGTTCTGTCTGCAACCTCATTTTCAGCTCCATTTTCGGTGTCTTCCACTCCTACCTCCCTAAGTTCCAGCCAAATGACTCTCCTGTTCATGGCTCGTGAGCGCTCTGCCTCTTTCTTTTCCCTTCAGGCTGTTCCCTCTGCTTAGAAAGCCCTGCATCTCCCTCAATGTGGCTTTAAAACTCCTACCCCCCTTTCCAAAACAGGATCAAACATCACCCCGTCCATTAACCTGGTCCCCTCTTCTCTCCAACTGAAAGGCCATGCTCCTTCTGTGGGTTCTCTGAGAACTTGGCTGTAACCCCTCGTTGCAGTTGCCGCTGGCATTTTGTCTGGGCTTCTGGTCAGCACCAGGCCTATGTGGCCATCCTGTTGGGCAGGGATGCAACTGGAGGTGAGATCCAGGTCTTAGTCTTGTTCCACATAGCCCCGCCCCTCCCAGCGCACCTGGGCATGATGGGAACTTGGGAATCTGTCAGAGCCGGGTGGGAACCTAGGCTCCACCACTTGGGACTGGGGTATCCTCCTCCCTAGAGCAGGGGGCCTGGTGCTGACCTCACGGTGTCACCGTGAGAAAGAAAGGAGGCCGCACAAGCCAAGCACGAGCACTCGCCTGGCACGTTTGCATACCCCTCCTTTCTCCCCAAACCACAGCTTCGAATGTTCGAGAGGAGCGCAAGGAGAGCCTCTGATGCCCGCGCCCCCCCCCCCCATGGCCCTGTTCCCAAGGCGACCTGTGCACGGGGCAGGGGAAATGCAACGGGGTGGGCCCCGGGAGGCTTTCTCCTCCTTTCCTGTTTGTTTCATTTTGAAAATTTCCCTTAATGAACATCTCTGACTTCTCAGCGTAGAAAGCACTGTTATAAGTGAGTCTGTGCACCGTCTTCATTGATGTTGAGAAATGCTCTTTGTCTCTGCCCCCTCCAGCAGTGTTCTGGGCTGGCTCCCGAGTGTTTCCACCCGAGGCTGCCCGCTCCGCGGCTGTGAACGCTGTGTCTCTGAGCAATCCCGAGGCTCCCAGATTCCCCACGGAAGTCCCGTCCTCCACCCCCATTCATTTTCCTTCCATTTGTCTCCCAGGCCACTCCTGCCATGAGAAGTGTTCGTTGTTATTCTCCATCAGGGCTTGAAAAGGCGTGTTTAATAATTTGTCTTTCCTGCTGGGGTGGGTGATGGACGAGACACACTAAAGTGGTATTTCCTCCCTAGATCATGGCCCCTTGAGATGGGAGAGCCTTCCTGCCAGGGATCCTGGGAGAGGCAGGGACCACCCCAAGTCCCACAGGATGAGAGGCGCTGGGCAGGAGGGGGCCAGTGAGATTCCAAAGTGTGGAGCCTTGCAAGGAGCACAGGGTGCAGAGCCAGCCCCTCTGCGCCAGGCCCCGCCCTGCTGGGTCCTGGTGTTGTGACTTCTGGCCAAAGCCTTGTTTTATCTCTGGCTCTCCTCTTGGCCCAGGGGAAGCTGAGAAGGCAAATGCGTTGTGTTTATTAGGGGCTGGTTACAATGCCGTCTTACTCAATCTGGGATGCTAGCACAGAGTACCATAGGTCGGGTGGCTTATAAACCACAGAGATTTATTCTCACAGTTCTGGAGGCTGGGGAGTCCAAGACCAACGTGTCTGGTGAGGGCCACTTTCTGTCATCTTGCTGCTTCCTCACGTGGCAGGACAGATGAGGGAGCTCTCTGGGGTCCCTTTCTTTCTTTCTTTTTTAAAAATATATTTTAATAATTTTTTACAGAGAGGAAGGGAGAGGGATAGAGAGTTAGAAACATCGATGAGAGAGAAACATCGATCAGCCGCCTCCTGCACACCCCCCAACTGGGGATGTGCCCGAAACCAAGGTACATGCTCTTGACCGGAATCGAACCCAGGACCCTTCAGTCTGAAAGCTGACACTCTATCCACTGAGCCAAACTGGTCAGGGCTGTGGTCCCTTTCTAAGGGCACTAATCCTGTTCATGAAGGCTTCACCCTCATGACCTCATCGCCTGCCAGAGGCCCCGCCTCCCTCATCATCAGATTGGGGATTCGGTTTCCACAAATGCATTTTGTGGGACCGACAGCCTCAGTCTGCAGCGGACAGGGTTAGGCGTAGCTCCTACGTACAGAAGTCGCCACAGTTTACCAAGCTCTTCCCTGTCCATTATCTCTCTCGGTGCTCATACCTGTCCTGTGATGCTGGTATTGTTCTCCATGTTTGACAGGTGGAGCTCAGGAAGATCAAATGGCAAGTCCACGGTCACACCCTGCTTGTCTAGTGGGACTGGGACTTCCATGCGTGCCCACTGCCGTGTATTGTAAGTACTGCGGTCTTTGAGGATAACTCACTAATGACACCCCCTTCCCTGTCCAAAAGACAAGGTGGATGGACCATCAAGATGTTGCAAACGCTGTTTAGAAAACATGGCTTATGTCCTTGGGTAAGTGGCTTAGAATTAAACTGACCACTCAGTCCGAGCAGCTAAAGTGGACAGGGCACTGGGCCCATGTGGAGAGGGGTCAGCCAGGACACGGAGGACACGCTCTGTGGGCAGGCTAATCCCAGGGTGGGGACTGGAGCAGCGCCCCCGAGCCTGCCTGGTTTCGTCTTCCACATGTGCCAATCAGAAGAGTCACTTCAGCTCCTCGTGACATTGAGGAAAGGAGGCAGAGAGAGGCCACTAACAAAGTCCTCTCCACATGGAAGGAAACGGGAAACACCTGGAGTTACATGGATCATGCTCCCCCCTCAACGGTGGGAATATCAAGAGTAAGGAACAAGGGTTCCCACCTGACACTAAGAATCAGTGAGAATGCTGGACTCACTGTCAGCGCCAGAGAGTGTCAAAGGAAAAGTCTATCATGCTTGACTTGAATGGGACACATTCCTAGGAATATGGGGGGTAGGGGGGTGGGGGCACACTTTCCCTTCAGCGCCCTTGAAACCGGTCTTGAAGTTTCCTCTCTGAGCATCTGCCCAGGGAAGAATGTGGCAGAGAGTCAGGCAAAATTCTCCAGTACCTGATTAAACGTGTTAAGAAAGTACAACAAAAGCCTTCCTGTAGTTAGCAGGAAGTAATTACAGAAAAGAATGGCTTTTTACATTTGCCACCCAGAGCTACAAAATAGGGGGAGATTCTTAGAGAGGGGGTTTTGATGGAAAGCTTGTGTGCAATGTCAGAATGTCAGAATTTCAGCCTGAGGGTGTGGCCTGAGATGAGACTGTACATCGCGTGGAAAGGAACAGCGTACGCCTAGGAATGCGTTAGGTTAACCATAACCAACAGTAACTGGGGGGAAAAACGCCAAAACTGTTCCTAGGTACGTATGACTTTTTCAAAAAATGAGCTTTGTTGAGATCTACTTTACCTACTGTAAAATGTACCAGTTTTAAGTGTATGATTCTCATGGGTTTTGACAAAGGGAACCAGCCATGTAATCACTGGTAATAATATTCGTTAGAACACTATCTAATTCTTTACGTAGCGGTTTCTGGGATCATTCTTTGTGCTCTAGGGCTTGCTTGCTACAATTGAACCGATTTCCCATAGAATTATATTTTGATTAAGGAAGGGAGCGATGAAAAATTTCCCTCGCAGTCAGCATGTTCTTTTAAATTGAAGCCACGTAGTCAGAGCAGCACAGTCGGCTGCAAAGGAAAGTTCTTCAAAAGGGGAGGGAACAGAAACAGTCACTTGACAGCAAAATGTATAAACCCGAGTTCACAAAAGAGCTGGGAATACTGGCTCGGAGCTGCTGTCCTCAGCTCTGGAGCGCTCCCCGCACCCACCGCCTCCTCCTGGCAGCTCGGCCCACACTCAGCTCAGCTCAGCTCAGCTGCATTTACATAACATTTTACAGTTAGTGCTTTCACAACCATTTTACAGTTTAGAAAGTGCTATCGCATCCATTAACTTATTTAATCTCTTCCTGCTTGCCCCGAAGCGAAACAGGCCCTCCGATGAATTCACTCCGCATTGGATCATAACAAGATTCCTCTCTGCTTCCCAGCCCCTCCCTTGCCAAGCGGGGCCCCCTGCGGGGCAGGGGGATGGCTCCCCTGCCACGGGGCTGGGCAGTAATTGGTGGCAATCCATCATTCTCCGAGTTCCGTCCCCTGCGAACGCTGGGTGTCAGCAGCTGATGAGCGGGGAGTCTGAGCCAACACTAATTTGGAACTCCGAGCTCCGGAGCCAAGTTCCTGCGGCTCTGGCTGGGATTTGGGGGTGAGGGTGGGAGCTGTGATAGACCAGCGCAGGAGAAGGATCCAGAGTGAGTCTCAGGAAGAACAGCCTCGTTGAAGCCTAGCTGTGGGAATGAGGGCGAGTCCTTGGGTGAGGAAAGGGTGAGAGTTAATCTCCCTTCCATCTTTAGGGACGCCCTTTGCAGGCCCGGGACCTGAACAGAGTTGGAATGAATGGTGAATTATGCCACTCCCCATGGCAACGCCCACGTCCCTGGCCCCTAAGTGTAACCAGGTTGCCATGTTTATTCTTAAGGTCATCTGGGGCAATGATTTAGGAATCAGGGGACCTGTATCCCAGCACCAACTCTGGCGTTAAATGGCTGTTTGCCCTGAACAAGCCTCGTGCCTTCTCTGATCTCAGTCACCTTGTCCGTACAAAAAGGGGAGCTGAGGAGATGATGCCGAGTGTCTTTAGAGCTGGAGTTCCGGAACCCCGTGGATGCGGGGCCAGGGGAGGAGATTTCTAGGGGTCACCGCGGGCCGTGTGCGTGGGCTGAGGGAGGAGCTGTGTGCTGGGTGGTCACAGGGGTCTCAGCAACGAGGCACACCAGCTTCTTCTCCCTGTCAGTGACTCTGTTCGCTCTTTCTCTGCCCTTCCTCCCCCGGGAATCTCTGGATCCCTCGAATCCAGAACCCTGAGGAATTTGCACAGTTTGTCATATGACACATCTGTGTAGGTGGCAAAGGCTTTGGAGCAGACAGCTGGTGACTCACACGCTGGCTCCACCCCTCACTCCCTCGGCAGACAGGCCCTGCTTTCCAGTGCGGGCCTGCAGGGAGGGATGGCGGTCCATGTCCAGAGGTGTCTGGGAGGATGAGACCAGATAACATGCGCAAAGCACCCTACGTAGAAGCGACTCAATGAATGACAGCTGTTATTAAATACTAAAAATATGTAAGTAGTGAAAGAATTAGAAACACCGATGTCTCCCCCATTCTGTGACAGAGGGGCTGCCATGGACAATCGCAAAAATGTGTCTGGACCGAGTATTCTGGGAGCCCTCCCTCCCTTCCACCCTGTGGGGGAGAATGGGCTTGAGCAGGAGGCCTGGGCTGTGCCCGTGAAGCATCCATCTTGTATGAAAACTGCTCTTTGAAATGTTAACCCTGCTATTTGGCTTCTGTAAATTCTTGCTTGCTAAGACTACTCCCACTTCAGAGAGGCCATTAAACCTTCCCCAGACAAGGTTATCAGTGCTGGCGCCAGGCCAGGCCTCTGGTTGAGGTCTCAAGGCCCCAGTACATAGGGGCTCTTTAAGAACTTGCAAAAAGGGCCGGAAACACTCCATATTTGTGAGACAAGGAAGGTAAAATCATATAAATAGGGAGAATTCCTGCATGTCGGGGCCCAGAATTTGGGAGACATTTTCCTCTGGACCCGCGCATAATAAATGTAACTCCATCTCTCCGGTATTGCTTTGTTCTTCTTCGGTTTTCTGTAACACCCGGACCCGCTCACCGGCTGAGGGGCCTGGAGCCGGCTGAGCCAGCGATGCTCGTTGGTTCATTCGCTCATTTGTTCAGCAGGTTTCCTTGGGCCCTGCCTGTACCAGGGCGCTGTGCCGAAGGGGCTGTGCAACCCCAACCCCGCCCGCCCCAGGTCTGCCGTGAGGAGAGGGTGTCAGGGGAGCAGCTGGTGGGGTTTAAGGTGCCTTCCGAGCATTGGTCGTTGTTATTAGCATTAGTAATGTGTTAGGATGACAATGCACAAAGCCAGCGTGTTAACGTGTAAGGGAGACAGGAAAAGCCTGAGGCCACTGTGGGAGGGGCTTATGGAGGAATCCAGCTTTCCTGAGCTGCTGGGACTTGAACACGGAGAGGAAATAGGCAGCTGGATTGCACCTTCCTGAAGGGCAGGACCAGGTCCTGAGACCACTCATCCCGGTGCCTACCTGCACGCCAGGCACAAGAGATGGTCTCAGAGGCAGAAGGGAGGGCCAGCGATGGGGACGGCAACAGTTCCAGTGAGGGGAAAGCCAGCTGTTCCAGTGATGGGGAGGGCAGCTGTTCCAGCTGTTAACGAAAAAAAAAACATTGAAACCTGTAAAGAATTTTAGTGAGTTTATTTGAGCCAAACTGTCGACATATGCCGGGAAGCAGAACCTCAATGAATTGAGATAATGCTCCGGAGAATGCAGGGTTACATCTGTGTTTATACATTGCCATCAAAGGAGGGACATAGGTGGGCTACATGAAATTCATTGGTGACGGATTAAGGAGGTGGGATAAAGTCAACCGGTGGGAAACCCCTGGGATTGGATAAAAAGCAAAATGATGGACACATACTTAGGTGGGTACAGGAACAATTAACATGATAATGAAGGAATTTGAGGCATCTGTCCTGGCGCCCACCACATTTGGTTGTGCCCCAGGGGCTCCAGCAAAAGAAGGAAGTTACAAGTTACCCAGACATCTCACAGATCTGTTATCTTAGAGGCAAAAAAGGCAAATGGGCTCAGGAAAGATCTAAGTTGATCTTTGTCAGGGAAGATATCAGCTTAGGAATGACTGCCCAATATTACCTGTTTGTAGTTAAATATTTAATTTTCAGACCATCTTTTGTGGTTATTTTAGGTCTCTGAGTTTTCAAGACTGTCACACAGGCCTCCCCTGAGCTTGTCAGGTTAGCAGGTGGCTTCTTTCGTTCAGACAGCGAGGGGGACGGCAGCTGTTCCAGTGAGGGGGACGGCAGCTGTTCCAGTGAGAGGGAGGGCAGCTGTTCCAGTGAGGGGGAGGGCAGCTGTTCCAGTGAGGGGGAGGGCAGCTGTTCCAGTGAGGGGGAGGGCAGCTGTTCCAGTGAGGGGGAGGGTAGCTGTTCCAGCTGAGTCCATCAGCTACCCGCAGCCTGAACAGTCAGTGAACCCAATTATCTCACATGTGAGGTTCCCTCTGGCAATGTTCCCCAGTGTGGGCGCCAGCACCTGAAGGGGGTGACTGAAGGGAGGCATGAAGGGGGTGGTTGAAGAGGATCATTGAGCTATAGCAGGCCAGGGGCTGGCCAAGTGAGAGCAATGGGAGTACTCTCACTTGGGAGTACCGCTGAGTACTCCCACTTACTCGAATGCACCATCCACATGTTAATCAGCTTCTCCGTTCTGCTCTTCTTAATCTGCCTCTTGTCAGTCTAATTGGTGGGACCCCAGCCAATAACCCGAAGAAGGGCAGAGGTTTTCCTCTCTCCCACCCCCTCCAAAGAGTACAGTGTGGAGAAGCTTAACCGCACGACCTCAGCCACGTGATCAAGGTCAGCATCAACAGTGACGAGTGTTTCCCCGCCTTGATATGACGTGATGGTCTCTGTGGTCTTTCTCCCCCCAACACCCATACGCCCAGCCCAGTCACGAGGAAAACATTAGACAAACCCCAACTGAGGAACGTTCTGCGATAAGACCTGACTCTTCACGGCTGGCAAGGTCATCGCAAAGACTCCAGGGGAGAGTCTTGAGAAGCCATCACAGCCAAGAGGAGCCTCAGGACTCAGGGCCACTCCGTGCCACGCGGGACCCTGGGTGGGTTCTGGGACAGAAGATCATCAGGCTAAATGCTCAGGAAGTCAGAACAAAGTTTTGCTCATTAACTGTGACAAATGTACCAGACCGATGTGAGGCGTTAATAATAGAGGACACTGGGCACCGGGTATTCGGGAACGCCGTGTCCTATCATCACAATTGTTCTGTAAGTCTGACACTATTCTAGCATTCCTTTAAACTGCAGCGCACCGGGTCTGTTCGGTGCTAGGACAAGCGGTTCTGCACACTTCCTGGGGCCGCCGGGTCTCGGGTGTGCTAAAATAATAACTGTTCATTAGGAAGCTCGGCATTTCGAGAAGATGACAACTACCAGCCGCTTGATTTCAGAGGGCAGGGCTGAAGATGACACACACACAGAGATGCCGAGGACCTCGCTCGCTCTAATGATGGTAAAAACGCCGTTGGCGTCCGAGAACTTGTTAGCCACCATAGTTGGAAACCCAGGCATGGCCAGCAGCAGACCTGGTCAAATCTCACCTATGGGCTGTGCGGTTCTGCGCAAGCTCACTCAACCTCTCGGGGCCTCGATTTCTCCATCGGCAAATGGGGATGAATTGCCTGCTGTGCCTCCGGGACTGTGTGAGCATTGAATGAGATGAACATATGAGCATCTTGCAGAAGCTGTCAAGCTCCGGGCCCCGGCTACCCGCTCCACAGATGGCCACTCCCAAGCGAGTCCTGCCCAGTGCCTGCTGGCGCCGTTGGACACTGTTGGAGTCGTCGGGCTGCCCAGCATGTGGGAGCACAAGGGTCACCCGAGGATCTGAGTGTGGCGCAGGTGCCAATAGAGCAGGTTCAGGGTGGACGCTGCGGCTCTCCCAGGCTCCCAGGGACGCTGGCTGCCGTCCGGGACCCACGGTGAGTAGTGAGGACCTAGGCAGCGGGTCCTGGTCGAGGCCACATGGTGTCCTCGGGCAAGTGGCCTGCCCTTGCCGAGGCTTACTCTGCCCTCGGTAAGACACAGCCAAGAAATGACACAGAGAAACGAAAGGGTTCCTTTCCCACGAGGGAGGACTTTCCCCCGCGGGACACCGCTGGTCTACCCGCCGCTGCCTGGCTGCCTCTCTGCACACTCGGGGTGAGGCTCTGACAGCGGCCACGTGCCCGCTCCCTCCCTCTGTCTCTCGGGAGGCAGCCCTGCTCCTGGCCTCCCCAGTGGCTTAAGGTGTAAGGATCATAGCGGGACCTCTAGAAGGCTCAAGGGAAAAGAAAACCCCGGATTTTACAGATAAAATGAAATGGAACACATCGCGTGGTTCCCGTCTGAACCCCCTTCCACGCGGTCCATTTTGACACGCAGGAAGTAAATTGCCGGCAGCCCCTCCAACCAGCTGCTCCAGTCGGGGGGTGGGTCGTGATTTAATGGAGACCGCCATCTGCTAGAGGGTAAGAATCCCAATTAAGCAAGACAGGGGTCAGACAGAACGAGCCATCGAGTCCTTCGAGGCCTGTGGCTGCTGGCAGAGACGCGGAGTTCTCACCACATGAGCGGCCTTGCTGTGGGCAAAGGGGACCCCGCCCTCACGCGGACACTGTGGCCCCAACAGGAGGGGTCAGAATCCAGGGCATTCGTGGAAATAAACAACCGCTTCCAGGGAGTCCTACAGGTCCTGAGTGCTGAACACCCCTTCTGTGCATCTGACACGTCACCATTTGCCAAACGCGTCCCCACCAGGAAGACCTCGAGTCCCCTGCCATCGCCCCCAGGGGTAGGGGTGAGGGGGTGAGGGTCATTGCCACAGGGTTGGCGACTCACTGTAGTGCCCGCAGCCAGGGAGGAGCCAAGTCAAGCCCAGAATCCGGGTCATGGGCCTCCAGATGCTGCCATGGCGGCCGCCTCCTCCTTGGGGCATGTCCCCGAGGTGTGTGTCACCCTAAATTATGGAGAGAATCTAATAACAGAGGCTCCTGCCTCTGCAAGAGCACATGCCCTCCGCCTCTCGCAGACGTGGCAGGGGAGACCCCAAGACCCCCCCAAAGCAGCTTGAAGGTGTTCTGCACACAGCGTCCGGCTGGGCAGAGGACCAGCTGGCCGGGAGACCGTGACCATCCCTTCATGGCTATAGCAGCAGAGCCTGCAGCTCTGTGCCTTGGACATGGCAGGCACTCAGGTCCCTGAAATCCAGGCCGGTATGTGTCCCAGCGGGTAGATAAAAAGACAGGCATCCTGTCCTCGTGGTTCGTTGGGAGCAATCAGGAGACAGTGTCACGAAGATGCTCAGCGCACAGGGCAGCGGCCCAAGGAACGTGGCAGGTGCCACGTATTCATGACGCGGACACTCATTGCCCGCGCTCGTGCTGAGGGCCTGGGTGAGCGGGCGGTGCTGGGGCTGGAGAAGCCACACCCAGGAAAGGAGAAGCCACACCCAGGAAAGGAGAAGCCACACCCAGGAAAGGAGAAGCCACGCTTCCTCCCCTGAGCGCTCCCAGTGACGATGCCAAACCGGCCAGGTGGGTGCTCAACCGCCATCCCACGTGGCTCATACCCTGCGAGGTAAGAGGTGCTGTGGGCCCTGGGGCCGTGTCAGACCCAGGCTGGGGCTGGGTACCCGGCAAGACATCCTAGGGCCGTGGTCGGCAAACTGCGGCTCGCGAGCCACATGCGGCTCTTTGGCACCTTGAGTGTGGCTCTTTCACAAAATACCACGGTCTGGGCGAGTCTATTTTGAAGAAGTGGCGTTAGAAGAAGTTTAAGTTTAAAAAATTTGGCTCTCAAAAGAAATTTCAATCGTTGTGCTGTTGATATTTGGCTCTGTGGACTAATGAGTTTGCCGACCACTGTCCTAGGGCAAATGGCCCTGAATCTGAGATCTCGATGCGTGAGGAGAAGCTCGGGACCTGAAGACAACGTGCTCAACTCTGCTCTTGTTTCTTCTTCCACTCCTGCTGGGAGAACTGAGGCTCCCTTTCCTGGAGCGACCGCACTGTAGACACTCAGAACTGCAGACACTCAGAACTGTAGACACTCAGAACTGCAGACACTCAGAACTGCAGACACTCAGAACTGCAGGCACTCAGAACTGCAGACACTCAGAACTGCAGACACTCAGAACTGCAGACACTCAGAACTGCAGACACTCAGAACTGCAGACACTCAGAACTGTAGACACTCAGAACTGCAGGCACTCAGAACTGCAGACACTCAGAACTGTAGACACTCAGAACTGCAGACACTCAGAACTGCAGACACTCAGAACTGCAGACACTCAGAACTGCAGACACTCAGAACTGCAGACACTCAGAACTGCAGACACTCAGAACTGCAGACACTCAGAACTGCAGACACTCAGAACTGCAGACACTCAGAACTGCAGACACTCGACGTTCCTGATAAAAGCCCCGGGCCCACTCAGGCTCACAGCGATGTCCAGTCGCAGCCCGAGTCCAGTGCATTTGCCTGAGTCTCTGCGTCATGTGGTGCGGGCCCAGGGAGTGGGAAGCAGAGCCAAGCGAAGGCTCCTGGGTAGAAAGCTGTAGCAAGACCTGGGACTCAGAGCGTAGTTTTTGCCTCATCCGATAGGTCCGGTCAGCAGGACAGAAAGTTAGGAGGCTGTGACCGAGGGGTAGAAGGGGTTCAAGCGTTCTGGGCGAGGCCGTGGCTCTGAGTGCGGCTGACCTGGGCTGAGGTGGGCAGGAGTGAAGGCCATGCGGAGGGGTGGGCATGCCCATGACGGCAGCGGGAGGGAGAAAGAACTAGGGGACGGCGGGGACAGTGGCAGATGCGAGGTTGAGCGTGCGTAAAGGCGTTCACGATCCATTATGGACTGGATGTGTGTGTCCCCGCCACCCCAGTTTATACCTGAAGCCCTCATCTCTAATGTGGCCGCCTTGGAGATGGGGCGTCCGAAGAAGTAATTAACGTTAAATGGGGCCATAAGAGTGAGGCTTTGATCCAATAGGAACGTTGTCCTTATAGGAAGAGACACCAGAGAGATCCTCACGCACACAGAGAAGAGGCCAGGTGAGGACGCAGCGGGAGACCCGCCTGCCAACCAGGAGGAGAGCGGAGTCTGTACGTGAAGGTGGGGAAATAACGGTCTAGAAGGGGCGGTGGGGAGCGAGGATGCCCAGCCTGTCCTTCCTGCCCGTGACTGAGCATAAACAGACACCTGGACAATGTGCATAGTGTCTTGGACGTTTTGGAAAATGTGCACACATAGTGCCGTACGACACATACCCTTTGGCAAGTTTTAACAATGAACACACACATACACACACATATACACACATACACATACACACATACACACACATATACATACACACCCATACACACATACATACACACATACATACATACATATACACATATACACACATACACACACATACACACACACACACACACACACACACACGAAACCACTGCCAGGCCCCAGGTGGTTTTGTAGGAGAATGTTTCCAATATTCAATAGATGTGAGGCTGGGGACTCCCTGGTGTACACGGGACCTGCCCGCCTCGCCACTGTGCCACCCCGACCTCTTGTGCACTGCGTCTCCTCCGACATTAGAGGAGTCCCCAGCTGCTGAAAAAGCGACACTCGAACCCGGTTCTGGTCCAATTGCACTAGGTTACCACAGCCCCGACGGGGAGGGGGGACATCACCTGTGACGCTCCTCTCCCCGGACCAGCCTGCCTGCTCCCTCCTGGTGAGAGGCCTGTGAGGAGCCAGCTCCCCTTCCCACAGCCCCCCTTGCCCTCCACCCTGCCCCGGGAGCAGCACAGACTCCTGGCGGAGGCCTGAGGGGAAGGAAGCACAGAGGACAGTTCTCGCTGAGCCCCGGGCATGATGAGGCTGACGGCTCCGGAAAGGCCGCCCCAGTCCTCGTGTTTGGAGGCGGCTGGGCCGCTGGCCCCAGGAAGAGCAGGCCTCGCCAGTGGAGCGTCTGAATTAGCGTCCTCCTGCCTGGGGACGCTGCCGGAGCAGAGCTGTCCCAGCAGGACACCTGTCAGGGAAGGTGAGTGACACGTCCCTTCTTGCTCACCTCCTCCAGCCTCTTCCTAACGGAGCCGAGACCGGGGCTGACAGGGGCTCCTGACACCCTGTCAGACTCGCTGAAGGAGCACGGCCCAGAGCGCCCGGGGAACTCATGGTATTTTTAGAGCCGGCGGAGGGAAGCTGGTTATTTTCCCCGGTTGTGGTGTATTTCTGATAACCTCTGTTCACGCTGAAGGACTTCGTGGATCTACCTCTGTCGACAAGTAGGATTTCAGAGGCCCCAGGGGCACTCAAGGCCAGCGTCCCCCAGCCTCGGGCATTCCAGGTGAGAAGGCTCACCCTCCAGGGGAGAGAGGTCCCTCGGTGCCAGCCACGCCCACCTCCCCTCCCCCCCAGACTGATGACCACGTGATCAAGAGTGACCTTTCAAGACACAAAGCTGGCCTTGGTGCAGCCCCGCTTCACCCTTCAAAAGCGCCTTCCTGCCATCTTCCCTGTGTTGGTAGACAAGACCCTGCGTTACCTGGGCCTCTTCATAGAACTGCACTTACAGACTCACCTCCGAGCCGCCCTGTGCTCGCTCTCTGGGCCCCGCAGGGACCCCGTCTCTGCCTGCCCAGGGCCTTCCAGGCTAAGCGAGGAGGCCACCACTCCTGGGAGTTTCCTGGCCCTGGTCCCTGTGAGGAGTCGATGCTTTCCCTGCTTCCGGACGACGTGCACAGCCCTGCACAGCCCTGGCATTGGACGTGTCCGTTTCAGGTCTGTCTTCCGCTCTCAGCTCCGAGCCCCCGGAGGCCAGGGCTTGGCCATTGAGCTCCACCATTCCCCCTGCCCGTTTGCTTGGCTGACACTCCGAGGGAGCTTTTCAGTCAATGGCGCGAGTGATGAAGTTATGCCATTGAGCGAGGTCACACCTGCATCTTCAAAATGCAGAAATGGCCCGGCCGCTGTGGCTCAATGGTTGAGCTTCAAACCATGAACCAAGAGGTTACCAGTTCAATTCACAGTCAGGGCACATGCCCAGGTTGTGGGCTCCATCCCCAGTAGGGGGCCTGCAGGAGGCAGCCGATCAATGATTCTCTCTAATCGATGTTTCTATCTCTCTAGCCTTCTCCCTTCCTCTCTCTCTCTCTCAAAAATAAATAAATAAACAAACAAATAAATAAAACATATTTTTTAATTACTTTATTGATTAAGGTATTACATATTTGTCCTCATCCCCCCCATTCCCATCCCAAACCCCTCCCCACGCATTCCCCCACCCATCCTGGTCAGGGCTTGTGCAGGAGGCAACCAATCGATGTGTTTCTCTCACATCAATGTTTCTCTCTGTCTTTCCCTCTCTCTTCCACTCTCCCTAAAAATCAATGGGAAAATATCCGTGGGTGAGGATTAACAGAGAAAGAGAGAGAGAGATAGAGAGAGAGAGAGAGAGAGAGAGAGAGAGGAGAGAGAGAGAGGACTAGGTCATTTGTGGTGAGGGGTGCTGGTTGTGAAAATAATGTGGGGGAAGGCAGGTGCTGAGGTCCCTGGGGAACCGGCCCCTCCACCCCAGCCCCTGTGTGCAGGTCAGCCTCGCCCTCTGTGAGCAAAGGGAGACAGGTCTGTACTGCTATGCTGGCCACGTTCCTCCCACTGAAATCCCTCTACAGGCAGCTAACGGGTCTCTGGCTTATCCGAGGCTCTCAGCCCAGGCCCGCCCGGGCCCGACACCGTCTCAGGGAGTGGGAGGACACACGGCCGTTCTCCTGACAGCAACACCCTCCTGAGGCTGACCCCACCGACCCTCCAGGGGCACGCCTGCCTCCTGGGGTGCCGCCCACAGCCGGCCAGGCACTCTCAGGACCCGGGCCTGTGCTGATGCTGTTCTCGGTCACAGAAGGGCCTTGCCTGCTGCGTGGCCCGAGAACTTCCAGTTAACCGTCAAGGCTTGATGCTCCCTGTAAAGGCACCCTCCTGCCCTCCTCTCTGTGGTTCTCGAACATGCCTTTAGTAAGAGTTTCATTTTGTTGAAAATCCTAGGCCTCTTGGTTCTATCTGGCTACAAATATGTCTGTTTGGCCGGCACCGTGCTTTTCAAACTTGAACATCTTTACGTGGGGCTTGTACATACTAGTCTGCCTCAGACCCTACCACTCCCTATTGCATTATGTTTTACCCACAATTCCTTGCCTTGCCCCAGAAGGCATTTTAGTTTGCAGGCCCTGTTGGAGGTCTAGCTCCAGTAGACAGTAAGCTCTTTAAAGGGGTATATTCAAATATTAGTTGGAGTTCTCTAGAGAAACAGAATCAATCAGCTGTATATTTATAGAAAGAGATTAACTATAAGAAATTGGCTCACACAGTTATGAGGGATGACAAGTCCCATATGCACAGTTAGGTTTAAGACAAGTGTTCCCCTAGAACAGTGGTCGGCAAACTGCGGCTCGCGAGCCACATGTGGCTCTTTGGCCCCTTGAGTGTGGCTCTTCCACAAAATACCATGTGCGGGCGCGCACATACAGTGTGATTGAAACTTCATGGCCCATGTGCAGAAGTCGGTTTTCGGCTCTCAAAAGAAATTTCAATCGTTGTACTGTTGATATTTGGCTCTGTTGACTAATGAGTTTGCCGACCACTGCCCTAGAAGGACAAACAGCAATGTGGGGGGTGGTCTTAGGGAGAGTGAGAGAATGGTTCTGACTGGTACATATGGAAAGATCTCAGAGGTAGGATTTGATTCATGTTTTAGGGGAATGGTGACTTTTCAACAAGTTATACAGTAGGCAGCCTCTAAGATAGTCCCCAGCGATCCCCACCTTCCGGGGTTTGTGGCCTCCTGCGATTCCCTCTCCTTGACTAACTTACTTCTAATGAATAGGAGTCACTTCCATGATTCAAGTACATTTTTCTGACTCCATTCATTGATGACTTTGATGAAACATGTGGTCACATCGGGGAAGCCCATAAGGCAAGCGATTGGGGGCAGCCTCTGACCAATAGGTCGCTCCTAACTGTGGTCCTCAGTCCAAGAGCCCAAAAGCCACTGAACCGTGTCAACAACCATGGAAATGAGCTCGGAATTGGACCCTTCCACAGTCAAGCTTTCGGAGTAGACCGCAGCCAGGTAAAAGCCTCGCTTGCTGTCTTGTGAGAGACCCTGACCAGAGGTCCCCACTAAACTGTGCTGCTGACCGACCTGCAGAGTCTGAGATGATACGTGTGTGTTGTGTTAAGATACTGACTCTGTGGTAATTTTTAATGCAGCGAACGTTGATACATAGACGTGTCAGTGTGGGCAAAGGGCATTAGAGCAAGGAGACAGCCTGAGCAATGGCCTGGGAAGCTCCTGCCTCGCCCATCGCTTGCCTTACGGGATTGTCTTGATGAGGAGTTGAGGCTGAGGCCATTTGTGCTTCCCAAGCAAGGGACGTGCGGAACAGAAGTCAGGCTCCTGTGGCCGACCCATAACGCTTGTGAGAGATACAGCAGGATATGAAGTTAGAATGACAGGCTGTGGCTAAATTGTGAAGGGCCCGCAATACCCACCTAAGCACTGTGAACTATATTGGGAGGCAATGGGGAGCCATTGAGGGTCTGCAAGCCGGGCAGTCACTTTATTAGAGTTGCTCCACTGAACACTAATCCGGTGCTGTGTGCAGGACAGACTGAAGGGGGAGGGGACTTGGAGACAGCTGCAAAGTCTCAGGGAGACGTGGCAAGAGACAAGCAGCACCCCCAAACACACCATGAAAGAACCCTCATTTGTGTGTCACGTTCCTTGAGATCCCCACTCCCCCCCCCCCCCCCGTGTGTGAGGCAACAGCTCTATCAGGCATTTATTTGACATCAACCTATTTCTACTCCACACACAGTGACAAGCTCATATTGGAACTGAGAATAATCACAGGCTTGACTTTGTGGAAATGGAAGGAAATGTACGCGAGATGGAGAAAGCAGGCGAGAGGGCTGACTATTCTCTCCGCTTTCCAGAGGAGACCAATTTATAAACCACACCAAGAGTGCCAGCGTCCCCTTGCTCTGCCTCTTAGCCTGACAGAATCCTGGTTCTCACTGAAGGACCCCCAGCTCTCTAGGGGTCCTTGAAAGAGGATTGAAGGGTGGTCAAAGCCACCCAATATATTTTAAAACCCATAAATATCCCTGCGGTTACTCAATGTTACAACAAAGCAACACAGACAACAGGAATGCCACGTGTCTTTGGTAGGGATGGGACGTATAAGCAGTGAGTACAGGGTGGCAGTTCTGGACCACCAATTAGAATGCCAGGCCTGAACCATGTACTTTTAATTAACAAAAACGGGAAAAGCAACTAATAACCACTTTAGAGTTGGAGTCTATGTGGTGGTGGTAGCCTCATGTGACGGGTCAGTCCCAGGAGGGAATTCTGGCTGTGCTGATTGTCAGCTGTGGGATTCTGCACAGGGATTTCTTAGCGAGACTCTTTTTATTTTTTCAACAGCAAGATGGGGCCAATGACCGTTGCCTTTCAGAATTTTTATGTGGGATCAAAAGACATAATGTATGGAAGGTTCCTGGCACTCAATAAATGGTAGCTATTTTTAAAATAATTGGAAAAAAGATTTATAAAGTATTTTGGCAAAAGGGTATTGGCATAGAAGGAACTGTCCGTGGTTCTGAACGGTTGATCACCATCATTCTGGCGTCCTCATGTCAGGGGCACTGGTTCAACTGCCTTCATTTCTCCCCTGGACTCATTCGTCAGCCTCTCAGCCAAATGTCCTTGTGCTTTTTTTAAACCCTGATGTAATCCTCCCCCTATCCTTTTGCTGGAGTGACCTCTTAAAGGCTCGGATCTAGTCAACTCATGCCCTTGGCAAGGTCCAAGTTCCTTCCAGGGCACACAGGACTCTTCAAAATAGAGCACCCCCCTACCTCTCCATCTTCGTCTCCCCCCAATTCACATCATGCCCTCTGTGCTCGCGTCTCATTGCATCTCTCACCATCTGTTTCCCAGATTCTGCCCTTCAATAGCTTCCTGCTTTGCCCAGGCTGTTTCCTCCTCTCAGAACGCTCTTCCTCCTCCTTCCTGTGGCAACTCCAACTACTTCCCATTCAAATCCAACCTTTTCTGTGGCCCGTGTTCTTCAGCCCTCCCCAAAGATTCAACTCTTACCTCCCCCCCATCAGCTACATACCTCAGACTTGATCCTATTTCCATGACACCACTTACCTCTTAATAGTTCTGTCTCTTGCAACAGACTGGGGATTCTTTGAAGGTCAAAGGTGATATATATCTTTATCTTTTTGTCCCCAACACAGGGAGGGTATTTAGTAACCAATCGATGAATGAATGAGCGAAGATGCACCATCCCCTGGCCCTGCCCCACCTTTGCCCGCTGGAGCCCAAGGCATTCTTCATGGCTTCCTTCAGTGTCTCCAAATGAACCGACCTCCCCTTCAGCACCTGCTACACCTGCTATTGAATGTTGGCTCATCACATACCCATCTATTTCGTGTACACACCTTCTCTTCCATACAGCGTTCTTTATAAATGTGCGTAAAAAAGAAGAAAGTCATTCACAACCAACTTCAAATAGAAACGAAGTGGTTGAGCCCTAACTGGTTTGGCTCAGTGGATAGAGCATCAGCCTGTGGACTGAAGGTCCTGGGTTTGATTCCGGTCAAAGGCACGTACCTGGGTTGCAGGCTCAATCCCCAGCCCTGGTCAGGGCTCATGTGGGAAGTAACCAATCGACGTGTCTCTCTCACATCAATGTTTCTCTCGGTCTCTACCTCTCCCTTCCACTCTCTCTCTAAAAATCAATGAAAAATTATCCTCTGGTGAGGACAAAAAGGAAAAAAAAAAAAAGAACCAATGTGATGGAGACCTGGGGTGCTGCCATGTGACAGGGGAGGAAACTGAAACCAGGGAGGAACGACTCGCATGTCACACAGCGGCAGGAGCAGAGGCTGCATTAGGAGCCTCCAGGGCCACACCCTCCCCCTCCCCAGGCTTGGGGAACATGGAATTGATGCCTCAGCTTAACTGTTTGTACTGTTTTGATATAATTTCATTATTATGAATAAGAGCTCTTAACAAGTATTGATCTCATCCGAACCATGGCAGGCCCCCTGGGGAGCACGGTCCCCAGCTGAGCTGGACATGTGGACACTCACCGCCAAGACCAGGAGGCACAAAACACAGCACCTCCCTGCGGCGTGGAGCAGAGCACAGGGCCTGAAGCCAGAGACCCGCGCTTCGGCTTTTACTCAGCCGATTCCTGGGGTGTGAACAGGGGATGCACGCAGCTCCCCCGGAGCCTGCTTTGAAATGCAAGAACTCGTGATACGAAATTCCTTTGCTGACTCGTCCAGCCAGGGCTTTTAGGCAGCTGCTCCTTACTAAGCAATGCATGGAAGTTACAAGATAATAATCCGTGTGAGGGATGTGCAAACCGTAGTGGAATTAAAGACCAAAACTCATCAGCCTTTCCCCAGACCTGCAGCCAGAGGCACGTCCTCCCGCTAGGGCCCAAATAAGAAATGTGCTTGCTCTCAACTCCCCCCTCGGCGCCCACACCCACACCAAGTCCTGCCATTCCACACTTCCCATCCCGCGCCTGTCTGGCGCCTCCTATTCTGCCTCCTCACTCCCCTGCCTGGGGGTGGAGTGGCCCTCATCTCCAGCGTGGGTCCTTGCAATGCAGGCTCCAAGCCAGCCTTCCGGAGATTTCCGCACGCACACGTCACCTGGCATCTCGTTAAAGTGCAGCTCGGCTCAGCAGGAGTGCGGGATGGAGCCTGAGATCCGCCTTCCCAGCAGGACGGGAAAATGCTGCTGGGCACAGGCCACAGGGGAGAGGCTCCAGCCAGTCTCCCTGGATGCAGTCTGGTACCTTCCCACAACCTCTCACCACAGAGGGACCTTTTCAAGGCGTAAATATGGCAAGTGGCTCCCAGGCTTAAAAACGATCGGTGAGCAGGCAGATTCAGGGTCAGGTTTCCCAATCCTGTCTACAGATTTCAATCACCTGGCAAGCTTCTAAAAAACCCCAATGCCCAGCCTGGCCCGCGGGTGTCGCTCAGCGGTTGAGCATCGACCCACGAACCAGGAGGTCACGATTTGATTCCTGGTCAGAGCGCATGCCCAGTTGCGGGCTTGATCCTCAGTAGGGAGCAGGCAGGAGGCAGCCCATCGATGTTTCTCTCTCATCGATGTCTCTATCTCTCTATCCCTTTCCCTTCCTCTCTCTCTAAAAATCAATAAAAACATTAAAAACAACAACACACCCAATGCCCAGGCCTCAGTTCAGACCAATTAAATAAAACTACCCAGCCCTAACCGGTTTGGCTCAGTGGATAGAGCAGTCGGCCTGCGGACTCAAGGGTCCCAGGTTCAATTCTGGTCAAGGGCATGTACCTTGGTTGTGGGCACATACCCAGTAGGGAGTGTGCAGGAGGCCGCTGATCGATGTTTCTCTCTCATCAATGTTTCTAACTCTCTATCAATCTCCCTTCCTCTCAGTAAAAAAATCAATGAAATCTTATATAATAAAAGACTAATATGCAAATCAACCGAACGGTGGAATGACCAGTCGCTATGACACACACTGACCACCAGGGGGCAGACGCTTAATGCAGGAGCTGCCCCCTTGTGGTCAGTGTGCTCCCACAGGGGGAGCGCCACTCAGCCAGAAGCCCTGAGCCAAGCTCACAGCTGGTGAGCTCAGCAGTGGTGGCAGGAGCCTCTCCTGCCTCTGCAGCAGCGCTAAGGATGTCTGACTGACAGTTTAGGCCTGCTCCAGTCAGACATCCCCTGACGGGTCCCAGCACTGAGGGAACCCCCCAAGTGCACAAATTTTGTGCACTGGGCCTCTAGTATATATATAAAACAAAACAAAACAAAACAAAACAAAACAAAACAAAAAACTACCCAGAAGTGGGAACCCAGCAAAGGCATTTTAAAAATATATTTTATTGATTTCAGATAGGAAGAGAAAGGAAGAGAGAGAGAAACATTAACGATGAGAGAGAATCATTGATTGGCTGCCTCCCACATGCCTCCTACTGGGGATTGAGCCCGAAACCCGGGCATGTGCCCTGACTGGAAATTGAACCCTGACCTCCTGGTTCATAGGTCGACACTCAACTATTGAGCCGTGCCAGTATTTTCTAATAGCTCCCCAGGTGAGTCGAATCTATAGGCAGGGTTAAGAAGCCTGGCTCCAAGGGTTCTCCCAATACAAAACCTGAAAACTCACTTCCTCAGGTAACCCTCACATGAAACCTCTTGTTCCCAGGTGGTTAAGGTCCTTCCCCAGTGCCATCCCGTCTGCCAGTGGTCCGCACCCAGGCTGGGCCCGCAGAGCTCCCGCACAGGAGGGGGAGGGGAAAGGCCACTGCGGTTTGCAGGCGTCTCAGCCCCATCCCCGCACGAATACATCTGCAGTTGTTCTCGGCACCTCTGTTTATTTTCCAAGCTGCGTGGTCTTTGATGGCTTCTGCAGGAGGACCTTGTTTGGCGTTTGCAATCAGGCACTTGGATACTCGAGCTCAGCGGTGGGTGGAGGGGGACAACACCTTATCAGTCGCTGCATCCCGGCTGCTGTCACAGCTCACTTCTCGCTGCCCACGGAGAGGGCTGGGCTCCTGTCTCCCCGAGCAGCAGCGATGCTTCCCAGAGGAGATGTGACGCCTCCAAATGTCAGACCGCCCGTTGCCGCTGTCGGCTCTTATGGCCCAGGGTATTTATCAGAGAGAAGCGATTAAGCCCCAGAGCCTGGGGTCTCCGTCGGAGCTCAGGTGGGTGGCGATAGCGTGAGGTGTCCTGTAGTGTGCCCTGGCCTGGGACTCAGCTATGGGACTCCAAGCGAGGACGTGGCTTGTCCAAGGACCCCCAGAGAGGAGAAGCAGGGCTAGAATTCGCTTGCAGGCCGATGCTGACTCGGTGGCCTTCCCATGGGCTGTGCAGCTCCGGCACCAGCACAGGGCCTGGCATGGAGAAGATGCTCAGCCCACACTCGGTGAGTGAGTGAGTGAGTGAGTGAATGAATGGGTGAGTGGATGGATGAGTAAGTGAGTGAATGAATGGGTGAGTGAATGGATGAGTGAGTGAGTGAATGGATGGGTGAGTGGATGGATGAGTGAGTGAGTGAGTAAGTGAGTGAATGAGTGAATGAGTGAGTGAGTGAGTGAGTGAATGGATGGGTGAGTGGATGGATGAGTGAGTGAGTGAATGGATGAGTAAGTGAGTGAATGAATGGGTGAGTGAATGGATGAGTAAGTGAGTGAATGAATGGGTGAGTGGGTGAATGAGTGAGTGAGTGAGTGAGTGAATGGGTGAGTGGATGGATGAGTAAGTGAGTGAATGAATGGGTGAGTGGGTGAATGAGTGAGTGAGTGAGTGAGTGAATGAGTGAATGAACACCCCATGCCACGGTGTCTCGAAGACGTTCCCTCAGCCACCAGCTGCAGCAGCTTGGATAAGCCACGTCGTCTTGCTTAGTGAGGGTGTCCCGCCAACTCTGTTTGGGGCTGAAATGCCTGGTGAAACGGGGTCAACTGCCGATGCGGAGTTCAGGTTAAAGGAAAGTCGCCAGCTGCCGGGGACAGTGGTCCGAGAGCTCCTCCCCAGGGCACCTGCCGTCCCTCATCACGGAGGGGAGAGGCGGAGGCTGACCTTGTGATCCGGTGGCTTTTGGCCATTCCAGAAGCCAGTAGGCCCAGGAATGCTTCCTGATGCAGAAGCACTGATGACTCTGAGGGTCTCTCTCCATGTCCCTGGTGCACCCTCATCAGAGCAGCTTTGTTTGTTGGAATAAGTCACATGACAGGAGCTGTGCCTCTGACTCCCAGGCTGTCAGGACACAGGTCTCGCTCTCCTGTCACTCCTCCCCAGCGCTGTCAGAGCGTCCTAGTCTCTCTCTTTTCCCCTCCCCTCCCCTCCCCTCTTCCTCCTTCTCTAGTATCTGCCCCTTCTCTCCTCCTTCTTCCATAACCTCTTTTCTTGATCAAATTGCAACATGAAGCTTCACATTCCAATGGACTGGCCTTGGAATACAGTCACCAATATTCTTTAAAAACACTCAAGGGATGTCTGGGGGCCCTTTTTAAGCCAGGAACTCTTAACCTCATGCCATGATGGGCTCTGATGAATAGAGAATACCTGAAATTATATTAGATACCAGAGGCCTGGTGCATGAAAATTCATGCACTGGAGGGGTGTCCCTCAGCCCCGCCTGCCCCCTCTCACAATCCAGGAGCCCTCAGGGGCGGGAGGTGACCCGGTGATCAGGGGAAGGCGACGCCCCCATCACACCTCTGCTGTTGCCACTGCTGGCAGCGCAAGCTTCGGTCGGCCCTGGTTACCTGAGCCTCGGGCGGCCCTGGGTGGCTGGGGGGCTGAGGGCAGGTCCAGCTGTACCACGTACCTGCCACCCCTCCAGCAGGGCTGAAAAGACTGGGGGACTCCAGTGGGGCTGAGTGGACTGGGCACCGCCATCTTGTGGCTATGGGTGCCGCCATCTTGTGATGGTGTGATGGTCAATTTTCATATTCCTTCTTTATTAGATAGGATTATTGTGGTTATGGTTTTATGTGAATTGAGGGGGGAGGGCATATCATCCATCAACTTCTCAACGTGGTATCAACCCAGGACGGCTAAGACCTTCATGAAAGAATTGTTGACTCACAGTTAACACACGTGATCAAAGTGGATGGTGAGACTTTCTGGTCCCAGCAAAACAGTGGCAAGGAGGCAGCTGTGCAGCAGGGGCCAGAGCCCACTGGCCCCGTCACTGAGAGACACACAGATGAAAAGAGGTTATTTATTTTTTTGTTTGTATTTAATGTATTTTTATTGATTTCATAGAGAAAGGGAGAGGGAGAGAGAGATGGAAACATCAATAATGAGAGAGAATCATTGATCGGCTGCTTCCTGCACACCCCCCACTGGGGATCGAGCTGGCAACCTGGGCATGTGCCCTGACTGGGAATTGAAACGGGTCCTCCTGGTTCATAGGTGGATGCTCAACCCCTGAGCCACACCAGCTGAGCTGAAAAGAGGTTTTAAAAAAATAATTATTTGGTTCAAGATGAGCGACTCTGTCCCACTATGGAGAAGCACTAGGAAGGCCGAACCAGGGTCACGCTCAGTCGTTTTGCTGGGAGGAGGTGACCTGACGCTGTCCTGGCAGAAACCCCACATTTCTGGAGGAGAAACATGGAAGGCCCCACTCTCTTCCTCCAGATGGGGCCCACGCCAGGGACGGGATGCGGGGAAGCCGGCGAGAACTTAGTTGGATGACAGGGAGAAGGTCTGGGACACGATGCCATTGGACTGGCATTTGGCTCCAAGACTCTGCGTTGGGTTGCGCGGTGGCCACGCGGTGAGCACATACGTAGTGCGTGCCTGACATCCAGGCTCCAAGGGCACAGCAGCGAACAGCAGTGCCCGCCTCACGGAGCTCGCGTTCTTGTGGTCCCTGCGGTCACAGGGGTATTTCGGGGTGCCCTCTCGGTCCAGACAGATTTTGGAAGTCTCTCCTGAGGAGACAACATTTGGATTGGGTTTTGAAGAATGAATAGGAGTTTCCTGGGGAAGGAAGGGGTGGTAGGGCGTTGCTGTGGCTGGGCTGGAAGGCTGGTGGCAGGGAGGGCTGGGGGAGGAGGCCAGAGAGGTGGGAAGGGCGTGCCTTGCTGGAAAGTGACATCATGAGACAACGAAAAACAAGAGGGAGTGAAGCATGAGAGGTGCCCCCTAAACACAGGCCCTGTGCAACTGGAAAACGTTGCCCAGCAGATGTTAGCCTCCAGCCGGCACCCCGATAGGAGGGATGGGAGTAGTTCTGGCCCGGCCCCCTCCTTACTTCTCACCTGCCCTGAGGATGAAAGACAAGGGCCTTGTGATAAGCCCTCATGTTTGTTTCGAGGGCAATTTTCTGGAGTGCATCTGGGGAAAGTTAGAGCTGGGAGCAAAACCTATCGCCTTCAATGGCTTCCTGGTGATCTCCCTGGGGGTGGAGAAGGCCCAGAGGTCCCGGGTTGGGGAACTGGCTCGCTATGTGGGAGGAAACCCGCTCGGGACCCAGATGTCTTGGTTGGAAGCCACGTTCAGCCTCTTCCTGGCTATGCGACCTTTACCTCGGTCACTTAAGGTCTCTGCGTGTGTGTTTGCTTTTGGGGGTAAATAAGCACATCAATTTAACCTTCCTTCTCAGGCTATGATGCAAGTTAAATAATTTCCTTTATGTAAAAAATTTGCATACTTTGTCATCATTCAGTAAATGCTTGTTAAATCATTTAATGAGACAGGCAAGGCATCTTTATCCTTAAGGTACTGATTAGAAAGAGCATGGGTTCGGAGTTGGAGTGACCTAATTTATGTCGTATCTGCCATTTATGACTGTATCCATCGGGATGATGTGAATGGTTTCCATTGAATTGAAGAAGAAGGAAAAAAAAAGAAAGAAAATTGATTATCTGACAAAACAGGAAGTCTAGAGGGAGGGCAGGCCTTGGAGTGGGAGGTTCAACAGCCACCAAGGTCATCAGCGACCCATCCTCTTCCATCCCTCTGCCAAACACGGGCCCACCTGTGGGGGCTCCCTCGGGCTCACCAGAGGGCTGCCCGCAGGCACCGGGGCCACAGGCTGGGCACAGCATCCGCTCAGGAGACCCCCACAAGCTGGATGACCACTGTGAACCGATGGGCCCCTGGCATCGCCCTCGAACCCCAAGGTGCTGCTTTGCTTAGAGACGATGGGTCTCAGATCTGGATCCGGGATGTGGCCACTTCCCCTGAGGGTTAACCTGGGCAAGATTAGCGTCCTTCTAGGAAGGAAGGTGGTAGAAATGGATGCTGAGTGGATGCCCCACAGTTTAAGCAACTGTCACGGAGAGTAACTTTGATTCCTTTTCCCTGAGATTCCGTTTTCTAGTTTGTAAAACAAAGAGTGAATCGATTGGACAACTTCTCCCGGGGCTTTGTAATGATCACAGAGACTGCGCATAAAGCGCTGTGCCTTGGACCCGGGTGTAGAAGGTGGTCCATACAGGCGCACGTATTTCCGTTATTATTTAGGACGCTGAGTGACCGCTCCCCAGCACTCAGAGCCCCTGCGTCTCCACGGGCGGAAATGAGGGCTCAGAGCGCCGAGGGACTGTGCGTGGGCTGCACGGCTGGCAGCTGGCACCAAACTCCCAGACTCCTGCCTCTTGGTGACATGATCTGCCTCCTCCAGCTCCGCCTTCTGCCAAGGACCCCCGAAGGGAGTGTGATGCCAGCGAAGGGGGGGAGGCAGAGAAGCCGCCCCGATGCCATGTCCTGTTGGGATCCCGTGGGGGTCCAGCGAGGCGGACACACACACCAACCCCCTGGCTTAGCAGCTTGGAGCGTCTCAGCCCCCGAGTCCCAGCCGCCCCGACCTGCCTGCGGGGAAGAGCACCTCACAGAAGCATCTCGCTGCCGCCTCGTGTTCTGATCCGGAAGTGGCCCTCGGGGAGCCGCGGCCGGTAAAGCGCCTTCGGAAAGTGCCTGCTGGGGACCGGAGAGGCCGCTGCGCCTGGGAGGACATGCTGACACGGGGTTTCGTCCGGCAGAGAGGACGCCAGCCAGACGCTCCTGCAGGGGCGATCCTCTCCTCTAATTAAACATTCCCTCCTGGGCCTGCTTCCGCCTGGGGCTGAGTCTGCACCTTCAGACTCGACCCCCTCTTGACACCTGCGCCCGTTGCCCTCCACACTCTTAGCTCAGAGCTGCCGTCGGCAAACACCGCACACCGAGGCGCGCCGGTGGAGAAAGGAAGTCAGGTTCCGTCTCGGGCTTGGGGTCAAATCGGCTGCTTCCCAGCCCCGTGGCTTTGGGCAAATGGCTTAACCGCCCTGAGCCTGTTCCTTGTCTCCACCGCGAGGGTAGTGAGTCTGCCTACTTGGGGTTGTTCTGTGGACTGAACTGCGTCCCCCCTTCACAACCCGCCCGCCGCACATGGACGTGTTCAAATCCAACCGCTGATGTGATGGATTGGGAGGAGGCCGTGGGCGTTAACTAGTGTAGATGAGGCCATGAGCGTGGGGTCTCATGGTGAGATTACTGTCTGATAAGAAGAGGCACCAGAAAGCGCGCTCTCTCTCTTTCTCTTTCTCTCTCTCTCTCTCTCTCTCTCTCTCTCTCTCTTCTCTCTCTCTCTCTCTGCCATCATCAAGCCAAGAAAAGAGCCTTCACCAGAACCAGCTCATGCTGCCACTTGATCTTGGACCTCAGCCTCCAGAACTGCGAGAACATGAATCTCAGTTGTTTAGTCCTCAGTTGTTTAAACGCTGTGGCCTTGTGTTATAGTGAGTCCCAGCCGACGGACGTGTCTAAAAGTTGTTTCATGTGGTGCCTGGCATTTCGTAAGTGCTCGTTACATGGTAGGTGTGTGGGGTTTTTTTAATGCAAAAGGAAGTTCAATATTTGGTCTTACAATTATTATGGATAGAAAAAACCCTTTATCAACTCAACAAACATGTATTGCCTCCTAGGGCCAAGCATTGTGCTAGCCAGTCCTGGGGACATTGTGAGCACACAGGTGTGGCTTCTGACCTCAAGGAGCTTGCAGGCATGTGGGGGAGACAGGCATTATGGGAAGGCGTGTGTTTTACTAGACCAGTGGTCGGCAAACTGCGGCTTGCGAACCACATGCGGCTCTTTGGCCCCTTGAGTTTTTAGCCAAGGCCAGCTTAGGAGTACCCTAATTAAGTTAATAACAGTGTACCTACCTATATAGTTTAAGTTTAAAAAATGTGGCTCTCAAAGAAATTTCAATCGTTGTACTGTTGATATTTGGCTCTGTGGACTAATGAGTTTGCTGACCACTGTACCAGACAAACTAGTGTACCAGACAAACTGTACCAGACAAACCACTGTACCAGACAAACTGACGTGGTGGCTTTCTATGAGCAAGGCCTCTTTCTAAGTGCTTTACAAATGTGATCTCCTCTGGTCCTCAGAAGAACATCATGAGGCAGGTATTCATTCCTCGCTTTACAGATGGAAAAGGAGGCGCAGGTGTGTTAAGTAACCTGCCCAAGGTCACCTGAGACAGCGACCGCTCTATAACGAATCACTGCCAAGTCCGGGGGCTTAGCACGACCATGCGTTGCTGCAGAGGAGCTGTTGGCTGGGTGCTGGCTCTGACCGAGGCGGGGCTCAGCAGGGGGTTCTGCTGTTGGTACCCGTGTGCCCGTGGCCAGCTGGGCTGGGCTCTGCTCCCGGTGTCTCTGCTCCCTCCTGGGACCAGCAGGCCAACCCTGGCATATCCTCCTGTGACGATGACAGAAGACAAAAGCCATAGCCGGTAACTCCCGTGGGGCCAGACCCCGGGGAAAGTGGGCTGCTCACTGTCACAGCCCTGTGAGTCACCCCTGTTCTTATTGACGTCGGCTGCCTGAGGCCAGCTGTGGGGATACTGCTGCAGAGGACGGTTCCTGCCCCGGGAGCCCTGGGTCAGGAGGGTGTCAGCCATTCATCAAACACGCCTGGCGCGTCTCCCCTGTGCCAAGGACCGAGCCAATGGAGGCCACGCAGGGCAGTGGTTAGCGCCGGCTCTGGCATCACACATTGGGTTAGAGCTTAGTTCTGCCGTGACAGCCCTCGAGCTCACATCAGTACAATCAGGACAGTGACAGTGTCTGCACTGGGGGTGGGGTGGGGGTGGGGGTGGATCGCTTGGACTCTCACTCAGCTCTTTCCCTGCCGACATTCCCGCCAGGGGAGTGTGAAGCAGGGCACGGAGTCAGATGAATCAACCTTGATCAGGTGCAGGGCTTTCGTGGAGAAGGTGGTTCAGGCCCCAGGTCAGAGTGCAAATCCTCCCTGTTAGCGGGAGACGGTGGGGCCCCCAGCGGGCCTCCTCGCCCACCTGCCTGGTCGCTAGCAACAGGACAGAGGCCTGGCTTTCAGGTCCTGGGACAGGGAAGCAGGTGCTCTCCCTCCAGGCACACTGTGTGGCCTGGGACAGTTCCTTCACCTCTCTGAGCCGCAGTTTCCTCATCACCAAAAGGAAGATGGCGATGTGGGCCTCCCTGCGTCGCTGTGGAGATGAAAACAGGAGACACGCTGCAAGGGGTGCCCCGAGCCTCCCACAAACAGCAATTCCTCCCCCTCCCCCTCCCCCTCCCCAGAGACGAAGCCCAGGCCATGGACTTGCCCCCACGCTCTCCTCCGCCTGGACCCCTCCACCTCTGGACCGTGCCCCAGGCCTGCCCCTGCTCTCTCCGCGTCAGGCCGTTCCTCCCACTCGGCAGGCCCCAGCGGGCCCTTCATCTTGTGAAGGCTGCAATGAAAGCCCTAATGGCCCGCGAGCTCCCTGGAGAGGGAACATTCCCCGAAGAAGAAAATGGGTATTAGGGCCGGGCTGGAGCGCTCATCGCTCACCGGCAGCGGCTGGATTTAGCAAACGGGCTTGGGCTCCGCGAGCTGCCCTCACCGGAGACAGCAGGAGAAAGGGCAGGAAGCCGAGCGGGCAGGGGCTCTGGGCACACAGGCCGGGCAGAAGGCGAGCTTGGCTGCGTGTGTGACCTTGGCCGCCTTACTTACGTCTCTGCACCTCAGCACCCGCTGGGAAGCAGGCACTCACGCCCCCTCCGCTGGGTTGATGTGAGGTCTGCACCACGTGCCTGATGAGTCCTCAGTTTACTCCACGGAAACCCTCTGCCCTGACAGTGACAGAGGCTGCCCCAGGCCAGGGTCCCAAAAGGAGTGGGGAGCCAGGAAGCCTGGGTTTGCCCTCTCCCCGCCCCCACCCCCCCCAACACACACACCCTGGCCTGCAGCCTTTGATGAGCATTGAGCTTCTGGGATGGTTCATCCCCCCCCCCTTTCCTTTTGGGGTAGCCTAGTCCTTCACCCCCCAGTGCAGATACCCCAGGGCAGAATGGTCCCCAGCCCAGCCCCGCCCCGCCCTGCCCAGTCCCCAGCAAGGAGAGGAGATATGGCAATGGCCTCCCTGCCCTCTCTCCGTGCCCCTCACACAGCAGACCCCTCCCCCACACACCTGCCAGGCAGCTCATTGTCTTCCTGGGCCCTTGGCCATCTCCTGTGCATGTCAGCAAAGTGCCTAAGTCAACAGTCACTCAAATGGCCCCTCGCCCCAGCTGCCAGGGAAATTACTGCCCCCCGAAGGCCCCCTTCCTTGGCCGCAGACCCTCCCGTCTCAGGCCGGAAGCTAGTCCGCAGCCAGGGGCTGGCATGCCGGCTGCCCGCTGTGAGCCCCCACCTCTCACTGCAGCTGCTGCTCGGACCTTTGTCGTCGCCTCTGGCCAGCTTTGAACCGCCTCCCTGGGGAGCTGCGCCTCCAATTTCTGGCCAAATATGGCCGAGGAGCACAGTCAGCTGCAGCTGTGGATTGCAGAGGCTTTTCTGAGGTTTGAGGGTACACACGGGAATTACTAAAAGAGGGCCATGTAAACATCGGTTTCCAATTCTGCTGCTGCCCGAGGCCCCGGCCTTCTCCCCCTGGAGGGAAGGAGGGAGGTCCTGTACCTCCCCACATCTCCCTTCCAGAGCCCCAACTCGGTGGGCGCTCTCCTGTCCCCCACTAGATGCCACGAGAGGAAACATTCATTCGTGGCAGCAATTGGATTCTCGGGGGAGCCGTCTCAGAGGTGAGCATGCAGGGTGTTTAGTAAGGCGCCCCTGTATCCGCTCCTGGGGAAGGAAGCGGGAGCAGAGGGAGGGTCACCAGAGGGCCCAGCAGTCTCCCCCCCCCCCCGGGCCTGGGACTGCTGGGCCCTCTGGTGACCCGAGTTCCACATGTTTGAGGAACCCCATGCTTGGCCACAGAGCAGCCAGGCCTCCAGCCGGGAGCTCTCTGCAGAGAGGCATCCCTGAAGGGCTGACAGCGCAAGCTGCTCTCACGGAGGAACCTGGAAAGCACGCCCAGCATTTTGGGCAAAAAGCCCTTCCGTGAGGGGCTCTGGGTGGTGCCTCGCCCAGCACACGATCCCCTGCCCACGGTAGAAACAGCCTTCAGCATCGGTACACAACACACACCATCTCCGCGTGCAGAACACCGGGTAAAGGACTGCCCGGTGTGGAACCTTCTGGAACAAAGCAAAAACCTTCCCCACAGACAGACTCCAGAGCCACCAAGAGCTGGGCGGTCAGCGGGGGGGCTTCTCCCCAAAGCTTTGGTTTCCCAAGCTGGGTGGGGGGAGGGCTGCCTCCACGTGGACCCCCTCAGCCTCTGTCCTATGCAGGCTCCCTCCTCAGGCCGGCTCCCCCTGGTGGTGGCAGCCGCAGCTTGCACCCCATTCTTCCACCGGCACCAAGAGATAGGCATGGTGCTATGCCCACCCCTTGGGATGGAAGTGGTGAATGGAGTTGGATCCAGATAACTCAACCTGTTCACCAGCCCCAAGGTCACATGCATTACATCCCCCTCAGGTTCCTCCTCAGGTTCCTCCTCCAGCACGTGGGCGGTGCTGGAAGCAAAGAGCCATTTCAAAGCGCCATGAGCAGGACAGGCTGAGAGGGCCGAGCGGCCCGCGGGCACCCCTCTCAGAGCCCGTGCTAGAGCGCCAATGCCTGGAGGCTGCTCTGCGGAGCCGCCGGCGCCCCGTGCTGGTCCGGCCGAGGACAAGGGCTGGGTCAGAGGGAGGCCCCACCACAGACCTGAGGATGTGCCCTGAAGTCTCCCAGGAAACACCCAGCTCCACAGATGCATCTTAGGACCCAAGACGGGGCTCCTGTTACCAAGGGCACCGGTAAGGTCTCATCCCAGTTCCCGTGTGGACACCCCCCCCCCGGGCCTGGGACTGCTGGGCCCTCTGGTGACCCGAGTTCCACATGTTTGAGGAACCCCATGCTGTTTCCCATGGTTGCCCACAATTGGACGTTCCCATCCACCGTGCGCAGGGTCCGATCCTCCACCCCGTGGCCGACACCTGTATCTTCTCGGGAACCCTCCTCCCAGGGGTGAGGGCTGCCCCCTTGGTTTTGAAGTGTTTCCCTGATGGCGTGACGCGGGGCAGCTTCCCATACACCTGTCGGCCACCTGTGTGTCTTTGGAGGGGCGTCTGCCCACGGGCCAGTGTCTGTCCTGCCGAGAGACACGTGCAGGGGCGGCACAGGTGGGGGCGGGCCCAGGCTGGGGGCCGGGAAGACGGGCCTCTGAGGACAGATCAGAGAGCACTAACCCTGGGAGCTCCAGTGACGGACCCGTGCCGGCCGGGGGGCGACTCGGGAACCCCGTGCTGACTTCCACGGGCAGCTCCCCGCCTCCGGGGACAGGAACTCATCGAGGGAGGAACCGAATGTTGACTGATGCTCCCTGCCCTGTGCCATGCACCAAACTGCCCGCAGCCTGGCTTCCCCCGTGAACTGCACAGAGGAAGCAAGCAAAGAATTTCCCTCCGAGCCTGGACCACCTGCAACCCCGGGGTTTAGGCTGCTGGGGCGGGTGGGGGCTCTGGGCACCTGCATCTGCCGGCTGGCCTGGCCCAAGGTTACCCATTACCTCCAGCCCCCCGCCACCACAGAGCTGGGCAGAGCAGAGCCCAGTGGCCCAGGCAGGGAGACCGGGAATCGAACCATTGACCTCCTGGTTCATAGGTCAACACTCAACCACTGAGCCACACCAGCCAGACATCAAACTATTTTTAATAATAAATTTGTATTAGTCTGGGTTTTCTAGAGAAACGGAACAAGCTGGAGACCTACTTAAGGAGGTTTACAAAAGGGATTGGCTCACGTGGTTATGGATGCTGAGAAGGCCAAGATCTGCAGTTGGCAAGATGGAGACATGGAGAGCCAGGGCGTGAGCTCCAGGCTGAGTCCCGGTCCAGGCAGGAGAAGACGCCTTGAAGATCCATGTCCCGGTTCTGGACCGTCAGGCAGAAAGAGCAAACCATCCCTTCCCGGCCTTGGTGTCTACTCAGGTCTCCAGTGGGTGGGTGATGCCTAGCCACCTTGAGGAGGGCCACCAGCTTTGCTCAGTTCACCAAGTCAAATGCTGTTCCTTCCCGGAACTGCCCTCACAGACACGGCAGAAACCGTGTCCAAGCCCGCATCCGGGCACCCAGTCAAGTTGACACATCAGACGCACCGTCACAGAAATGCAGGGCTTGTGTGGCTGGCAAGTCCCGCGGCTCCGAGGACACAGCCGGGACCCTCCCGGTCCTCGGCATCTCCAGGTCCCCCTTGCGTGGAGTCTGTAGGGAGCGGTTATAGGGTGAAGCCTCGGACTGACCTGCTGGCAAAGCCACAAACAAGTCCCAGCTTAGAGGGCACAGCCCTCTTAGCATAATTAAGCTTGATCTTGTGACGCTCCCTAGATCTTCCCTGGGTAGCTAGTGGGCTGTGGGAGGGGCAGCAAGTGCTGCCAAAACAGGTGAAACTCACAAGAACATTGTAACTATGGTGACCACTACCTTGTTTACCTCTGACTATAAAATAAAGGCTCAGCTTGCCGTCTGGATCTTTTCTCTGTGGCCTCAGCCAGGCACAGGAGATCCACCTAGACCCAGCTTATTCTCTTTGTCTGTCTTTTCTTCATCCTTCACCTGCCCTCCCTCAGGCTCGCCGAACCCTTGGCTGTGCTGGTGTGGCACAGGAATCTGCATCCTTCTAGGATGATTCTTCCTCGAGGCTCCAAAATCGCCCCGGCTCTCTCGGGCCGCATGCTTTCTAGTTCATGACCGGAAAGCAACTCTTTCAACACCAACGAACGCCACGTGCTCGGCCCCGAGCCAGCCCCGTGGTTCTCCTGCCCTCGCAGAACTGAGTGCCCTTCCCGGGCTCCCGGGCCTGTCCTCACACCTGTGCTGTGGTATCACCAGTCTCATCATGGATTCACCGGGCATCTCCCCCGCTGGGCTGGGATGCCAGGAACATTCTATCCATTTCCTGAAAGCACAGCGGGGCGGCTGGCCCGGAGCAGGTTCTCAGGGAATGAATGAATTAATGAACCTCTGCCCTGGAGCAAACGTAACGCATGTTGAAGGCAGGAGACCTGAGGGCGCCTGGAACTGGGGGCGACTGGGAGCCAGCGCGGAGTTAATGCGAAGACCCTTCTGCTGCCTGCATCCTCAGAGAGCTGGCCAAGCACGTCTGATTTCCGGAAGCTTATAGAATCCCTCAGCAGTAGTGAGCAGCATTGTGGCTATAAATAGAAGCCATGGGCTTTAGGATCAGAGGAAATGAGTCCAACACACACACACACACACAGGCACACACACACACACACACACACGCTATTTATAGCCCAAGGGGAACCCCCGGCAGATTCCGCGCCCAGCCGTGCGCGGCCCGTGGGAATGCCGTGAGGCGGGGAAACGTGTCATTCTAAATCGTGTTTATTTTTGAAAGCGGCTTTCTAGGGGAGAGGATCCTGCAAAATGCATGAGACGGACAGGAGCCTTTTAGGAGACAAGGATCCCACCGTTGGCTGTGGGGTGGCTCAGGGCTCTGGAGGGACCCACAGTGGTGAGGCTGCAGGAACCTCTGTGGGTTCAGGAACCTCTGAACGCAAAGATGTTCAGCCTGAAACTCAGCAGACGAGCAGAACACCAGGGACCCTGGGGCCTCCCCGAAACAGGAACACCAGCGGGCACTGGGCACGGGCTGCGTACCCGGCACGGTGTCAGGGACTCAAAGGCACTCCTTCCTTTCAGCCTCTCAGCAGCGCGCCCATGTTGGTGCTGTGGCTACTGAGACCCCGTGTGGCAGATGGGCAAACCGAGGCACGGCGAGGTTGAGGAACTTGCCCAGGGCTTGGGCTCGCCCTGGGATTGGAGAGGGAGCGGACACTCTCAAGCACTAATGTGCACCGTCAGCATCACGGCCTCAGGGGCGGGGGCGGCACACATCACGGCGTAGGTTGAGGGACGTGGCTTAGCAAGGCGCTCATTTCAAAGCGAGGGCCGTGTGCTGGCAGTCTGGCACTTGGCGTGAGGAAGGGGCTGACGGAAAGATGGATGGCACAGTTCTGGGCCTCCAGGCATTCGACATCTGCTGGGCGAGATGGACACGACCCCTGCTAACCCGAATGTGAGCCCCATAGAGCAAGTTCTAGAACAGTCTTCTCCCAGCTTCTTGTACTGGAGTCCAATTTTTTTAACCCTCTTTGCAGCTCCCTTTGGTGTGTATGTCAAATAGGAAAGGTGTCTCTTCCCCCGACATCCCCTAAAAACAAATTTCACCACAATAAAGACTTCCAACCAGGGTAATGAGCATCTGTACGGTGCTTAAAGTTTACAAACACTTCCCCACCGAATGTGCCTGAAAACCAGAGACGTGCAATCCAGGCAATATTTTTCAGCTGAAAGCATTTATGTTCAATTTTTTACAACGAACAAATTGGAAGGATTACTCTTTCAAGGACTGTAAAGAGAATCCCTGGCAGGCCATTCCCGTCTATGCCAAAATGCATGCTGACACCCTTCAAGTATTCAAAAGAGCAAGCCAAACATTTCCACCCCTCTGACCAGGCGAACCAAACCAGCCAGGGACGCATATGAGTCTGCAGAAACAAAGAACATTGTTCAGCGAAAAAAAGACAGCCATCCTGCGTGAGGCTACAAGATAATTTTCCTCGAGCATATTTTTAGATCGTTGAACTGCGAGAATGCTGATTTTCCCCCTAAAACAAAATGATTGTCAAGAATTACTGAAACCCTGTTAAAATAGCAGCCGATCTAATTCCTTATCTGACAAATATTAAGAAAAATTATGTACCCAGAGCCATAAGAGGGATATGGTATATGATTCATACACACACACAGAGTAAATTACATTAAAACTAATGATTTCCTCAGCTAAGTTCTTAGTCTGTGTACCAAATGTTTTTATTTTAATCCTTAATTCATGGACTCAGGAAACCATTGGACAGGCAAGGCTAAAATGCATAGAGGGGTCAGCATCCGTGGGCCGCTGTCCATGGTTCTGAATCTCTCATTCTGGGGTCTGGTTCCTCCTCACCGGGGAGGGCCAGGGTCACAGTGGGCATTTAGAATCGTGTTCTGGCTCTGTTATATGACTGGTTGTGTGATCAGGGACAGATTACTCACCTGTTCTCTCTCCATCTCAATTTCTTCAGAGTGTAAAATGAACAAGTTGAGCAAGATGTCTCTACGCTCCAGCCTCCTATGATTTGTGACTTAAAATGGCCAAAACACGTGAGCGAGTTGCAAGGTTTTCGGTATGATTCAACAAACTATTATTAAGGGCCATGCCTTCCATTTCAGAGACTGTGCCAGGCACTAAAAATAGAATGGTCTATAAGTTAGGATCTTTTGGGGTGAAACAGACACAAAGCACACTGGTTTTGTGAGAAAAGGGCAACAACAAGGGAGTAACTTGTAGGAATACAGCCGGGACTAAGGTATGATTGGAATGTGGGCCCGCAAAACCCTCAGATCTCCTTCCTTTATTCTGTTTGCTTTATTCCAAAATGAGTTCTTCATCTCAGAAGGTGGGTGCTAGTCAGAGTTGGAGATGAACCTCAACTACCTGAACCTCCTAACATGCATAACCTGTGTAATCTCCTCCGCATGACCAAGGTGATGGGATGCCACATTTGGGATTACATTAGAGAAGGCTGTGGCGTCTTTCTCGCTAGCATAGTCCCTCTCGTTGGCTTGGATGAAGCCAGTGAACATGCTGGAGAGGCTCATGTGGCAAGAAATCAAGGACAGCCTCCAGCCACTAACCAGATGGAAAGAGAAGGTGGGTCAGGCCAACAACAGCCAGCAAACGAAGACCCGGAGTCTTATGGGCTACAGGGACCTGAGTTCTGCCAACACCCATACTAACTCGGAAGGGGGTCCTTCCCTATTTATACCTTGAGATGAGATGGGGGCACCAGCAGGCACCTCGGTTAAAGCTTTTAGATGAGATCCAGCAAAGTTATGTCCAGAATCCTGACCCACAGGACCTATGAGATCATAAATGTGCATTGCTTTAAGCCACCAGGTGTGTGGTATGTTGTTATGCCACAGATAAATAATCCAAGGGGCATGGCTCCTAAAATGCTCAGGCCCACATCTCAAGCTCTGGCACTTGGATGGATCTTTCATGTTCAAAACCCTAGTAAAGATCTCTGATTGGCCCAGCTTGTGCCAGGTTTCCACCCTCCTAACCACTGTGGCCAGGGAGGTTGAGATCAGCAAAGAGATAGCAGCCCCGTTCTAACCAAGGTAGATAGAATATCTTCCAGAAAGTGCAGTTATGGGCAGGCAGAACAGTACGTATCCACTGCAAAGGATGAACAACGTGAACATAATCTATGCCCATAATCTACAGGTAAATGTCGATGAGTTAACAGCCTATGAAAATATAATCGCTTATGTGCGCAGTATGGAAATACAGGTCAAAGAGGGACCTTTCACACAGACTTGAATGTCATGTATGTGAGACATAGTGAAGTATTTGGTGGACTTCACAAATTGTTCATGTGCAGTCACATCATAGCATGAAGAATGTGGGGGGAAGTCCCAAGAGGGAGGCTGAAGACATTTGTCAGGGGTGGGGCATAAAAGGCCTTGTATTGGTCAGGATTCTTATTCCACTCACTTGTCAGCTCACAGGTAGCTGTGACTAATACTGAGCAGTCAGAAACTAGGTAGTCATGATTAATACTGAGCACCCAGAATGCCACGGGTGTCCACACCCATCCCGTGGCACCAACCAATCCCAGACTGGCTACCAGAAGCTGCCCCAGAGGAATCAGATTCCTCCATTGTTGTTCCTGATGAAGACCATTTTCTTGAGGTTCTGATTGGGCCCACCCACTGCCTCATGTAACAACCCCACATCCGAGTCTCACAGCGGAGATCGAATGGGGAGAACCCAGGTCATATGCCTGCATTCTACCAGGGAAATGTTGCTGTTGCTGTTGATTTTGTTCAGCCATGGTGTGTGGGAACTGTCACCGTGTAGAAAGGTCGTTCAAAAGATATCAGACATCCGTGAGTGGCAGCTTTTCAGGTCCTGGCGGGGGAGGGGGTGTCATTGAAGGGGGTAAGGAGGGGAATGGCATGCTTCTGACACTTAGGGAACTCACCTGGCCTACGGGATGGAGAGTGGATTGGAGGCAAGAAGGCCAGGTGGGAGCCTGGTGTGGTCATCCAGGTGAGGAAGTCCGAGTGCCTAGAATGATGCTGGTGCAATGGTAATGAAGTGGACATCCATGGAGGATCTTAGAAGGCCCATAAAGAAATGCTTTCTCTTCTGTAGAAGGAAATACTCAAGGCATTACCCTGCCCTTCCCGCCTCCCACCTTAGCAACTACTGAGGATCCTCCTGTTTGAATAGAGTCAGATTTGGATTTTTAAACATATTTTCCCAAAGAAACAATATTATAAGTAATGGGCTATCTGGGAACCTAACGATCACTGTGACAGTTCTTCTCTGACAAATGGCTTCCCAATATCTAGTTAGCATGAGCTCTGTCTTCAAATAAAATCTGACGTGGATTAGAGAAAGATAGATGTTTGGTTGGGGGAGGGACTTGGGGTTCAGAACTCTCCCCTCCTCTTCTCCCTGAAAACATCATTCCTGCAGAAGCTCTGCCGAACCCTGGTGCGCAGGGTGCCTGGTGCCTGGTTTCGGGATATGCGCCCTTTGAACATGTGCCTTGAGGTCCACCAAACGGCTTGCACCTAAAAAAGAAAAATTTTTTTTTCAATGGACCAGGTCACAGGGATGGGTCTGCTGCTGTCCGTGCTGGAGGGATTCCCCGGGTCAGAGGAAGGAAGGCTGGAGAGATGGTCCTTGGAGGGAGGTGTGGCTGATGCAGAGCCTCGACGGACAAGAAAGATCTGGTGACGAGAAGCGAGCAAAGGGAGGAAAAGCCAGAGACTGGAGCCAGCGAGGAGACTGGAACTGGATGGGTGGGCGTGGGGGGTAGACTCAGAGGTCTCCCCATGACCCTGCTTCCTGGCGTTGAACATCCACCTTGGATAATCCCCTCGTCTTGAACATGGGCAGGACCTGTGACTTGCTTTTAGAAGACAGCAAAGGTAATGGGATGTCCCTTCCGTGATGAAGTTTCACAAGACTGTGGTTCCCATCTCTCCAGCAGACTCACTCTATTCCATCTCCGCAGGCACACCTGGATGCAGCCAGTTGCAGTGTTGGACAGACCCAGGTGGCCAGGAGAGGAGGGAGGCCTCTGGCCAGCAGGCAGCTGGGAAGTGAGGCCTTCACTCCAGTTTCCTTCAAGGAACTCAGTTCTGCCAACAATAATGCGAGAAAAAGCCAGGAGCAGATACTTCCCCAGTTGAGCCTTCAAATGAGACCCCAGCCCTGGCTGACACATGAGCTGCAGCTTTGTGAGCGACTGGGAAGCAGAAAACCCAGCTAAACCACGCCCATAGTTCTGACCCACAGTAACTGCTCAATAATTGACGGGTGTTGTGGAAAGTCATTGCAGGCTGTGATCATGCATTACCCAGCCATGGATAACGAATGCAGCGGCTTTAGGCTTGTTCTTCATATCTCTGACCCTTAGCTTTCTTCTCTGTAAGGGACGGAGCCCTTACATGACCGCCTCTTGGGTTTAGCAGGAAGAATAAATAAAACACGAGGTGGCGAGCCAGCAGTTTGCATGGCTAGTGGTGGGGCTTCAATAAACAGAAAGTTGCCACTGGGCTGCCCTACCCATCACCATCAGCCATGCTTAAAGGAGAAATAACTCAATACATTTCAGCAAGCTCTTCATGTTTGCCATTGAGTGGAAGAAACTATATGGCCCCATGAACTGCTCCCAGAAATTTATCTCCAGAAAAAGGAAAAAACGAAACACGCACACACACACACACACACACACACACACACACACACACACCTCTAGTTGCCTTAAACTCCTCGGGTTGGTCCTGACTATGCGTGCTTCTCAGTAACACTGCACCAAAGGAAGCCCTGGGTTCAGACTGCGATTGGAGCTGTGATGCACGTGAATTCACGTATCTTATGTCGGGGAGAGAAGGGCAAAACTGTGGCAACTTCTCAAGGCTGCATTTTCCCAAGTTGCTACAAAAAAAGTTTGCTTTTTTTTTTTTTTTTCAGTCATCCCATCATACTTAACCCCAGTGCAGATTATAACATTTGCCTGTTAGTCACTGTCCAGTGGTCTACTTAAAATTAACAGGGTAAACATATTCCGTGCTGCTTTGCCAGAAAAGCTTGGCTGATCCAGATTTTAACTCTGGGTCGGATTCTGCTGTAAATGTGTTTCCTTTTTTTGCCCCATCTTCCCTGGAGGAGTCTGAACCCAAAGTCATCCTGAGAGCCCCATCGCTGCCTGCTGCCTCCTGTGCTGTCACTGGCATCTCTCTGCCTTTCATAACTTCTCTGGCCACTCCATTCACTCTCTCACATCCTCGTCTGCAATGGCAACAATGGGACCGGGAAGTGGAGAAAGCACAATCGCATTTTCGTTTTGACTGATTACACTTTGATTTCCCTTTTCCATTCTGCTCAAGCCAACAGCAGACTTGCCCTTTTACATACTGACTGCTACGAAGCGGACTGCGAAGGCTGGCGGGGGGTGGGAGCTAACAGAGAGGTACCCTCTGGACTCGTGTGTTCAGTGATTGTGGGAAATGTACTGGATGACAATGTTGCTTTAACAAGGTTGCTGATACTTAAACCTTCATGGTTTAGAAAAAAGCTGATGAGAGATGGAAGAACGTTTTTTCTTTGTTCAAACGTAGGTGCAGTGACTAAGTGTTTTGAGTGGGTAAACTCTGAAAATAACGGTTGTTTAACATACTTGCAGTGAGGAAGGCAGAGAGGTAAGTCTTTCAGGCATGGCTTATTTTGTTACTCCGGAAAGAGAGAAATTATTTCTTGAAAGTTCTGCTTTTATGCTCCTTGGTGTGACCAAATGCATTGCATTTGTTAGCCATAGCCAGGGCTGCTCAGCTGTAAATATTTCACTGTTACCATTAAATTAATGGCTTCTATCAATTTGAAATATTCAGCAACTACATTTGGATTATATTTTTTAAGTTTGGATTTTTAAAGATTAAAAATAGCCTTGGGCTTTTGGGACCATTGCTCCTTTACCTGTAAAATGGGGGTGGGGGGGGGAGGAGATGATATGGACTTGTAGACTTTCTGTGAGTTTTACATTGAAATGTGGCAGTGCCCAGCACAGACTAGAGTTCATTAAATGCTGGATGCTGACGATGATGGTGACATGATGGTGATGATGGTGACGATGATGGTGATGATGGTGACGATGATGGTGATGCTGCTGCTGCTGGTGGTGATGATGGTGATGATGATGGTGATGATAATGACGATGATGGTGATGATGATGATGATGATGATGATGCTGATGATGGTGACAATGATGATGACGATGATGGTGACATGATGGTGATGATGGTGACGATGATGGTGATGATGGTGACGATGATGGTGATGCTGCTGCTGCTGGTGGTGATGATGGTGATGATGATGGTGATGATAATGACGATGATGGTAATGATGATGATGCTGATGATGGTGATGATGATGCTGATGATGGTGATGATGATGCTGATGATGGTGACAATGATGATGACGATGATGGTGATGATGATGGTGATGATGGTGATGATGATGGTGATGATGCTGCTGCTGGTGGTGATGATGGTGATGATGATGCTGTTGGTGATGATGATGATGATGATGATGGTGATGATGTTGATGATGATGATGGTGATGATGATGGTGATGCTGCTGCTGGTGGTGATGATGATAGTGATGATGATGATGGTGATGATGATGGTGATGATGATGATGGTGGTGATGATGATGGTAGTGGTGATGATGATGGTGGTGATGATGGTGATGATGATGATGATGGTGATGATGGTGATGATGATGATGGTGGTGGTGATGATGGTGATGATGATGATGGTGATGATGATGATGGTGATGATGATGATGATGGTGATGATGATGGTGATGATGATGGTGATGCTGCTGCTGCTGGTGGTGATGATGGTGATGATGATAATGATGATGATGATGATGATGACGATGATGGTGATGATGTTGCTGATGATGGTGACAATGGTGATATTGATGGTGATGGTAATGATGATGATGGTGGTGACAATGATGGTGACGATGGTGGTGATGATGATGATGATGGTAATGATGATGATGACTGTGATGAAGAAACCACAACTGAGATTTGTATATCTTGATTGTTCCTATTGAAAGTTCTCTTAACTCAATGAAATGTCATTGGACATTTTCCCAGCTGGGTTCTTGATGCAATCACCATAGCAATGCTACATCCGTATGCTTTATAATATATTATCTTCTCATCATTGATTCAAAGCCCCTGCCTCTACATTCATTAATTCATTTAAAGGAATCCAGTGTGAGGAAGCCAGCGTCCTCAAACTGAACTTGACGTCAACAGAGTCTCACACAGGCCAAATCTGCCTCTCGCCCATGTGTTGGAACAAATAAAAGTCTTAGCAAGGACCTAGATTGGAAAGACAAGGTGGGGAGCTCGGTGCCTTTCTGTAGTCAAGAGCCTCATTCCTTACACGTGGCTGAGGTGACCGTGGGGCGGAGTGTCCCCCGCTGGCCTAGGACATGGTCGCCAGCATGTGTGTGGGGGAGGCGCAGGTTCGAGACGCGGCCTCTGGTCATAGATCAGCGCGGTGGTGTGTTACTGCTTCCTTCCCATCGCTTCCCATCACTAGAGAATACTCATCAGCTTATAGAGCAATTAACGTTAGTAATAATTGCGACTAAGGAAGAAAGAGGGACTTAAACCAAATTTCATATATTTAGTAATTTTATGAGAGTGTCTATTTTATGAGAAGATCTCCCCAGCAGAGGTAAATTACTGCATTAATATTAATCCTTGGAAAAAGGTAATGTGTGCTCGAATGTTCAGGGAGAGATTAATTTAGCAATACTTTCCCATTTTATCTTGGAGCTGACACCAAACATGCTTGCACCAGGTCATTATCGATAAAATGCCTAGGGATCATTTTATTTGTAATTAACCAGGCTATCATCACATCACTCCCTGCATTGTAAGTTGTTGCAAACACACGCACGCACACACACACACACACACACACACACACACATGCGCGCGGATTAACTCTCATTGAAGAATACTCACTGTCCATGAGACCGTGAACATAAAGCCAAGTTAGGGGTCATGTGTTTTGTGGCTGGGAAGACAGGCGAGGCCAGACACGGGGCCGCAGCACTGAGACCAGACAGTCCTGGTCGCAGACACAAGGGGGAAGAGAAGACGGAGGAGCACCTGTCTTGGGGGACCCCGAGAAGCTCGGAGCGTTGCAGCCTTTTAAAGGGGGCTGCTCCTCTTGTTCCTGGCCGGGTGGGGCGTTCGTGGTGGTCTTTTAAAATTCTTCTCCTTAAACACAGAGCACCGAGGCCTCCCCTACAGGGCAGCGAGCATCGCTCTGGCTCTGAGCATGAGGAAGTGTCTGGGCGTGGATGCGGCAGGGCCGAGTCAGATCTGAACGCTTCCCAGGAGAAGAGCCATCAGGGGCGTCTGTCTCTCCGCGGGGAAGTCCTGCCCGTGGTGGCAACCTGCCGCCAAACTCCTTGATTATCTGTCACCTGAGAGCGAAAGCCGCCGGAACACCAGGAAATGTAACCATGTGAAATGGGTCTGCTGCTGCCGCCTTTTTACTTTGATTGGGGAAAGGAATACACACTCAAAGCAACCGTGGCTTCAGGAAACTCCGCCGTGGGAATGGGGGTGGGTGGGAGCTGGGGGCCGCCAGGGCCCGGAAACAGCCCTGCTTAGCGCAGACGCTGGGAAGGTAGTTGACAGAGGCGGCCCTGCTGGTGCTGTTCATGTGATACCTGTCTCCTTCTGGGGCCGGAGACTCTGCTCCTGCACCCAGGCTGTGGAGACCGGGAGCCTCTTCCTGTGTTCCCATCCTGGCGTCTGCAAGACGGTGGTGACGGGGAAATGGAAGCTGTGTGTGTGCAGTCTGGCTGAGAAAAAGACAGTGATGGGCCACAGACTCTTGTTTCCTTTGCTGTGCGATCCCACTCGGGTGAAGGCAAGTGTCTGTCAGTAGCGCGGCGCAGCCACGTCCCTTCGCGGGGTAGGGGCGCCTGGCTGCGTGTCTCGCTGCCTGGGGACCTACCGGGGCCGTCACATTCTGTCCTGGTTCTCTGGGGCCCAGGTGACCAGCTCTCCCAGGGCTGTGCTCTGTCCAGCTGAAACCCCAATGGAAGCGTAACGAAGCTGAACAGCTCAGAGCAGCGCTGCCGGTGCACTGTAACTTGTGAGCCTCGTGGGCATTTTGGTCACCCCAGAGGGTCCTCACAGCTACTCACCGATGTGTTTAAACGCCGGGGGTCTTTCCCAGTGGGAGAGGCTTGGGTGTAAAAAGATTTCCAGCTGATGTTCACCCTTGGGAGTGCCTGCCTTTGTCTAGCTCTGTCCATGGGAATTCTCCCCAGCTTCTCCTCCCCAAATAGGAGGGTAGGTCACAGCTCTGTGATTTCCCTAAACATCTTTCCTGACCCTCCTGCTCCTCCTCCTGCGCCCTCCACCTACCCAGCGCCCACTCAGGAGACCCAGCTCTGCGGAGCCGGCCGCAGCCCTGCAGACAGAACTCGTCACTTTTGCTTGTGCCCCAAGAGCAGCGCTTGGTCCTCCCCGGGACTGTGACTTCCCACCGGTGCGCTGCGAGCAGCCTTAAACCACGCGCTGCCTGACCACCTACTTGCCAGGCCGCTGACCTCTTTTCCCCTAGACTGTCAGATTAAAGAATGACAACAGCCAACACAAAAATAGCCGCGCAGTGTGAATGGCCCGTCTTGAGCCATAAATATATAGGTCCTATAATAGAGTTGCATCTTATTGGTCACGTTGCATGATGAGGCTGCATCTGACTGGTTAATTCTCGGTACCAGAAACCCTTATATACAAGTATAGACACCTGATTTTTTTAAAAGTCATGTTGGAGCAAAAAGAGTAGGTAATTACTACTATTGTGTTTTAGTAAAGCAATAAAAATCATACCTATTTTTTTTGTCAGATTGGCAAAAATATATATTTTTTGGCGTGCTGCAGAATTTTAGTAATTAGTTTGTGGGCCATGAGATAAAAAGGTTGAAAGTCGCCGCCCTATAAGATAGAGCTTATCAATTCAGAATGAAACTGCGGTCTAGGAATGATAATCATAGCCAACTTCTCTGGAGAACGTCCTCTGCTCAGGAACTAGCCCGGGGACTTTGCACGCACGTCTCACCATTATCCTAAATGTCAGGTAGGCACCTCCATATTATTATTGTCTCCACTTTCCTTTATCCTGGCAGACAGAAGAGTGTAATGGTTAAGAACATGGGCTTTGGCGCCAGGGAGACCGGTCTGCAACTCCCAAGTCCGTCGTTTGCCAGCTGTGTGACTGGGGGGAAGGTGGGTACTCTGTGAGCTTGCCTCAAGGAAGGGATAACGGCCCTACCTCACAGACTTGGGGAGGCCATGATGAGCTCTTGAGTAAAACCCTTAGGCCTGGCATAGCCAGCAAGGGTCACGCCCTGCATCCCTGCCCCTAGGAGCACCTGGAGGACGGGGAGCTTATCGAATTCATCTCTACGCCCCTGAAGCCCCAACTGCGCCTGACTTCTGTGGATGCTCCTTACTGTAGACTCTACAGTGTAGAGAGCGCCTGGGAAGGCACATGAGCATTTCTTTAATTATTGTCGGCTGAGTCCAGTGGGGTTGGCAGAGCCACGTCCTGGAAACGCACAGTGCCAGAGGCAGGTACGTTGTCAGCCTGACCCTTAGCTCAGGTGCCAGGGGGTGGGTTTCATTATCTAAGTTCAGCCAGGCGCAAGGAACCGACGCAATTATCTGGGCTTAGCCAGGAGTGACTATTACAAAGAAGCCACAAGAATGAAAAATTACAGCTTGATCTTTAACCATGATTTCTCATAATTTCCTTTGTTTTAAACTCCAGTAAAACTTCCTGGAATTATACTATATATAATAAACGCACTGCACCGGCTCTGGGTCACTGTCTCTCCATCAGAGGACAGCTGTCCCACCCGGTCCCAGCTTTCTCTACTGTTTCTGTATCTGTCTCTTTCATTTTCTCAATCCCCCATCGCCCCTACTCAGGACTCCTGTCCGCTCTCTAGCCGTGCTGGTCGCGGGAAAGAGAGAAATACTTTATACCTTACAAACGTGGGGAGGTGTTCCTCCCCTGCCCTCAGGTGGACACCTTGGAAATGCGCGGCCCTGGCGATTCACGGGTTTCCTTGATCCCAACCTGCTTGTGCACCCCCACTCTGCTGACAAAAGCATGAGGAATGGCGTGTGACGTACCCGCCGCCTTCTTGCCCCCCATGCACACCCGGTAAAGGGTGAACACGCTAGCTCTGGATGTGACACCAGCCAGCATGTTTCAAATCTTTGTGAACTGTGAGTGAGGGGCTTATGCCATCCAATCACATTGCCCCACAGGCCGCCTTGCCTCCTGGAATCGGGGGCCCAGATCCCGGCTGGGCATGGAATGCGGGAGCTGAGGTTCTGCTTTGCGTCTGCCCGGGGCTCCCAGACTACATGAGCTGTTCGGTGACACCGGCAGATGGGGAGCCTGGGCCGAAGAAGGAGCTCTGTGCCGTGTGGCACCGGAAGCAGGCCTCCCGGAGCTGCTGTGGACCCACTGCCTGGCTGCCAGGACCCATAGACGCAGGGCGGGCAATTCAGAGGTTTCGCTCCCAGTTTCACGAGGAGATGCTGGGTCTCAAATCCTGCACCTGCGCTGGGGCGCAGAGTATCTTCCCCTGAAAAGTGCTGTCTTTGGGCCTTGGTTTCTTAAGGACACAAGCTTCTGTTTGAATGAGTTCGCAGGGTTTTTCAATAGGAATCACTGGCTTCTCACAAATGTGATAACAGTTGGAGAATGTGTCCTCTCACTCGGACACCAACAGCCTCAGGCCCTGGTGTCTCCCAAAGCCGCCGGGGAGGGACCGGCCCTGTTGAGACCCACCAAGAACGTGTATCTGGGGAAGGCATGGTGCCCTTCTCTCTGGTCTGTCTCCGGCCTCCCTCTCCCCACAGTCCTCCCAGAGGGGGAGCGAGAGGAGCAAGGTGGGGAGGGTGTGGGCTTAGTTCTGAGGGAGAGGAGACAGGCGGTTCTGATTCCACAGCAGGAGTGGGGGGTCTCTGAGGTGTGGGGAAGTGAGACCCCCAGCCCGCTGCCATAGAGTGGGCAGTGGTGGGGTGTGGGGGGAGCCTGAGAACCAGGAGGCCTGGCTCTGGACCCAGTTCTTCTTGAGGCCCCGGTGGACCTGGGCAGGTGCCTTGCTCATGGGTAGGAGCTGTGAGGAAGGGGCGCCCCCTGGCCCCCTGGCCGGTGAGGTATGTGCTTGGTGAGGTCCCAGGTGGTGAGGAGACAGCTTTCGCCTTGCAGCAGGCACCTGCACACATCCTTGGAGCGTCGGGTGTGCCAGTACTTAGCTATGAGCTTTGGGGACAAATAGTCCATTTTACTGAAGGTATTAGGTAACTTGGGGAACATTCTACGCACTGCAGGCAACTGGAAGGGAGCGGATTTGAATTCCGGTCTAAGAAGCCCCCAATCCAGAAGCAGGATGGCTCCTGGAAGCGGGTTATAGGGGCCCCCTGCGTGGGCAACTGGGCACGGGGTGGTGGGAGCCGCCATGGGGCTGGGGTGGGGGAGGTGACCGCCAGGGAGGGAGGAGGAGCTGGGAGCAGGGGCTGAGCGACCTGTGCTCCCTGGAGAGACACCCAGCGCGGGAGCAAAATGCTCCGGAGGAGGGAGAGACCAGAGGAGGAGGCGGCCTCCCTCACCTGGGTCCTCTGGTCCCTGTGCGCCACGTGGGTGGGAGCGTCTCCCTCTCTCTCTCTCTCTCTCTCTCTCTCTCTCTCTCTCTCTCTCTCTCTCTCTCTCTCTCACACACACACACACACACACACACACACACACACACACACGCCCACAGCCACCTTCCCTGCGCCCCCGCCGAGGCCGGGCCCATCCCCTGCCTGTGGGCGCCGGCCCTCCGCGGGCCACGCCGCCGCCACCTGCTGCTGCACCGGGTCAGGCGGAGAAGCATCTTCGTGCCTCCCCACACCCGCCCCCGCCCAGCGCGGGACCCCATCCTCCAGGGCCAGACCGAGGCCATGTCTGGGGGGGGGGGGGGGGCGCTCACCAGCGCGGAGGCGGCGGCGGCGGGAGGAGCTCAGCGCAGTCGCCGTCCCGCCCCTGCGAGCTCCCCCTCCCCTCGGCTGCCGCAGCCCCGTTCCTCGCGCGTCAGCGTGGCTCCCGGAGCGAGTCGCTAGGTAACGGGCTGGCTCCGCAGACCCGGCGCTGGGGAAGCCCGCGCGGCGTCAGCAGCTGCGCCGCCGCGGGGCGGGCGCGGGGGCCGCGCGGACCCTCCTCCCTCCCACGCCGACTGCAGACCTCGCTGGCGCGCAGCCCCCTCCGCGGGTGTCCTCACCCTCTGCGGCCGCCGCCGCCCCGCCGGGGCCCCTCCCTCGCAGGGACGGGCCGCCGCCAGCCCGGTCCTTCCTCCCCGCCGGCGCGCACTGCTCTCGCGGCCGGTGAGCTGCGCTCCGGGGCCAGGGCTGTGGCGGCGGGAGCGGGGCACGCAACGAGCCGGCAGCTCCCGCCTCCGCGGCCGCGGGGCCGGACACGCGCTAAAGTTTCTGGGGCTCAGCGCCCTCCTGGGCGCGCACAGCGCGGTGGGTGGGGCGGCGCGGTCCCGCTGGGTGCCCGGCCTCCCCGCCCCGCGGGTCGCAGCGCCGCGCGCCCTCACGGTCTCTCTCTCTCTCTCTGCCTCCGCGCTGCCTCCACGAGGTCCTCCCGCCGAGCCCCGCGCGGGGCATGAGGAGCCCGGGGGCGCCGCCCGGAGACCACCCGGCTTCGCGCCCAGCTCGCCGTCAGCGCGCAGCGACATGAGCAGCGCATTCCGGGCCCCGCGCCCCGCGGCCAGCCCCAGCCGGCGGCAGCCAGCGAGCCGGCGCTGCCCGGGAGAATGAGGCAGGAGCCGGCAGCAGCCTCCTCTCTCTCCTCCTCGTCGTCCTCGCCTTCCTCCGGCTCCCGCGCCCCGGGCCAGGGCCGGGCTGTGGCTCTCCTGCGTGCCCCGCGCACCCCCCGCCCGCCTCCGGATGCGCTGCTCGGTAAGCCAGGCCCTCCGCCGCGGGAACAAAGCCCCTCCCCTGCCGGAGGCCGCCCCCAGCCCCCTGCCCGGCTCCCACCGGAGCCTGAACCCCTCGGGTTCCTCCTCCAAACCCCGCCTGGCGCGGAGCGGCTGGGGCTCCTTCTAGCCCCAGCGCTTCCCCCGCCATCGCGGGCAGAGGCAGGCTCGCGGCGCAGGGAGACCTGTTTGGTCGGAGGAGGCTGTGTGCACGCCTCCTGGGTTCAGACTCCTGTGTGTGTGCACTGGGGCGGGTGGGGGGCGCCTCAGATAGGGTGGCCCCGTCATGGGGGTCCAGGCTGTGCTGGGCCGTGCGCCTCAAAACCACCCCAGGAGGTAGGCTCCCTTCTTCCATGGCTCAGATTTGGAAACTGAGGCCCAGAGAGACTGGTGGAATGACTTAATCAAGGTCACAAGGCCATGAAGTGGGAGTCCGGGCTCGGATCCGGGGTTCTCTGTGGACTTCTCCCCCACCTGACCCCTGTGTCACAAACACCGCCCCTCCTCTCCTCCGGCCTTCCTCCCGGAGCCGCATGTGTGCAAACACTTGTGTGAGGAGCGTCTGCTGCGAGGAAGCCGATGGCTGGGCGCCGCGCGGTCTCCGTCCACCCCTCCCTCACATCCTGCTGACCCTCCCCCTGTGCACCGAGTGGGAGGATAACACGTTCCCTGGGTCCTGCCTCCTGGGACCCTGCTTCTCCCGGGCCACCTGGAGGGTGCAAAGGGCAGTGTCTGCCTCCTCCCGTGGGCCCCTCGCATGCGTGCGTGCCCCGCACGTGCCCCGCCTTAGACCCGTGTCCTGGACCCTCTGCGGGGTGAGGGCTGACCGGGGCTCTCTGCCCCGGCCGTGTGAGCCGTGGAGATGGTTACTTAACAGGAGCAGGGCCGGTCCCCGATGGCCACGGGCAGGACTCCGCTCTGTGGGGAATTTCATCTCCGTCCCCATTTGACAACTCTCCGGGTCAGCAGGACCGCCCACAGCGCAGAGGGAAGGGCAGGGCTGTTCGGGGAGGTGGGAGGCCTTCGGCAGGGTGCTGAGTGCCTTCGGGTGGACCCTGACGGGGAGCCATGCAGAACCCCCTGGTCCCGGGCTGAGCGGCCGGCCTCCTCGGTTGAGTCACCACATATGGGGCTGGGCTGTCTGCACACGTGTGCAGTGTCGGTGTCGCAGGGAAAGCCGCTTAGCAGCCCGGGGCCTCGCTTGTCTGGTTAGTACACGGAGCAGAGTTGGCCCCGGTGGCCTCTCAGATGCCTGCAATGGGGCGATTCTGAGGCAGGACCACGCATGGGCTGCAGCCTGAGCTGGGGGCGGGCGCTGGTCAGACACATCCCCGGACTGATGGCTCCCAGAGGGGGCTGTGGTGGGGAGGGAGCTGCGAGGTTCAGGTTCCACCAGAGGAGGTGCCACCCGGACGGTGCTCGGTGGGTGTTTATTGGGCTACAGCGCGGTGGCGGGGAAAGGCCCCGAGGTGCCAGACTGGGCCGTGGAGTAGGTTAGGCGTTTCATCTGGGAAGAGGACTCTGGCCCCCAAGAACGGAGGCCATGCAAAGCATCAGCTCGATGTGCAGCCGGCTGGGAAGCTGCAGGCGGGGCGCCTGCCTGTCCCTCCCGGAAAGAGCCCGTCACAGCGGCACAGGTAAAACCTCGGCTTCAGCCGTTAGGGCCGGTGAAGAAAGTGAGTTCTAGCCTCCCCCCTCCCCCTGTGGTTTGCTGGTGATATTGGTGAGAGGTGAAGGCTGCCTAAGCAGGGACAGAGGGACTGTGGCAAGGAGGGTGGGCACGGGGTGTTCAGTCTTTGCCTGTTGATGACGGGTAAATACATCCACCTGACCTATGGGTCCAGAGTGGGACGGTCGTAGGTCTGTTAAAAACGTGGGGTGATGAAGCTTTTACAGTGTTACCGAATCCCACGTGAAATGAACATGTCTCACCTTTTTCCCAGAAACTAAGCTCCCCGTGGGTTTTGTGACTGAAATTCACCGAATCGGAGCAAAGCTCTCCTTTTTGGCAAGCGCGTAGGGTCTGAGGATGGCACGCACTGCATCCTGTGGGGCATGTTCACCTCCCAGCCCCTCCTGACGAACCGGCGAGGGTTCGAATGGAAATCAGTGCAGAGAACCAGTCTCCCTTACGTTACTTTGGAGGAGGAGGATGTACGAACGGAAGGATGGTTTTTATGTCATGTATCCTACGACTCGTACCCAAAACCGGATTGCTCAGGAGAGCCTCCCTCCTGCCCTGCTCTTTCATTTATAATTAACCCGCGCTCCCCCATTTATTCTCCGCTCTGCTCTGGCGTAAACATGCGCGATCGGGAATCCATCCTCCTTCTCAATACTGCTTTGTCTGAAGCCCGCGTCTTTCCCGGAAGACCTCAAGAGCGTAGCTCTCCCACCCCGCGCACAGAGGGGCCTTCTGTGGGAGTCCGCCGTGGCGCCTCCGGTTGCTTGGGGAGGACAGGCGGGGTCTCTGTCACACACGGAGAGGAACAGCAAGATGCCGCCCTCGGTGGCAGCCCCGTTCTAACTCGGAGTCCAGGTCGCAAACTCTTCTGCAGGAGCTGGCGTGCCCAGCCCATGAGCGTCCGTCCGGGTCGGTGCTGCGGCCTGTGTTCGGTTAGCCATCTGCCTGGGTGCCCGTGGGGGGTGCCGAGGAAAACAGCAGCCTCCGGGGCCAGAAAGCCCGGCAGGTGTTTCTGACGGTTGTTCGTTGGCTTGGCGGCCGAGGACACGTTACGCCCCTCCTGCAGGTCTCAGTGCACACACAGGCAATGTGCGTGTAGGTTTGCGTGCGTCTCTGTGTCTCGGTGCATGTGTGTAAGTTAGCCCCAGGCGATCCCCTCCAGCTGAGAGCTGGACGAGGCCTCGGAGTGTGGGTGCAGCTGGTTATTAATAGCGCCAGGATGCTCCGTACTGTACGGTTACGTAACCGTTTCAATTAGACAGCCACATAAACAGTAAGGAGCAGGTCACGACAGGGGATGCCACGTCTCACCCTGAGTGGGGACTCGGGGTGTGTGACAGGAAAACTTTCATCTTAGAGGCCGTCATCCCAGCGTCCCCGTCGGGAAGCCCTCGCCCTGGGGAGTCTCGGGCCCACGTCTGAGAGGGCCGGGATGAGCCGGGACCCTCGAGGGTCCGTGAGGCAGCCGTTATGTAATGTGGGTCAGTGGGCTGGCGCGCTCGCGGTCCAGGGGACCCGGCGTTTCCGCCTCTGTCTCAGGCTGTTCCTGGAGGTAAGGAGGGGAAGTCTGTATTGACTGCGGTTGTTCGGAAATGGAAAGCCCTTGGGTGAGAGCCTGCACTGAGCAGGAGCCGGGGCCCGGGAGAAGTCCTCGGGGCGGCGCTGGTGGTTTGGCGGGGTTCTCTGTGCAGGCTGCTTGCAGCCCTGAGGTCTGGGGTCTGGGGTGAGGCTTCCTCCCGCAGCTGCAGCCGCTGTCAGACGAGGCGGGCGGAGAGGACAGTGGGAGAAGGCAGCCTCGGTCCTTAAACTCTGTCCTCACCACCAGCCAAGCAGAGAGCTCACCAGCCCCTGCTCTCAGGGAGGAGCCAGCTCCGCGGGCGGGAGTGGGCTGCCCAGGCTCCTATGATCTCCGAGTGGCAGGACCTCGCCCGATCTCGGATGCACTCTGCTGGGCTTCCCGGCACCCCGGCACCTCATTTCCACTGCCGCGGGCATCCAGAGAGGGCCCTTCCTCCCGAGTTTCTCAGTAATACCTCGTCACCCAGAGGAAACGGGCGATGCTTTGGGGTAACATATGGGGGTGATTTGGCTATCGAGAGACTTCCAAATCCCCCGGGATTTCCGTTAGGACATTGGATTGTGTTGTGGGGTGTGTGTGTGTGTGTGTGTGTGTGTGTTTTTGTTAATCCTCACCCCAGGATATTTTTTCCATTGATTTTTTTAGAGAGAGTGAAAGGGAGTGAGGGAGGGGAAGACAGAGGGAGAGAGAAACATCAATGTGAGAGGGACACGTCTATTGGTTGCCCCAACCGGGGTCAGGGATCAAACCTTCAACCCAGGTACATGCCCTTGACCGGGATTCGAACCCGGGACCGTTTTGTGTGAGGGCTGGCTCTCTAGGCACTGAGCCACACCAGCGAGGGCCATTTGGTTGTTTTTTAACTTTGTGTCAACTGTGTTATAGTTTAAAGATATTCAGAAATAAGCCAACTGTTACCCCAAAAGGGCCAGTGCTGGGGTGGGGGTGGAGCTGAACTAACTCCTTTAGGCCCGGGCACTTGGGTGGGAAGTGGTGACACGCGGGCCCGTGGGACGTTCTAGAAGGCGTTGCTAGCCTGCACTTCCCAAAGGGGGACACTGAGTCAGCGTTACAGAACAGGAGCTTTTGCAAGAGCATGACTCCTCCTCCAGGATGCCGCCCCGGGCCCCCGCCCCCCAGGTGACCAGCTGGAGGAGGGAGAGGAAGAGAACATTGAAGGATGCGAAGGCTCTCCTGCAGCTCCAAGGAATTCCCGGGACGTAGGAGGAAGGTTTCAAGCCACCGACTAGAGACGCCGTCCTGTCTGACCGTCGGGTGGCCCGAGGGGCCCACCCACATCAGACAGCGCCTGCTGATCTTCACCGAGGGCCTGCCCACCTGGATGGGCCTCCGCTGTCCCCAGGGCAGGAGGCTCCAAGATGCCACCTGCAACGCACACGTGACAGAGAGTAACGGGAAGTCACGGAAACCCCGACCTGCATTCCTAGTCGTGCGCAAGCCGCTTCTCCTCGCTGGCGGTTGACAGTCCTTCCAGCCCGAGGCCGGCCTCGCTCACGGCCTGCGAGTGATGTCTTAACAAACACGACCCTCCCTCCCCCTGGCTCGGGTTACTAAACCACTCATGTGCCGAGAACGTCACGCTCTGTGATGGGTGACTGACGAGGAAAAGCAGACAGAACGCGTTGGAAAACTCGATTGAGCTCTCATCTCGGAAAATACCCCGGCGTCCCAGCAGCCGGCTCGGTTTTCTGATGGAGAATCGGAAATAACTGCACGTCCCCAGTGAAACCCAGAGCGCCTGCACCTCTTGCCCCCGATCTCGAGAGAACAGGTGCCCGGTCGCTTCAGCCCTGGCCTGATTTCTAGTACACATGGCAACGGGATGGCAGCAGACATCCAAGGGGTCACGCAGAGGCACGGGGTGGGGAGGGGCTGGGGGGCAGGAAGGCAGTGAGGCCCCGCCTCTGACTTGCAATGGCAATGGGCAGTTATCTGGACGTAACGTCCATTTCCCGCGTCAAGAATTGCCGGGTTTTTTATGCTTCTGTTCTGTCTTCCTGTGTGGCTTCTGACAAGTGTGAATGACCGTGGACACGGCGCTGAACGCCGACACCTTGCGAGCCCTCCCGGTGGACTAAGCAGCGGGCCTCGGACTTGACTGAAGGGCGGGGTGACTGAAGCTGAGCACAGGTCCGGTGGCCGGGGAGGGTCAGGTGGGTCGGTGTGTTCCCAGCTGGTGGGTTTCGGGATAATCTGCTTCCCGCCTCATGTAACACCCCGAGGCGGGAAGCAGAGGCGCCCCGATGCTTCTCATTTTCCTCACCCCTGGTTTTCAGTCTCAATGCTAATCTAGTCTGCGATCCTGACCACGCACCTCTCATTTGGCCACAGATAAACCGTTCACATCCGTATTGGCCTTGAACATGACTCCCCCTAGAGATTGTTTTATGCCTTTTGATACAGGAAATGGATGATATTGACAAGCACCTTTGTTAAAAAATCCAAACACCTTTTTCTTAATCCTCACCCGAGGATATTTTTCCATCGCTTTTAGATAGGTGGAAGGGAGGTGGTGTGAGAGAGAAACATCAGTGTGAGAGAGACACGTTGATTGGTTGCCTCCCGCACGCGCCAGGCCGGGGATCAAGCCTGCAGTGGAGGTGTGTGCCCTGGACTGGGAACTGAAACCCCAACCTTTTGGTTAGCGGGCCGACGCTCTAACCACCGAGCAAACCGGCCAGGCTGACAACCACCTTTTAATGAACAACGGCAGGTTTCATATGTTTAAATAAAGTAGAAGTGCCTCAGGAGCATGACGCACTGTGACGAATGGACGCATGCCGTTCCCGTTGGCCCGCTGAGAGTGGCGGATGGACTTCTTCTGAAAAAGGAAGCCCAGCTCTGCAAGGTTCAGGCCCCAGGTGGGCCTGGGAGCCCGCACCCCGAGCTCTCCGTGCAGAACGCAGGAGCAGAAAGACGCACTTGGCTTCTGAAGGGGAACGTGGAGACTTTCCTCCGTCGGTTTAACCGACGAGATCCCCGTTGCCTCGGGGAAATCCCCTGTGGATGCCGATGCCGCGTCCACGCGAGGGCTGGCCGCCCTCCAGCCTGCTCCGGGACACCCCGCGGAGCCCGAGAGCGGCTCTGCCTACCTGTGCCGGCGTGGAGCCGTCTCCGCCTCAGCTGTGCCTCCCCCAGTCCGGCCTCATCACTGGGATCCACTCCCACCAGCCTCCCATCAACAGGTGCTGGTTGTCAGCAGAGTCACAAAAAGGCGCAGGCCGCCAGCTCTGCTCTAGGCGCCGGGCACTGGGCTCCCTGTGGACAGAAGGCGGCTGCGGCTCCTGTTCCCACAGACCCGGACCACCCCTGCCCTTTAGACGTGGCCGTTGCACTGGAACAAGGAGAGCCAGGTGCCCTGCTGGTCACCGGGCCTTCTCCCTCATCTCACCTGGGTGCCAGGGGACAAGCTGGGCCCCCCACCCCCGCCCTCGCTGGTTTCCTGGCTGTCGGGAGCAGGGACGGGGTCCCTGTAGCACTTTGACAAGGGTGGTCTAGGGCTGGGTCCGAGAAAGCGCGGGGAGCTCCCTAACACCGGTCCGGCTCCTGGTGCAGACCGGGGACTCAGAGCCTCGGGCGGGGGCCGAGCACCTTCTAACACCCTCCAGGGTCATTCTCATCTCCGAGACCCGAGAACCCCGGGTCCCCACAGGAGGCTGAGGATGCCCCTTCCGGCCCCCAAATACTGAGAAGGCGGCCCCTCCAGGAGGGCACTCTGCACCCCCACTCCCAGCCAGGCCATCCGCATCTCTCCCCACCCACTCGCTCCCCTCTGCCCTCTGCGGTTTGCTTTCAGGTGGGAGTGAGAGGGGGGCCTTCCAAAAGACCACCCCGCCTGCTCAGAGCTCCCTGTGCTCCCTGAACCCCAAGAGCAGTGGCAGGGCCTTCCAGAAGCCCCGGGGCCTGCACCATCCGGCCTGGCTCTGACCACCTTTTTCCTACCTGCCCCTTGCGTCTCCCCTGCGAGCCACACTGGCCTCGTGCTGGTCCTAAACCCACACGGCTGCCAGGCGTCCACTCCGTGAGCTCCCGTGGGACCCAGGAACTGACCAGGCAGGTGCTGGGGGGCGGGGGGGGCCCCAAGGAGCTGCCGTTCTGTCCCACGCCGCTTGGGCCACCTTCGCAGACAGACAGACGATGCTCTGTAGCTCACGGGGGCGATCTTCAGCTCCTGCACCATAGCACAAGGGGTTTCGGGGCAGCCCTTCAACTCCAGGCGCCATTTTATAGGGCGACTCCCCTCTGGACCAGATTGTCCACGTCATTCTAGAAATCTCTTTCAGAGGAAGTTTCTAGAAGTAGACTGAACCTCCCCCCCACCCCACCCCCACCCCTTTCGCTGCACAGTTCCTTCAGCCACTGTTAATCCAGGGGTCCTGCCGTCCCTCCCTCCTCTCTCTTCCTCCACAAATGCCCGCAGAGCGCCAGCCACGTCCAGGCACCATTCCGGGCCCCTCAGGACGCGGGAGACGTGCCCTCTGGGGAATCGGGGCCTCGTCTCCGACTCCAGCTCTTGCTCCCATGCAGAGGGAACAGCGGCGCCTGGACCGTGGTCCTCGGGCCTCTCCCGGCCCCGCGAGGGGAGCGGCTCTGGCCAGTTTCTCAGGAGTGGCCGTCCTGGGGCGTGGGCTCGGCAAACGGCGCTTAGGACTGTCGGCCTCCTGGTGAGGAGGAGGGAGAGAGGGGCCGTCTGGTGGGGTTCACCGCTGAGGCCAGCCGAGGGCATATGGGGTGCAGATCTATGACGAGGTGGTAGACGGGATACGATACGAGGTCAGGACATGGCGAAGTTCAAAGCCAGCCTGCCCCACAGGGCATCAGCCTGAGAGAGCATGAGGACTTCACCCCCCTGGGTCCCCCGTGGGGGGTGCCCTCCCCGAACCTTAGGGAGGACTGTTTCGCTCTGAGCATCAGCCTTCCTGCAGGTGCTGCAGTGGACGTGACCCAGCCTCCAGCGAGAGGCCAGGGCCGGGTGGCGTGGGGGATGGCGGTAAACAAGATGTTCCCTGCCTTCAGCTGATCAGGCGGCCGGGGGAGCGTGTTATGTAACTACCTGTAGCTAATTAGGGTGGAAGCTAAGGAGGCAGAGGAGGGAAAGATGGGCGTGGACGGGGGAGGTTGGAGGCATCTGACATGAGCCTTGAGAGACGAGGAAGGAGTTTGTCAAGCAGAGATGCAGCGTCTGGACCGCTGGAGCCGGGGGAGCAGGAGTTGCCTGGCCGTGGCATCCAGCTGGGGGAGCGCAGGTGCGTCTGTCCTGCCCCCACGGGAGGGGTCGTGAATGCCAGGTAAGCGTCTCGCAGGTGATGGGGAGCTGTGGGAGGCGTTGGAGTGAGTCTGGGTTTTAAAAAGACAGTCCTGTCGGTGGTCCCTGCAGCTTCCGTGTGGCAGTGAAGATGTGTCAAAGGTCGCAGACGGCGCGCAGTGAGGGATGAGCTTGCCTGTGGGTGCGATTCCTGCCCTGTTCCGCTGGTCGCGCTGGCTTCACTGGTCTGTACCTACTGAGTGGTCCTCCGGGCGCTGCTGCCCAGACCCCTGCTCCACCGACCCGCTGGGGCCGGGCGGGGAATGAGGCGGCGCGGCTCTGGCACCTGTTGCCCGGCGGCTGTGGACTCCGGCCAGTAGGAAATGGAGCGGGCAGTGCCCCAGCTGGATTCACCGAGCCGGGGCTCCTGCACCTCTGCAAGCACAGCCGGGCTGCTCCTGGCCTCAAAGCAGTGCTCCCAGACCTACATCCACCGCGGAGAATCCAGGGCACGCGCCCGCCGGCTGGCTTCCCTGCACGGCCCCCAGCACCGGCTCAGTGGGCGGGAAAGGGGGTCAGTGTCGGGAACCAGAGCGTGTGACCATTTGCTTGGAAATCAACAAACTCGGCGGGTGGGTGACTCCTGCAGAGCTGGCGGGGCACGTGGCACACGGGGAAGAGTGTCCCCGGGGTCACCAGTGGTTAGGCCACCTCCGTCCTTGAACTCCACCTTCCCACTGCAAAGGGAAGAGAGAGAGAGAGAGAGAGAGAGAGAGACCTGTTCCACAGGCCAGTGGGCAAGTTCTGAGCCACTTCTGGAGCGTTTGTCCTGGCGATGAGCCCTCTCCAGGCCAGGCGGACGGCCAAGTCGTGCCCAGAGCAAGGCAGCCTGGGCGGTTTGAAGCGCGGCGCCTGCGGGAGAGTTCCCGCCCCAGAATGTGGGCCAGAGAGAGGCATGCAGCTCCCCGCTCTCACGGGCCCCTTTTCTAGGTCAACAAACGGGGGAGGCCCAGAGAGGTGAAGCGACTGGCCCGAGGTCACACAGGGGGCTAGGAACTGGGCGCACACCACGCTGAGGCGGGTGTAGTCCCGGAGCTGGCCGCGGCCGTGCTGGCAGACATCCCTGTGGGGATGGACAGTGCGTACGCGCCGCCTTGCCACCAGAAAGGCATGGGGGACTTTCTCCTTGTCCCACTGCCTTTCCTCTCGGAAACCAGCCCGGAGCCAGGGTCCTGGGACACCGGGGCTGGAGGGGGCTGGGCGTGACACCCTGGGGTGCGCGCTCTGGCCCTTTGCCGTCCGTTTGATTGCTGAAGCTCTTGTGGCTGCTTAATGCCAGGAGGGAGCCAACGTGTTCTAAGGATCTAGACATGGAGAGAGGGGAGGCTGAGGGCCCTGCTTAGAGGCCTGGGTGGCATAAAGCCCCATGAATTGTCCCCGGAAAGCCTGCCACCCTGGCTTTCAGAGCTCCGTGTAGTGCCCGGAGTTCAGCCTAAACTGCCCTTTGGAGTCGGCATCTGTGTCTCACCTGTGCATTGCCTCGTCCCTGGATCTCAGCACCATGGACAGAGCTCACTGAGCCCTGCGCCCCAGGCTCTCCCAGGCCAGTGAAGGTGCAGGGGGCAAGGTAACAGGGCCCCAGACTCTGGGGAGACCTGGCTCTCCTGGCTGTACGTCTGCCTCCTTAAGTGGGTTCTCCCTAATGCGTGAGAAGCCGCCGGCAGCCCTGCTGGCTCGCTTCAAAACAGTAAAGCCGTCAAGGCTTTATCAGGCAGATATATAAGTACCGGTCCCGTTCACAGCCCTGCGCGGCGTGTGGGGATTGAAAGGACTTCCCCAGGTTATGACTCCCACCTGGTGAGCCTGTGTGTTCGGTGAGCAGTCTGGAGAGGCTCCCGCGTTACTGCAGCTCAGAACAGACGTGATCTCCCTGCCCGCACATGTCACAGGTCAAACCCACCCCCACCCCCCGGGTTTACTCGTGTCTGAAGGAAAGAGGAGAGCAGACGATGAAACGACCCTCGTGGGCTGGGGTGCTAACCGTTGGGAAAAACCAGTCCCTCTGGTCTCCCTGGGAGGGACGCAGCGCCTGCCAGGTGGAGAGCCCGTGACTCCGTGAGATGTTGGTGGCTCTCACCGCCGCTTCCGGGGTCCTGTGTGTTTTATTTGAAGCTGTTTTCGGGGTCAAACCTTGGAGCATCTGGTTCACTGTGTGATTCCTGGACAGTTTGCGCTCGTTTCCCAAGCCCTGCTTTGGCCATAAGAACAATAGACGGCAACCACAGTTCTCACACATTTGGTGCTTACTCTGGGCAGAAGTCCTCGCCATAGACTTTCATTTAATCTGAGCAACAGCTTGATAAAGAAGTCACTATCATTCCCATTTTACAGATGAGGAAACTAAGGCACAGAGACTGTTGATGGTGCATAGGAAAGCCTCCACGTGGTGGCTTCCCACCCTAGTTGTCTTCATTTTGCTCCCGGGTCCGGGGGCCGCTGGGCTAGCGGGGTTGTTCTAGTTGAGGCCTCCGGTGAGCTCAGACCGGCTGGGGCTGGAAGCATCCGGAAGGCTTCATCACGCACACCCCTGGCACCTGGCTGGGAACGAGCACACGGCCCGGGAGCACGGGGAGGCTGGCCCAGCTGGGCTCCTGGGAGCTCTCCGCGCGGTCCTTCCGGCGAGGGGGCCAGGCCCGCCGGCCTTCCCCCGTTGTGGCCCCGTGTCTGTGTCCTAAGAAAAGGTGAGCGGGGAGCGGGTGTCCGTGTCTCCTTTTGGGCCCAGCCTCAGAAATCAGGAAGGCTCCCCCGGCATGTCTGTTCCACGGAAGCAAGTCACTGAGGCCGCCCGCCCGGGAGCCCATGTGCGGAAGGAGCGTGAACAATGTGCGCATGCTTTAAGCACCGCAGCGTTTAGGGCATCGCGTGAGGGAGGCGTGAGCAGGGGCAGGGGGTGTGACTCAGGAGGTCGGGTCCTGAGCACCTTGGCTGCAGGAACCGGAGCTCTGTCAACTCCACCCCTTTCCCCTTCCCCCCTCCCCCCGTGCAGGGCTACCCCTTCACCATGCAGGGCTCCCCCCTCACTGTGCAGGGCTACTCCCTCACCATGCAGGGGTCCCCCCTTACCATGTAAGGGTCCCTCCTCACCGTGTAGGGCTCCCGTCTCACCGTGCAGGGCTCCCCCCTCACTGTATAGGGGTCCCCCCTCACCATGCAGGGCTACCCCCTCACCGTGTAGGGGTCCCCCTGCACCGTGTAGAGGTCCCCATCACCGTGCACGGGTCCCCCCTCACCGTGCACGGGTCCCCCCTCACCATGCACGGGTCCCCCCTCACCGGGCACGGGTCCCCCCTCACCGGGCAGGGGTCCTCTCCAAGAAGCAAGCACAGCTGTGTGAGCCCAGGGTCTGTGTGTTTCGTTCAAGGGGACTTCGATGCAGGCCGTACCCCCTCCGCACCCCCTTTCCTCCCCTGGCCTCCCTTCCCTTCACTGGGGCCAGGTCTCACTTTCTGGGGCCTTGAGCACTTTGCCTCTAGGGACCACTTCCTCCCTGAAAACGCATCAAAAGTCTCTTCTACGTAAAAGTTATTATTTTTTCCTTCTGATTTTACAAGAAATGGAAACATTTTCATGGGCCCTGGGCACTGTGCCTGCTGCCGGCTAATGGAGACATGGGCCTGCCTTCCTCCCCCCTCCCTGTCCCTCCCTTCCTCCCCCCTCCCTGCCTCCTCCCCATCTTCTCTCCCTCTCCTCTGCTCCCTGCCCACACTGCTTCACTCTTCATCCTTTGCAGGCCACCCTCCTCCCCTGCACGGAACCGGTTCTTGTCTCTGTCCCCTGGGCCAGTCCAGGAATGGAACAGAATGTCCCCGTGTCCTGGGCCTCCTGTCTCCCCTGGGCCTGCAGGGAAGGGCCGAGCTTGGCTGAGGGACCTGAGCCGAGACGCCCGTCTGGTTTCGGCTCGTCTCAGACACAGGGCCCCGGAAGGTCCTCGGTCGTTTCCCGGAGCCTTCAGAGGCGGCGGCTCCGAGGCCGGCTTCTCCCCTCTCCCGGCTGCTGCCGGAGGCCGTGCTGCACCCTGATTGGCATGTGGGGCGGCAAGAACCAGATTCACACCCTCCGACCCAGCTTTTGATCAAACTCTCATCCGTCTGGAAACGTTTCGTTCAGCAATCGCTCTGTGCCAACATGGGCTCAGAGGCAGAGGGACAGAAAACCCACACAGGAATAGAGGGGCGGCGTCCGACCCAGAATCGGCGTCTCGTGGAAACCAGAGCCACGCCAGTGGCTTCCTGAGCGAGAGGTGCCCACTGGAAAGTCGTCGGCAGCCAAGGCGTCTCCCTTCCTCTCTGTCTGGAGCCCCAGGTCCCCCCCCCGAAGACTCCCCCCTCCCCATGCAGCCTGGGCTCTCTCTCCCCCCTCAGAGCACACAGCCAAGGAGTGGGCTGGGGTCCCCCTGTGTGACCTCACATGTCAGTCCATCTCCCTGGGGGCCTAGATTCCCGGGAGACCAGCTGCTGGTCAGGCTGGGGTGGGGCCCTCTGGCCTGTGGCCGGGCGGGTGGGGTCCCTGCGGAAGGGACAGCTGCCTCTCCCAGGCTGTAACGGGCGGGTGCCTGGGCAGGGCACGGGGGGCTGGGAGAGCAGTGGCCGCCACCACACCGGGCCTGTCCCGGCCCACGGCTCGGCTGCAGGGGCCAGTCTTTGGCTGTACACAGTGAGGAAGCTTGTGGATCGGGGAATTGGCATGAGAGTCAAATTTTAACCTGCCCTCCGTTAGCATCATCATAGGATACGTACTCAGAAAAATAGGAAGCCCTTAATGCCAGGATTTTAAAAAATAAATTATTTCTAAGTTGTTCCATTTAATTAAGTTTAATTAATTGACATTATATACAGTCACGTATTGTTCTTGGACTTTTCATTTTGCCAAAGACAACTAGGACTTTGGTCGGTGCCCTGACCTGGTGTGTGGCCCACACTGGGCGCGCAGGGGGTGTGGGCGCCGGTGGGTCAGTAACCACAGGCTGGCGCAGGGAGACCCGCCGCCCAGCCTGGCACAGTCCACCCCCCAATCTCCTAGGGGCCCCCATCACAGCCGACCTCGTGCGGTAGACAGGAGGCTCAGGGAGGTCCTGGGCCCTGTCCACGGTGGCACGGAGAGCCAGGGGAAGGGTGGGGTTCATTCCAGGTTGCTGAGCCCTAAAAAAGGGTCCTTTGTGGTGAGGGAGGTGGGGTTCCATCTCTGGCAGAGGCAAGCCCGTGATAAGGGCGCGCTAACTGCGGAATGAGCAAGTGTTCCGTCTGTGAGGGAGGGGCGTTGGCTCGGTCAGGCCTGGAAGCACAGGGCAGAGGGCATCGGCCAGAGGCTGAGATGGAGTCTGGGAGCATGTGGGAGCCAGGCAAGGTTGGGGTGCAGGGAAGCAACGGGGCCCAGCCTGTGACTGAGAAAGACAGTCCTCCTGCCAACGTGAAATGTGGACCAACATTTGCAAATTAGACATCTGTGCCGGCAGACGCTTTTCGGCAGAGCAAATGTCGGGCACGTGCCGATGCACCCACACTGGCTGGTTTCTGAACACACATCTCGGCTAGGGAGCTCGCTGCCCCAACCGCCCCGGGGCGGCCGGGAGAGTGACCGCGACTTGGAATGCTGATTCCGGTCTCAGAGAAAACCTCAGGCCTTCAGACTAACTCTCTCCTCGTCCACAGACTGATGCACACGTGGCGTTTCCTTTAGGAAGCACTTCCGCTGCACAGCCAGGGGGAGGTGGGCGGGGCTTCATGGCCCGAATGACAGGCGAGGAAGAGGCTCAGGCTACCTGGGGAGCCCCGCCCGGGTCGTGTAGGTGGATGGGAATGTGGGTCCCTCTATTGCCAAATCCTCACCCCAAGGAGTTCATGCCAAGTTCCCAGCCCTTTGAGGCACAGCCCATGCAGGTGAGGGGGATTCTGGTCTTGGCTCTGTGGTCACGTGTCCTTGCTTAGCTCCATGAGGCCACAGCAAAGATGTATTCTGGAGGCCACGCGTCCAAAATCAAGTCAGCAGGGCCCTGCTCCCTCGGGAGGTTCTAGGGTAGGATCTTGCCTCGCCCCTTCCCATTTCTGGGGGTCGCTGGCAACCCTCGGGGCTCCTTGGCTTGTGGCTGCATCACTCCCGCCTCTGCCTCTGTCGTTACGTGCCTCTCCCTGCGTGCCTCCTCTGTGTCTCTGTCCCCAAACCCCCGCTCTGTTCTCTTATAAGGATACGAGTCACTGGATTTGGGGCCACCCTAACCCAGTATGACCTCATCGTAACTCGATGACATCTATACAGACTCAAAGAAAGTTGCAGGTGCCCTATGCCTAGCCGGTGTGGCTCAGTGGATAGAGCGGCCTGCGGACTGAAGGGTCCCGGGTTCGATTCTGGTCAGGGGCATGTACCTTGGTTGCAGGCACATCCCCAGTAGGGGGAATGCAGGAGGCAACTGACCGATGTTTCTTTCTCATCCGATGTTTCTAACTATCTCTCTTCCTTCCTCTCTGTAAAAAAAAAATCAATAAAATGCATTTTTTTTTAAAGTTGCAGGTACCAGTGGTAAGGACGAGAACATAACTTTTGGGGGACACAGTTCACCCCACTACACAAGAGATTGCGGGGGCAGGGGCGGCTCCGTCGTGGCCATTCCCTCAGTCAGAGGCTCTGTGGGTCCTCAGTGCTGTCGGCCATGGCGCCTCACCTGTCCCTCACACCTGCCCCCCGTGGCCCTGTGTCCTCCGCTCCTCTGCCAGGACGTCAGCTGCTACGGCTGGGAGCTGTGGGGACAGGCTGTGCCGCTCGCCGTGGCATCTGTTTGGGCTCCTGCCAATGCCCAGATGCAGTGAGTGGGCGGCGGCTTGGGCACATCACGTGTTCCGGGGAGCAGGCTGCCCCTGGCCGGCCATGACATCCTTCCTCGGGGCTCCAGGCAGCACCTGGTGCGTTGCTCAGTCGGGGCATCGCTCTGACTCCAGGGCCACCCAGGGCAGCTGTGTTTAGGGAGGTGGCACAGAGCTCAGACACGTGAGCTCATCTTGTTCTTGTCCCGTCCAGATCGCGGACATCTCCGGGGCAGGGGCCTCTGGCCACCTCTGTCTTGCCTCCAGCCAGTGCTGTCCCTGGTGCATGGAGACGCGGCCGCCGCGTGGCTGGTGCATGGCGACCCCGAGATGCCCGGGCGAGTGTCCTCACTTTCTAAGCATCCTGCAGGGCTGTGAGGGAGCGATGAGGTCATGTGTATGAATTACACCGTGCACTCGAGAAATGCCCGCGCTGTTGTGATCTGGGAGATGGCTGCGGAGGAGGCGGGTGGACTTGGTTCCGGAACAGACCACAGTGAAAGCCGGCGCCTCGCTCCCGGGCACGGGTTGGTGGTGACGCAGCCCCAGAGGGAGCGGCTCCTCGGAAAGGGCGGTGGGTGTGGGCCAGCAAGGCGGCCCCGGGAAAACGTGTTGCACAAACGTGACAGCAGGAAGTCTGCGGACGGTGGCCCATGCGGTGGGACCAGAGAGGGGAGCAGGGGCCCTCCAGAGAGTTCTGTTAGGGCCTTCTGCCAAGGGCTAGAGGAGACCCTGAGGTCCGGGGACAGAGGAAGGGGCAGGAGGCAGCGAGGGCTTGGACAGGGGCAGTCTGTCCTGCTCTAGCACAGAAGGCATCCTGGGAAGGATGGGAGTCAGGGTCTTAGGAGACAGAGCCTGGCGCAAACTGGCTGGCACATTGGAAAATATTAGTTCTCTGGCCCTTTAAGAAAAGATTCCTGCAAAGGAGAATTCGAAGTGGCCCAGGGCCAGCAGGGAAGGGGCCATCCGGGGCTAGCTCCTTACAGCTCTGAGGTTCCACCTGCCCGCAGCCCTGTGTGTGGCCCTGGTTCCCAAAGCTGCTGACTGTTCCCCGAGGAGAGGGGCTGAAGGACCCCAGGCTCCTCCGGCAGCCGCAGAGTGCCAGGCGCACAGTAGGTGCACAGGTAAGAAAGCAGACACGAGCTGCTGCCGTGCTCGGGCTGTGCTTTGCGTGCTGCAGCTCTCAGCCGGCTGAGATGCGCACGCTCCCCGGGCGGGAGCGGGTAGAGAACGCGGACGCCGGGCCCTCGCCTGGCATTCTGGTGCAGCCGGTCTGAGGGGGCCTGGGCACCCGTACTTAGAAAAGCTCCCCACCGGCACTGCATCCGGGGCTGGACTGGGGCTCCCCTCCTGGGCCCGTGGCCCGAGGGGCAGCCTGTGGACGTGGTGCATGTGGGGGTCTAGCACAGTGCCTGGCACACGGACACCCTCGGGACTCTCGAGTCCAAGTGGAAAGCCGGTTTTGCCACGATGGGTGTTCGGCCTTGTCAGCTCAGGGGAAGGGCAGGGTTAGGAAGGGTAGAGGGCAGCAGGTGCCGAGGCCCGAGGCCCGAGCGGGGTCAGTGGCTGTGCTTGCTGGTTAAGGGCCAGTGGGAGCTGAGGACCTGAGGGGAAAAGCTCAGCTCCTTGCACTAACTCTCCTTCTGGTGAAACAAATGCCATTGTGTCGCACGCCCTCCCCTTGGGGACGAGGGAGGCAGTGCAGTTCTTGCTGACGCGCTCGCGTTGAACACACCCTACGTGCCGCGTCTGTGTCAGACAAACGAGGCAGAGTCGCGCCCTGTGGGGGCCCAGCGTGCGTGGGCCCAGGGCAGCGGGCAGCAGGGAGGGAGAGCGTCCCCGGCCCCTGGAGATCCGGGAGGCGGCACATGCGCAGGGACAGGGTGTGTGCCCGAGGGCCAGGGCCGCAGTCAAGCTCATCAAAATGTTGTGTGTGTGTGTGTGTGTGTGTAAAGCAGTGGTTTTAAAAATATATATATTTCAGAGAGGGAAAGAGAGAGAGAGAGATAGAAACATCAGTGATGAGAGTGAATCACAGATCGGCTGCCTCCTGCACGCCCCACACTGGGGATCGAGCCCACAACCCAGGCATGTGCCCTGACCGGGAATTGAATCATGACCTCCTGGTTCATAGGTCGACGTTCAACCACGCCGGGTGGGCTAAACCGGAGACGTTTAACCTTTTCCATCTCATGTACATGCCAGCTAATTACCAGAACTCTGCAGCACACCAGAAAATGTGTTTTTTGCTGATCTGACAGACTTACAGGTGTGATTCTGATTCAGTCGCTGGATGGCTGCTGTATCGGCTGTCGCTTGTTTTATGTGACGGCCTAGGGACAAGCGGTCAGGCTGCTGGCTGGACAGTCGGGTGCCGCACGCTTTAACACTCGGTGTGGCGTGCGGCTGAGGACCGCGGGGGTAACTGTTCCCAGCCACCGAGGAAGCCCACGTGGAATGGAGCCGAGACCCTGCAGGGCTGAGCTGTGTGTGTGGCGGGGAGGGGGGGTCTCTCCACGGCTGGGTTTCTGCGTTTGTAACGAACCCCTGAGGCCCTGCCCAGCGTGAGCTGCTTGTCTTCACCCCGGGGAGCTCCGGGGGTCAGAGCAGCCTGCCGCCCCGGCGGCCTCGGGGGGACTGGAAGCCTGTGCCCGAAGGTCTGGCTGCCGTTAGGGTGTGCCCGGCGGCAGCGCCCGGCCCTGAAGCATCCTCGTTCAGAGGGTTCCGGTGGCGTGGCGTGCTGTGTGGAGCCCCCGTTCCGTGGATGTTCACGCCGCCACCCCTGCCGAGCACCTCTCTGCGCCGTGGGCGGGGCTGGGGGCAGCGGCGGTCCGGCCCTCACCTCGCTGGGTCAGAGCAGACGCGGCGTGTCTGGGCCGGTGGTGAGAGCTGCAGCCAGATAAGTGCGGGGTGCAGCAGCACCGAGGCTCAGAGAGGGGTTCCTGGGCGGCTCCTCGGCATCTCGGGGTGCTCTCTGCCCACCGGGGCCCTCCTGCCACTCTGCTCCTCTCTGTGTGCCCAGCCCCTAGCACGGGGTGGGCACCGTGGGCACACCGTGACAGACGCCTGCCGGGGATGGGCGGCTCCGGCAGATGTCTGCCAACACTCTCTCGGGCGGAAGCTGCCAACTGTCCCACCGAATCCGGGCGCCACTTCTCCCGGCACACCGCCAGGCCGCGTGGCCCAGTGGCTCCCCGTGAGTGCCCGGGGAGAATAGCTGAGCGGTGTGTGCCAGGGCTCTGAGCAGCACCGGTGAGCGCGGCCCGGCATCTCTGCAGAGGGGGGAGAACTGAGGCTGCAGGCATTTCTCAGCTGAGCCTGTGGGTGTACGGGTGCAGGAGCCGGAAGTAGCCCGAGAGACCGCCTGGTATCTTCCCGTTTGAAGTGGGGCAGTGAGCCCACAGCGGGCAGGGGCCTGCCGGAGCCGCACAGCTGGCCGGGGCCGACCGCATGCAGGCAGCGAGCCTTCCTCCACGGCCGGGCGGCGGCCCACCCTTGTTTTCTCCCCATTCCTCTGAGTTTCCTCCTGGGGTGTCCCATTTCCTACCCCGGTCTGCTGCCCAGGAGGGGGCGCGCTGGGGTTCCTCGGAGCTCCGTGGCTGCGGGGTGTGCAGACCCATCCTGGGTGGGTGCTTCTCCCCGGCCAGTGACCTTTGCCAAGCGTGAGGCCTGCGGAATCCACTCCCGGGCTCCTCGCAGCCCCCCCCCCCCCCCGCCCCAACATGGGGCCTCCCTCTCAGGAAGGAGGCCTTCCACGGGGAGGTCACAAGGTGCGGGGGGGGGGGTGGGGGGAAGGGCCGTGTGCACACCTGGGGCCTGGGGAACAGCGCCCCCTGCAGGGACCCCTGGGCCTGGGGCTTCCACCTGGGAAGGGAAGAAGTCCAGGGGTGCTCCCCTCCAGGTGGGGTGCGCCCTCAGGCCAGTGTGGAGTGGCGCCAACCGCAGGCGCTTCAGTCACGCCCTCGCCTTCTGCTCCCGGGAACTCGCCCTCGAACATTCTGCCTGCGGAGGGACAGCAATGCCCTGAGAGGAGGTCGGTGCCTCCTGGCCTGGGGAGCGCCTCGGATCACGGATCACGCTGGTCGGGGCGGAGGCGTTGCGGGAGCTTCCGTTTGCCCCCGTTTCTGTTGCTGCCGTGAATGTGGACGGGATCTCCCTGTGAGCATGACCCTGCCGCATCCCATCCCGGGGTGCGGAGCCAGCTGAGCGTCTCTGACCTCAGCGCGTCGCGGTCTCTGCACGCGGCAGGCCTGTGATGTCCCCAGGAGCCTGTGAGCGGGGCCAGGGCAGGGGCCAGGGCAGGAGCCCAGGCCGCAGAGGGCCCCTCAGAGGTTTGGTTCTTGTCCGAGGAAGGCCCCGGGCCCACCCCGTGCCAGAGCTGCCGGGGAGCGGCTGAGGCAGCCTGCGCAGATGGCGGCACAGTGCCCGGTACACGGCGCTCATCTGCGTGTGCCACGGTGGCTGAGGAGTCCAGGCAGCCAGCGGTTGGGCCGGTGAGTGGTGCTGGCATACTGAGGACTGCCGGCGCCCAGAGATAGTAAGAGAAGCGGGGGCTCTGTGCCCTTAAAAGGGGTGACCCCATCTGGCCCAAGTCCCCGTTGTACGGACAGGCAGACAGGCTGCTGGAGGGAGCGTCTGGCCTGTTGCGTGCCGTGAGACGAGCCGGGGACGTGTGTTTAAAGTGCTGTTTGACTCCTTCTTTGGGGCTCTCTCCAGTGTCTTCAGATCACATCTGTCTTTGCTTTTTATCCTCTGAGACGGTTGATTGATTCTGTCCTTTACGTTTTAACACGAGGAGCCGGGCAGGCGGCGACCCAGGAGATCGCTCCGGAGGCAGGGGCTCAGCCGAGAAGTAAGCCCGCCCATGTCTGGCTCGGCGTGAGAACCTCCCAACCGTGGGCGCTGACCCGAGCGGTCACTGGTGGGAGGTGGGGGTTCCTGCAGCCCTGGGGGCTCCCATCGAGGTGTGGCGGCCACGCGGTGGAGTCAGCGGAGGGATTGCGTGTTCCCTGGGTGAGAGGTCAGATGGGGGAGCCTCAAGGCTCCGTCTCTGCTGCGGCGGGCAGGGCGTGGCTCCTGCCTTCAGACCCCTCCCGCAGGCCTTTGCCCAGGTGGATGCGGATGGTCTCGGAGCTGTCGGGAGCCCGCGTGCTGGGGTTGCGTCTGTGGATGTGAATCGTGCAAACGTAGAATGGAGGCCTTCATCCGAAGGACTCTGACTCCTGACAACCGGAGGGTCGGTGCCCCCGGCTCCTCACTGATCACCCCCAGTGAGCCCCGACTTCCTCTTTCGGAAAACGGGCACCCACTCCAAAGGGACTTAGCGTGTCTGCGACACACGTGGCGTTGCTCTTGGCATGGGGGCTGCGGCGAGGACACGATCCCATCACGTGGTTTATCGACAGGGTGGGGAGGAAGAATGAAAAAACAACGTGCTTTCAAGTAATAATAATCGGTACTGTGAGGAAAATAAGGGAGGGCACGCGGACAAGAGTGGCGACCTGGTGGGCGGGGGCCTGGAAGACGTCTCTGACGATACAGGATCTGAGCAAAGCCTGAACGCCATGCGCGGGCAGATCAGCACAAAAACCTGGGCCACGGTGTTCCATGAGAGGAAACAGGAAGTGCCAAGGCCCTGGGGTGGCATTTTCAAAGAACACGTCCGCATCGTGGGGACAGGGGTGACTGAGAGGGAGAGGGGAGGGAACCGGGGCAGCTCAGGGGGGCTGCATCCTCTGTATTCCTCAGGGGTGATGCCTGATAGCAACATCCATTTTAAAATGTCCCCATTCGTTTTGGACAAGTATGGGATCAAAATTGTCACCCTGACTTTTCGCTGCGTTGTCAGCAGCAGATCCCTCATAAAAGCCATCCTCGGACAGATGCTGTGTCCTGCCCGGCCCCAGACACTGGGACTGACCCGCACGCGGAGATGAGGTTTCTGCATCTCGGGAGATGGTCAGACCCACCCAGCTGTCTGGTCCGGGTGCAGAAAGCATGTTAAAATGCAAATGCTCCCACGTGAGATACCGGTGGGCACCGCCTCCGGAGGAGACTGTTCCTGAATCACAGGCTGTTTGCTCCACAAGACCCGGGCGCTAAGCACTCTCAGCTGCAGGCACATTCATTCATTCGCTCACCTAGTGCCCTGAGCCAGACCCAGGGCCTGGAGGACGTGCCGATGACTCAGACCAGGCCCGTCCCTCCTCAGGAGCTGGTGGCTTTGTGGGGAAAGGCCCGGGTAAAGGGGTGGCGACGGGACAGGGCAGGAGATGCTCAGAGGTGGCCTGCTGCAGGCCTCTGACACCCAGAGGGGTCCCTGGAGGTGCTGCCAGCCAGGCTGAGGCTGGAGGGAGGAGCAGCAGGCGTCCAAGCCAGGAAGAGAGGGAGCAAATGCAGTGTGGTTAGAGAGCAGGGGCGGGGAGGGTGCACATAGGATGAGTGGGGGGTGGCATGGGTACAAGCAGGCAGTGGCCAGGAGACCAGCATTGTCAGCGAGCAGAATCGGCTACTGGGTTCAATCCTGACCCAATTTTTGATGAGTCCTTGGTTCCAGTCACTGCTCTATCCCTGGCACCTGTGGGTGTTGGTGTGGGTGCCTGGTACGTGTGGGTGTGCGGTAATTATCTTGAGTCTCAATTCCTTGTCTCTGAAACGGAAATAGCACTTACTTTTGTCTGAGCTGCTGCTGCTGTGTCCCAGAGCTCACACAGTAGGTGCTCAGTGACTGTGACTCGAGGGGCTGGCTGGCTGGCGATGCCGTGCTGGGCCACACCCTGCACTTGCCCATGAGCTGCTGGAGGGTCCCCAGCAGGTGTGGCTGGGGAAGTAGCTCCTGGGCACATGGCGACAGGCGTGTGCGGAGCCACATGCAGCACATGGCGGCGTTGATGAGAGACAGCTGCTTGTTGTTAATAATAATAACCGTGAGCCTTTGTCGAGCAGGCTGTTCACCGGTGTTCTCTCTCAGAGGCTCTGGGAGGAAGTTCCAGGCCCAGCGGTGCCCTGGCTGCCATCGCCCTTGAGTCGCCATCGAGTGACAGCCGGGCCATGCTGTGGCCACCCGGGCAGGGCAGGGGCACGTGTGGAGGAGTTTGTCCCCTGGAGACCTCTTGCCCAGCCCCTGCCGAGGGCCCTCCTGGGTGCCAGGTGCCTGTCCCTGGGAGAGAGGCCCCCGGCGGGCTTCCTGAGGCCTCCCTGTGGGACGCTGGCAGAGCCGGGGTCAGCCTGTCCAAGCCCTCGCTGTGGTCTGATTTTAGGAGTGAAGTGGTTTTTAAATGTCCGATGAAGTACCTCGCGCATAGAAGAGAGTAGACATAGCGTGTATGCACAGTTGGGGAAGTAAATATGAAACGAACACCTGCATCCCCGTTGCCTCTTCTGAATAAATGTGAATAAATCCCAGAATCCCTTTGCCTGGTTCCCATGAGCCCCTGCTCTGGTCTCCTCCTCGCCTGCAGCCTCAGCGCTTCCCACACTCACCGCTGCTTCCTGGCCCAGACTGCCTTCTGCACACTCGCTGCCTCTGCACCTGTCACCCAGGCAGGGTGCCCTCCTCTGTCACCATCAGCCGCACGAGTCCTGCTAGCCTAGAGGTCTCAGCTGACATCGCCCCCTCCCCCCTCCTGCAGGGACAGTTCCCTGCGTGGCCTTCCAGGCGGGTCTGGACTCCCACAATGCCCTGGGCTCACATCACCATAGTGACCTGTTTGCCTTTTCCCTTTGCTGGGCCCTGAGGTCCTTGAGGACTGAAGGCCTTGTCTGCTCATGCTCAGTGGGGCTCAGCTCAGGGTGCCCCGGGGTGTTCACTGGAGCCCGGCCTCCCTCAGGGTCCCCGGGGACGCTGTGTTTCAGGCGACCACCGAGGTCTCCTCTCCAGGGAGCAGGTGGGGCTGCCTTTATGCCTTTAGGCGTCATCCACGCGTGTGGCTCCAGGCAGGAGCGCATCCTTGCACATAAGAGCAGAATGAACTCCCTCGCCCAAGCCCTGGAATTACCCTTGAGCCTCAGCCGCTCCAGAGCCTGCGAGTCGCAGAGAGAATTGGGGGAATCACCCCGCCCCCTGGTCTTGACCGTGTGGTACCTTCAGCACATCCAGGAGCCCAGGTTTCGTTCCAGGACGTATTCTTTTAAAAAACAAGTTTCTCCTAAAATTAAATGACACCAAAGCCATCGTCCTTCGGCCTGGACATCCCTGCTGTGTACAGGGAGGCTTGAGCCTTCATCATTGTCATTCACACACGGCAACGACCTAACCCTCCCCGCCGCTGCCTCCAGCCTCTCCCTCCGAGATGCCGCCACAGGCCTGTCTCCTTGCACACCTGGCATCGAAGGCTTTGTTCGCATCGCTCGGGGGGGCGGGGGGGGGGGCGTGTGAGCTGCTCCGTGATTTTAGGAAAACACACCCTGGAGTCTTCTTAATCTTGTTCCCGTCGGTGTGTGCTTTGCACGTGATAAACGTAAAATAACAGAACCACCTACGTTACAGGAAATCTCTGAGGTTTCCCCCCCGCCCCTGGCGTTTTCTCCTGAACAAGTGCGGCTTCAAGAAGTCTTATTTGCAATCCTCAGTGGACCTGGTTGTGAATATCCCGTGTTTCCCTCTCTCATCACGGTGGGGGCATCTCCCTGTAGGTCACTTTGCCACCATCACCCTTAGCGGCTGTGCAGCGTTTCTGTGGGCCGCAGGCCCGTGGGTTTCCGGTCCTGTGCGTTCTCAGTCCCCGCTGGCTTGGGGAAGGAAGGTCTCTGGCTCTCGGTAAGCGGCTCTGAGAAATGAGGGTGGAGGAGTAACAAAGAGGGCACTCAGCAAGCAGGTAGGGGGCAGAGGACACCAGGACCCGACGTGGGTCCCTAAGACGTCTCCCCGCAGGGCCATGGCCCAGCAGACCTAGAAGTCCGCCCGGGACTCCACGGCCCCTTGTAGAAAAGACAGAGCGGTGTGGGCCGGAGGAGACGGCGAGCAGCGGATGAAGGCGGCGGAAGGTGCCGGTTGGCCAGTAGTGTTAACCTGGAGAGCTGGTCAGAAATTGGGGGGTGGGTCACCTGGACAACACTAGGGAGGGCGTGCTCATTCAGGCATGGGTTCTCTGAAGCTGGGAGTGAGCAGAAGTCAACCGGCCGATTCGACCCAAATACACATTCCTGCTCTCAAAACGCTCCGTCCCCCCAACAGGAAGGGAGCAGATGGCTTTGCAGCATCATGAAGCCACAGCACAGGGGGTGGCCACCACACCGGGTGGTTCTCAGCAGCATTAATGGGGGTGCTGCATCGGAGGGAGGGAGGGGACAGCCTGCCCACGGGGGCTGGGAAGGCTTTCTTGGAGCCACGTTTATGCATACTCTGAGCCTTATGCAGACTCTGAGCCTTATGCATACTCTGAGCCTTATGCATACTCTGCTTTTAGGAGGGTCCTTTTCAGGAGTGGGGCCGTGATGAGGAGGAGCTATAGGGCAGAGGGGGTGCTTAGCTGGAGAAAAGTGGGCTCATGGGGCCTTGAGAATGAGCCTCAGCCATCATCATCATCGTCGTCATCATATCACAGTAGCTGCCACCCGTCCCGGTAGACAATGTACAACTGTTACTTTTAATCCTACAAGCTAAGTATTACTCCCACTTTACAGATGAGGAAACTGAGTCTCAGAGGCCCAGTCACACAGCTAGCCAACCACGGAGCCCAGATTGGGTCCCAGATGTAGTAGAGGCCAGCGTTGCCCTTTCTTCCCACTGAACATCAATGTTCCACCAACTGAGGTGGTGAATTTTTAAAAAAACGGAAGTCAGGCTGGCTCCAGGCGTCCAGGCGGCGGTTGCTGATCACACTTCAGCACCATGGCCAGGTCGAATAGGTGCCTACTCCCCATCACCCACCCAAGACTGAGCTGCGGAGTGAGCATCTGACCCGCTTAGCCCAGGACCCAGGCCCGCCCCTTAGCACCTTGATTGACAGTGTCCATTGTGCAGGGTAATTTTCAGAGGAAGTTAAGACACTGACCCCAAAGGAGGGCATGGGTGCTGGGTCATCAAAAGCTCTCGCCCCATCAAAAGCTCTCGCCCAGCAAAGGATGTAACAATGATGAACCCATTCACGGACTCATTACTGGATAGATAACAGAAGCCTGTTTACAAGACGGAACGTCTACATAACAAGCCCCCATGTACCCACCCTCCAGCTAAGAAATACCATCAGTATTTCCAGGGCCCCCTGAGCGCCCCTCCCCGATCTCATCCCCTTTCCCTCTCCCCTCAGTAGTAGTTACTCCCCTGGCTTCTCTTGCTTTTATTATTATGACTAGAGGCCCGGTGCATGAAAATTCATGCACTGGAGGGGGTCCCTCACAGTCCAGCCTGCCCCCTCTCACAGTCCGGGAGCCCTCAGGGGTGGGAGGCGACCTGGTGATCAGGAGAATGCCCCATCGCACCTCTGCTGCTGCCACTGCCAGTAGTGCAAGCCTCAGCCGGCCCTGGTTACCTGAGCCTCATGCAGCCCTGGGCTGCTGAGGGGCTGGGGGACTGAGGGGACTGGGGGACTCCGTAGATAGGTGCGCAGAGCAGCCGGGCCCACCTAGAGGTGGACCCGGCCTTGCAGTGCGCCTGCCACCCTGGCAGGGCTGAAGGGACTGGGCACCGCCATCTTGTGGCTGTCGGTGCTGCCATCTTTGAGGGTGGGGCAGTCAATTAGCATATTCCCTCCTTATTGGCTGTGGGTGCCGCCATCTTTGAGGGTGGGGCAGTCAATTAGCATATTCCCTCCTTATTGGCTGTGGGCGCTGCCATCTTTGAAACGGTGTGAGGGTCAATTAGCATATTCCCTCTTTATTAGGTAGGATTCTCTTGCTTTTCTTTGTAACTTCATCGCATTTCTGCCCCTGAACAATGTGAGCTTTTGTGTTTCTAAAGTCCATGTAGATGGAAACACCCTCTGCCCATTCTTCTGCCTGCTTTGCCACTTGACGTCGTGTTCGCGATGCATCATGCCATCTGTCGACGTCCACCTTCCCACCGCTGTCTGCAGTCCCAGTGTCTGTGTACAGGACAGTAGATCCAGGCCACCGTGGAGGGACAGAGTGCTGTTTCCTGCCTGTTGCTGAGATGAGACTGCGGTCCGTGAACATTCCTGGCTGTGCGCCTCGGTTTACCGGGCAGGTGTACTTAAGGTCACCTGGGTCTGAGCATGCTCACCTTTACAAGGTGATGTCATCACGCTTTCCAAAGTGACAGGAACCATGTTGTAGGCCTTCAACGGGTGTCTGAGTCCCTGCTGCTTCGCCACCTTGGCCAGTGTTTGGTGGTTCTGTGGAGTTCTTTAGCTTTTGCCAAGCTGACAGACGTTGTGTTTTTCTGTGATTACTGAGGTTTACCTTGTTTGTGGCTGTTTACTCTTTTGAGAAGTTCATGGGCATAGGTTTTTCCCAGTTTTCTGCTGGAAGTTTATTTTCTTATTGACCTGATACTAACATGATTGTACAATACATAGAGTGTGAGAGTGTGAGTGTGTGTGTGTGTGTCTGTCTTAGTTTCTGGCCTAACTCCTCATTCCCTTTTTAAATATTTTTACAAAAGAAGTATAAATTTAATGTTACTAACATTACTAACATTTTCCCTATAGTTGAGTGAGCTATTATGTCTAATTAAGATAGCCTCTGCCCCAATCTCACAAAGATGCTCACTTTTGGTGTCTTCCAACCGTTCTTCAGTTCTCCCTTTCACAGCTGTCTCCAGTCCATCTGGAACTGATGGAACACTGGTTGGATTTCACTTGGGTTTCCCGATGGACCCAGTTATCCCAGCACTGTTTACCCAAAGACCCATGTCCCCCCCTCCCCCATTGGTCATCAGGGGCCATGCACGTGTAGCTCTGTGTCTGTTCTTTTGGCCTCGTTGCCTAAGGTTTGATGACTAAAGCTGCATAGTAATTCGTGATGCCTCGTGAGGCAAGTCCCCTACCTTGTTCTTCTTCAGTAGATATCTTGGCTATGATTTATCCCTTTGCACTTGAATACACAAGGTTTTATGTTTACCTTTATTTTTATTTCTTATTAAGGTGAGAGGGGTGACATGGGTCAAGGACGTTACCAAGCTCCAGGTACTTGGTTTTATAACCTGTGTATTGCACTGTATGCTCACCCCCCGAAGTCTAGTCCCCTCTGTCACCATAAATGGACTCCCAGATGTACGCGTTGGAATCAGCGTGGGGACACCGTGACTGGGACCGCAGCCACTCAGCAGACCAGGAAGAACTGGTGGCTTTAGGATATTGAATCGGGCACTCCATGAAGATGGTCTATCCCCCTCTTTACGCAGGCTTCCTCTTATGTCTGCCAGTCACGTTTTCTAATAGTCTTCATCAAGCTTTTACACACTTTTGCTAGATGGTTTGCACTTTATGTTTCAGAAACTATTGCGAAGGCTATCTTGTGAAGTAAATATCTTTATTGAGATACAACCTACAAACCACACAATTCACTTGCTTTAAAGTGTTCATCAGCAGCATATTCACAGAGCTGCGCGACCATCACCGAAGCCTCAGTTTAGACCCCTTGATCACCCCCAGAGAGCCCCGTGGCCATCCGCGGTCACTCCCCATGCCCCTGACAGGAAGGGATGAGTGAGTGGGTGAGGGAGGGAGTGGAGGCGCATGCCTGTGCAGCAGGCTTTACGTCTGGCATTGCCCGCCCGGCCTCGGCTTTTCTGATCTGTGTTGGGTCTGTTCTCCCCTCCTGTTTCTAGTCCTGTTTTTCATGCCATCACCCCAGCCTCTTTCCTTCTCCTGCCTGCTCTTCACCCTCCACACCCTGGCCAGACCCTTTTCCCCAAAGACAACCATGTGCCCCCACGGCTCTCCTGGCACTGCTAGACGTGGGAGCCGCCTCGCAGTTCCGCGGCCCACCTGGTTTCTGTGGAGAAGCTCCGGTGCCTCCGGCCCCTGAGAAACACGCTTTTGGAAGGCAGCTCGTCTGTGCGTAGGCGAAGTCCTCTTCTGGGCCCGCAGTTTGCGCAGAGTCCCCGGAGAGCACACAGAGCTGACCTGCTTCTTCCTGCTCCCCCACTTCCTCCCGAGTGGGCGCTGCCTCGGGTTAACCCAGGGAAGAGGCTAATTAAGCCGGGGAGCCGGCAGCCTCCGGCGGGCGGGCGCTCTGTTTCGCCTGAGTGCCCGCAGTGAGGTCTTCTGCTTTAAGGGCAGCTTCATTGCATCTCTTTAGGCCGACCCGGGCCATCTGTTCCCGGCCCTGCAGCCCCGGGCGATGCCCCATCACTCTGCAGTCCCATCACTCCTCACCCCGCCTTCCCTGAGCCCCGGGTCCATGCTGGGCACCCTGCTTGGAGGTACCAAAGGCCTTGCCCTCTCTGGGCTCAAAGTCTAGCTAAGGAAAGAGCACAAGAAACAAGACACCCGTTAAAGAGATAAGCGGCCCTGGCCAGTGTGGTTCAGAGGATAGAGCGTCGGCCTGCTGACCCAAGGGTCCCGGGTTCAATTCCAGTCAAGGGCATGTACCTTGGTTGCAGGCTCCTTCCCGGTCTGGGCCCTGGTCAGGGCTCCTGCAGGAGGCAACCAATCGATGTGTTTCTCTCATATCAACGTTTCTCTCTGTCTCTCCCTCTCCCGTCCACTTTCTCTAAAAGTCAATGGAAACATATTTTCGGGTGAGGATTTTAAAGAGAGAGAGGGGGGTGCCTGAGGGGAGACATCGTGCAGAGCAGGGAAGGGAGTGGCTTTCTTACGTGCTTCCTCCTCCTGGTGACTTCGTGCCAACCCTGGGCCCTGGCGTCACCCCAGGGGAAGAGTGAGGGGATCTAAGGCTCACAAACAAGGAAGCAGACGCCGCCACTTGGAAAAGCCACGTACAGAACCCACTGAAGCCCGACATGTGACCACATGCGGCCCCTGTCCCCGGGCCGGCCCTCCCCCGGGGCATGTAGCCAATGGGCCATCGCACCCATATAAATTCTACTTCAAAAGATGAACATTGCAAACAGATGTAGAACCCCAGCTGATATGTGGTGCTCAGTATGTAAGGGGAAGCAATAACATTTGCAGTTTCCCTGGAAATACACCCAAACGGAAGATGGACAGACAGACGCATGAGCAGAGACCCGGTAAAGCAAGTATAGTGGACGTGTTAATTGTGGAAATTAGGTGGCGAGTGTCTGGGTGCTCCCTGTAAAGTGTTTTCAACTTTGCTGTAAAAAAATGTCCTATAAAACGGGGGGCGCGGGGCGGGGAATCACACGTATGCTTGGCAGTGGATGTGGACAAGAATGGTCACCGCAGAATAATGGCCTCACACCAGAAGCAACGCAGTGCCCGGCAGTGAAAGAGTCCCTTCCTCTCCCTGCAGTACACTGTGCCATCGTGTGGACATGGCCATTGTCCGGGCCACCACGTGTCCATCTGTGCCACGCTTGGTGCACGTTTGGGGAGCTTCCTGTCCTCTGCTGTCACAGAGCTCATAGGAGCATCCCTGTCCCTGTCTCCAGGGGCACAGGGGCAGGATTCCTCTAGGGTGTACACCTAGGAGAACAGGTGCCAACCCCGTTGTAGAACATGCTCTTCACTTTCCCAGGTGATGCCAAGGAACTTTCCAGAATGATCGTACCAATTTATGCTCCTCTACCCTGACTGTCCTGTCTGGTCTCAGCTGCCTTCTGCAGGTCCCGTCCACCCCCGCCCACATGGCAGCCAGCGCTCAGAGGGGGCGTGACAGGGATGCCCCTTACACACTTGGTGCGCATGCCGGTGTGGTCCAGTGCGTGGTGTGTGTAAACCCCACTGCCATGTGTTAGTGTGATGGTCACGCAGCTGTCTCCCTTTCGGCTTCAAGGGAGAGGGATGAGCCAGCTCTCAATAGAGTGGGTGGTGTCCAGGCCGGACGCCAGGGCTAATCTGTTTGTGCCGGTGCCCGGACATGCTTCCTTGACATGGCTGAGCCACAGTCCGCCGTTTCTCCACGGCCACGGCCAAGGGCAGCGAGTCCCAAAGTTGGATTCATAGGTGATTGTTCCTCCCACCCGTGATCTAGACCCTGGGCATGAAATCCCCACCCCCACCAGATCGGCCCGGCTGTGGAGAGGGTGTTCATACACCATAACCTTTCTGCTGCCTCTTCCCAATTGCAGGTTAGCCTGGGGAGGAAGATAAAGACATTGGCAACCAAGATGGTCCTCACGAGTGGCAATGATGAAGACAGAGGAGGCCAAGAGAAAGAGAGCAAAGAGGAGAGCGTCTTGGCCATGCTGGGGATCATCGGGACCATCCTCAACCTGATCGTGATCATCTTTGTGTACATATACACCACCCTGTGAGCGGCGCCTCGGGATGGCCAGGAGACAGGGGTCCTGTGTGTGGACACATCGATCGGTGAGCGGACATTGCGCAAACAAGCAGGCTTGACCTACACACGCCACTCGATCAAATGCACCTTCGAACTTTACAGAAGGTCACCAAACTGAGCCGATCCTGCTGCAAGGAGTGGCCACTAAAGCACAATGAATCCAAAAAAACTCCTTCACACAGCAAGGAACTCGGGGTCTTCGGCAGGGGGCCCGGAGGGACGGAAGACCAGCCTTTGACACCGTCGTGAGCACATGGCCGCCGAAATCCATCGCCCCAGATCGCTGACAGACCCCACGTCCTCAGAAAGAGGAACAGGGCCGTGGACCGCAGCTCATGGTGGGTCTCCCGGGACCCGAGCTCCAGCTTCGCTCCACGGGCCGTTGAGTACGAAAAGCCACGGGGCCGTGGGCAGGCATCCATCCATCACGGTGTCCCTTGGCTACAGGGGAGATAACTTACTTTCCTCCTTTTCGTTGGCTTGACGTGTGCATCTGTTCATATCAAGGTTTATAAATATCTATTTTTAATAAATGTGCTCTGTTTTTAGCATGAACCAAACATGTGGAGAGGCGCTCCCGGGTTCCTCCCGCTTTCTTGGGTTTTGTCCGCTTCGCCCCCTAGGGCGCGGACGTCCTGCTGTGTAGTCATTCTCGTCCTATTTCTCTGACCTTGAGTCTTTCACCTCCTCTCTCTCTCTCTCTCTCTCTCTCTCTCTCTCTCTCTCTCTCTCTCGTCTGGAGGACATTTCCCGTAATGCCGGCCACGCCTTGGCTGGTGCATGTCTAAGATTGCCGTGGAACGGCTCTGTGTTTGCTTGGAGATAGACGTGATTGTGGGCATGTGGACCGTGGGCGCACCGTATCCTTCCCGGGGTTCACCCAGGAGCAAAGGCTGAGGGAGAGACCCCCGAGCGACTGGCGAAGGACTGCTGGGGAGGCGCAGCTGGCTCGCAGGGCGGCTCGCTGGCAGCGTCTGGTTCCACTCCCGGGACCCTTCGGGATGAGATTGTGGTTTTAGCGGCCGGGTGCCGTGAGAGGTGGACAGAGCGGGGAGCTCAGCGGCAGGTGGGTGGGCCCTTCCTTAGCGAGCTGCCTGGGTCCTTTTCAAAGCGGGTGGGGGATGAATGGCCCCCGACTTCCCTGTGAGAGCTCGCTTCCAGCAGTGAGGACACCCCTGGGTTGGGCCTTCCCAGGTCACTAGAAGGGACACGGCTACCGTCGCTGGGCGTCTTAATGTTCCAGGTGAACCCACACGAAGCGGCTCCCTCCCTGGCAGGGGTTGCTGAGTAAGTGAAGGTGCCCTGTTCTCCCCGAGGCAGCCTGGCCGCAGCCGCAGCCGCGTGGCCTGGCAAGAGGGTCAGCCAGCGCCAGCCTTGCCCGTGGGCGAAAGCAGCAGCCACCTGCCTCAGTTTGAGGGGTGCCCAGAGGTCTGCCACCAGATGTGTCCCTGCCGTGTGTGCGGTCTGAAACCCCACTCTTCGAGAGTCATTTCTTGGGCTCTCTTAAGGGACCAGACTCCTTTATAAGCAAAGGCCCCCTCAGACCAGACTCCTTTATAAGCAAAGGCCCCCGTGCCCCTGAGGGCGACTCAGCAGGTGTCCCCGCGGAAGGAAGGAAGCTGAGGCCCAGGGCACGCCGCAGCCAGGCCCTTCAGAGTCCTTAAGTCGCTGCGTTCCCGCAGTGACCCTGGAGGGGGTCTTTCCCTCCCACTGGAGAAGAGGGGGCCTCAGAGAGGTCAGCGTCCCTGAGATCACGTGGCTCCCAGCAGTGAGTCAGGATGCACACCTTGGCTGGCTTGTGGGGCCTGGAGGCTGCTGGGGAGACAGTGGGGGGACCGTCGCAGGAAAGGGCCCTGGGGGTCAGGATGGCTTTGCTGGGGGCCAGCTCTGCACACCTCTCTTCCCGCCCCTCCCCGTGAAAACCAACGGCCCGGGAACTCCGCGGACACGGGCGGAGGAGCACCCAGTGAGGACGCGGGACGAGAGGCTGCTGGTTGGCTGGAACGGGGTGTCGGGGAGGGCGCGCTCTGCCGGTCTGTGCGGTTCTAGAAAGACTGTATGGAAATGCTGAACAGTGGCAGAGTGAACAATAAAGGTGCCATGGAAACAGTCTCGATGCCCTTTTCCTTCAGCCTTGCGGTGTCTTCACACTTCGGTCTCGCTCCTTTGCGTGGCCTTACGCTTCTCACTTCGTTAAAGGAGCGCCTGTGTGCGACTGTTGAACGGAGACTTTCCCCTAGACTGCAGGAGCCCCGTGATTGACTAGGGTGCTCATGTGAAAATGACTGAGGGGGAACTGCCTCTGCAGTGGTCGGGACGGCTCCCCGATGGCTCTTCTGATCGTCGGCATCCACGGGCCGGACGTGAAGCCGCCGGTTCGGGCTGCCAACCACAGGCCGCCTCCGTCCGCAGCCCGAGCTCGCCTCTTACTTCCCTTCTCACGTAGCGGAGCCCATGAGCGCGCCCTCAGCTCAGCACCCGGAGGCACCTCGAGGGGCTCTCATTCCGAACTGCGAGCTCCCCGGGAGGTGGGCGCCTCCGTCGCCCTGTGCCCCCTCCCCGTCCCCCGGCCCACAGAGGGAGAGAAGGAGAGGCCTGCAGCCTGGCCAGAGTTGCACATCACTGAGCAGTAGCAGAGCCAGAGTTCAAACTTGGCTCTTCCCCGCCTCTGGCCTGCTAGCTAGGGTAAGTAATGCTAGCTGCGGTAACAGATAACCTGCTAGTTAGGGTAGGTAATGCTAGCTGCGGTAACAGATAACCTGCTAGCTAGGGTAGGTAATGCTAGCTGCGGTAACAGATAACCTGCTAGCTAGGGTAGGTAATGCTAGCTGCGGTAACAGATAACCTGCTAGTTAGGGTGGGTAATGCTAGCTGCGGTAACAGATAACCTGCTAGCTAGGGTAGGTAATGCTAGCTGCGGTAACAGATAACCTGCTAGCTAGGGTAGGTAATGCTAGCTGCGGTAACAGATAACCTGCTAGCTAGGGTAGGTAATGCTAGCTGCGGTAACAGATAACCTGCTAGTTAGGGGTAGGTAATGCTAGCTGCGGTAACAGATAACCTGCTAGCTAGGGTAGGTAATGCTAGCTGCGGTAACAGATAACCTGCTAGCTAGGGTAGGTAATGCTAGCTGCGGTAACAGATAACCTGCTAGTTAGGGTGGGTAATGCTAGCTGCGGTAACAGATAACCTGCTAGTTAGGGTGGGTAATGCTAGCTGCGGTAACAGATAGAAGCCAAGCTCTCATCTGGACGACAATGGCATGCAGGTTTCTGCACCTGACGTTGCTGATTTTAGGTCAGAGAGCCTGACGCGGGAGAGAGGCGACATTATTCCTCATTGAAGGCGTGCCCAGCAAGTTGCACATACTATCTCTGAAAACGTTCAGTAGCTCAGGGGTCTAGGGATGATTGTCTTCATTCCAGAGACAGGGAAACTGAGGCACATCGAGGGTAAGTCATTTGCCAAGTGAGTGACAAAGCTGGGACCCGAACCAGGATGGTCCGACACCAAAGGTTTGGATGTTGGCATCGTGTTGCTAAGGGATCCCACCAGCTGATCCCTGGGACGGAAAAGAGGGGTAGACTGACCCCATGAGACTAGAATCACACACGCCTCCCAGGCAAGACCCTGGGTCCCAGAGCACAATTCTCTCCCATTACTGCTTGCCGTCGTTGGGCCCGCGGAATTCCAGCTGGCACCCCCCTCTGCACTCACAGAGCGGACACAGCAGTGGTCAGTGGAAGCTTCCAGGCCTCCAGTGAGCCCTTCCTCCGAACGGTAGGGTCTGTGGACTCGGTTATTCACTCATTCACACGTGTGGAGTGCCTCCTGTGTCCCAGGCCATGTGGGAGGTCAGAGGCTCCAGAGAGGGTGGTGACGGGGGCGGGGGGCGGTGGTCTCCTCCAGCTGTGAGGACAGGCAGTCAGGAGACACATCGCCGTCACACGCACTCACCTCTCTCTGCCACTGTCTAATGACACTGGGTTGGCCCAGGACCTGGTGTTTTCAATCTCAAAGTTTCCTCAAAGCGTGGGCTTTTCGATTCCTGGCTCCATGATGCTTTGCAGGGTCAACATCTTGTGGTCTGAGCGAAGTCCCTTCAATTGGTTGGATGCCATCGACATTCATAAATGTAGCATCATCCTGACAGCCAGCCTCAGCTTCTACAATATTTATGACACGTGGCATGGGCCCTTGTACGCCCTCTGAAATATTAAACTTCCAAAGGAGAACAGACCGCGAAGAGAGGTCTGCAGCCCGGGGCACTCTTAAAACCGGCTCTTTCATTAAAAATCAAATAGGAATTGGAGCGGCGAATAATTCACAGATGAGGCCGAGTGCCGAGAAGCTCAGTCTTTAGGTGCACCAGGCGCTCTGTAGACCCTGCTCTTCCACCAAGGTCCCAGCGAGAGGGGCTGGCTCCCAGCATGGGCCCTGGAGCCAGGCTGTCGGGCGCTGCCTGCCAGCTCCATCACTTACTAGCTGTGCTGAATGGCTGTCTGTCTCTCCAGATCACTCTCTCTCCTTCCCCACTCGGCTTTGTGCTCCAAGAGGCTAAACGCTGTGGGCCACAGCCACAGGCACCCTGACCTCTCATTTCCAGCTGGGCTCAGCTAATGGGGACCCCCAGGAGAGATGGAAGGCGTGGACAGGCGGCAGGGTGAGGAGTTCACCCAGACCCCAGATCCCTCCCTGATGGACCACGATGGGCTCATCCAAAGGCCACATCTCTCAGATGCCCAGCTGTCCCGCGGGGCTTGGGTACCTACTCCCTCCTCTGCCCTAGCGGTGGCCACAGCTCCCTCAGCTACTCGCCCCACAGCACTTAATGCGTCGTCACCAATTGCTTTCCCTGAACTCTGCCCTTACATTTGTATTCGGTTTAATCTTGTAAACCGGCCATTGTGAAGGTCTACAATGATCAAATATCGGCAATCTCACATGTTTGAACCTAGCAAACTATGATTTCATTCACCAGCTTGTGTATGTTACCTCCTACCATAACCTTGGCTGATACAGAAGATGGATGACCTTGCCCTGGCTCCTTAACCTTTCTGTGCCTCCCTCTGCTCCCCTATAAGATGAAGGCGATGCTCGTGATAGTGCCTACTTCAGAGAATTGTCCTAGGGATGTAATGAGCTCATGTGTCCAAGGTGCTAAAAAGGTACCGGAGCCCTCACTGGTTTGGCTCAGTGGGTAGAGGCCTGTGGACTGAAGGGTCCCAGGTTCGATTCTGGTCAAGGGCATGTACCTTGGTTGCGGGCACATCCCCAGTGGAGGGTGTGCAGGAGGCAGCTGATCGATGGTTCTCTCTCATCGATGTTTCTAACTCTCTATCCCTCTCCCTTCCTCTCTGTAAAAAAATCAATAAAAAATATTTTTTTTAAAAGGTACCTGACACGTACAAGGGGCTCAATGGACAATGGGGAAAGGGCTACCATTCATGTGATACAGGAGAGTCAGGAGAATGGACTCATGACTTGAGGGCCAACTCTCTGAGCAGGAAGATGAGAGCCTCTGCAGTCCTCAAGGAGAAGGATGGAAATGATGTATGTGCATGTCGTTCTCTGTTGCTTAGAAAGTCCATTCACACGTTCCATGTTAGCTGTTCAATGAAGTATCCATTGAGTGCCTACTCTGGCTGCCAGGCACCATAGAAACACAACAGAGAGCCTATCAGGGACCCTCATCCTCCCCACCCCCATCTCTTGGGCAGAATGCAGGCCAGGATGCTGAAAATTACTAAGAAATGCAAAGGTGAGGGAAGTCAAGGGTGACATGGAGTCCCAGGGAGCACCAACCCCAGACCCATAGCTTAGGCTTTTGTGATTTTTGCTCATGTTGTTCCCTCATCCTGAAACACCCTTCCCTACACTTCCTTTGATGCAGGGTGTCATCTCTTCTAGGAAGCCTTCCTTCCATGCCCCTAGACCTCCCGGGTAGGAGTGGCGACCTCTGAGGACACCCACAGCCCCACAGCCGTGCTGTGCTGGACCACATGTGTCTGGGCTATTGGCATCTTCCCTCGGCTAATAGGGGAGCCCTTGAGACAGACAGGCCTCGCGAGAGTGCTGGCCCAGGATGCTTGCTATATGTGGGAGCTAAAATGAACGGAACTTACCTGAGTCAGAAACAAAACTGCCTGAAAATCCAAAGCTCTTTGCCAGCACAGCCCAGGGCCGGGGGGACCTCTGCCAGCCACACAGAATTAAGGTTCGCAAGATCTACCCCGCCTCCCTCCAGAATAGGCAGCTGAGAGTCTCTCCTCTAAACAGAAATTAATTCCGCCAGAAATACATCACCCACGAGCACCCCAAGGAGCCCATTAGCGAACCACCGACAGGAGTTCCTGCCCGTGGAAGTCCCACTGAATTCCTCCCTCCGCACAGCAGTGGGCCCAGGCCTGCGGCGTGGCCGGCAATGACGGGAGAGTAAATATTTCAGCAGCACAGAGCCACAGCCCACGGGAAGCTGCTTCTCTCTCCCTTAAACTGGTGATTGTAAGACGCGGTCAACTCCAGTGGGGGTAGGCTTCCCTCCGCCCCCCGCCCCCCCCCACCCCCGCCTCCTGCAATGAGCGATGTCAACACGGAGGGATTTTTCCTCGATTTAGCAAAGCCTCTGCGTAAACCGTGAACCTGGGGCAGAGCGCTTTCCCCCACAGGGACCTGGGAGGTTGCCGACTTGGAATCAGAGTCAAATCCCAGCTCTCCCAGCAACCAGCCGTGTGGCCTGTCCCACTCTCTGGGCTTCAAGTTCAAGAAAAGGGGGAGAGGCTTTGGTGACTGAAAGAACAAGGAAATAGCCAGCTCCGGGGCTGCCACGCTGGAGGCCACCCAAAGTCATCCCAAAGTCGTCCCCCGCGTCCTCTCCGCAGCCCGCTCCCAGGCTCTGGGTGGCTGTAGGTAAAAGAAGGCCCAGGCTTCCCAGCCCAGACGCGACTCCTGATTGGTACACACCATCCTGGTCATCCCATTCCCCCCGCTTTCGTGACTGGTTCAGGAAAGAGCATAGGCACAACGCATTGGCCAACGAGACATGAGGGAAACAGCCTGGGGGGAGGGGGAGGGGCTCAGGGAAAGATAACCTCACCTCCAAAAGGGATACTTCAGGGGGTGATATCAGCAAGATGGTGCAAGGGGGTCCCCCACCTGTGTGCCTCTCAGCCACAATCAGTTGGCAGCCATCCATGACAGAAGTGCCTCTGCAGGAGCTGTGGGGTCCAATGGGAGACTGTGAAAGCCCGGTGGGTCCGGGACCAAGGAGAGTCCCCTTGAAAGGTAGATGCTTGCCTCGGTAGCGGCATTGCTGACCATGGTCCTGACTACAGACCCAGAAACAACCTCATCCCCTTGTGGACTCAGCAACAGCTCCCCTGGGCCCTGGTTCTGCGATTCACATCATCCCACAAAGGGTCCTACAGGAGTCACGCCCACCTGTGCCCTGTGGAACAGTCTGCTGACCTCAGTTTCCACTGTGGCCCCTAAAGCGGCCATGACCTGGCTCCATCCCCTGTAACTCACCAGTCCTGTCCACTCAGTGACCAGGCAGGAGACACACCCACCAACCAGGGTCCCACTGCAGATCCTGGAACAGCCCTGTGACCTGGCTCCAGCCTCGCCACCGCAATCCTGGAGACAATCCAGCAGCTGGGGGGTCTGACAGGAGAGGGCTTTACCTGCCAAAATCAGTCTATAAAGATTGGAAGAGATAGTTGATCCTCAAATGCATAAACGATGACACAAGCCTACACGGATGGTGAAGAATCAGGCAAACACAACACAGCAAAGGGAACCAGCAGAGCTGTGGTGGCCAACCCCAAAGAAATGGAGAACTACAAACAGCCTGACAAAGAATTCAAAATAACCCTCTTAAAGGAGCCCAATGAGATGCAAGAGACCATAAGTAGACAATGAAATGAAATCAAGAAAACAATGCATGAACAAAAGGAGAAGTTTAACAAAGAAATAGAAAACACACACACACACACACCAAGAGAGGCGGGGAGAGAGAAAGAAAGAAGAGGAGAGGGGAGAGGAAGGGAGAGGAGGGGGAGGAGAGGGGAGGGATACTGAAGAACACAATGACAGAACTACATTCAACAGAGAGCTTCAACAGCAGACTTAAACAGGCAGAAGAAAGATTCAGAGAACTCGAAGACAAGCCATCTGACACCAGCCAGTTAGAGTAATGACTATGATTCTGTTAAAGTGACATTTGTTAAGAGGAGCCCAGGGTGCCAGATGGGGACCCACAGTTGAACAAAAGACCACAAGGGAAACTGAGGTAAAGAAGTTCATCACTCACAGATCCCAGGGAAATACATGGGACCCCTCATAGGGCCGCACAGAAAGGTCAAGGCCAAGGCAGGGTTCAGCCAGAGAGAGAGCAACAGGACCTGGGGCTCATGCCTTTATTAGGGTCTGTGGGTGGAGTTTTTTGTTTGTTTTTTTCTTGGTGGTGGTGTTGGGGGTGGGGAGATCCTATGCTAAGTTCAGATCAGTCAATTCAAACCAAAAAGAGCAGATTTGAGTCAACTCCATAGGGGTGTTAGCTAAGGGCGTGCAAGGGGAAGGTGCTGGGGAGCAGGGGGACTGCTCACCACAGGGCTGTTGGGAAGTCACATCATTTGCATGTGGCTCTGCAGGCTGTTTTCTAGGATGTGCGCTCACACGAGGGGCTAGTGTCCGTTTAAAGGCCCACACTCTCGACAATGAGAGAGAGTGAAGAAAGCATATGGAACCTGTGGGACAATAACAAATGAGCCAATTAATACACATTATGGGAATCCCAGAGGAGATGGAAGAAAGGGACAGAGCTTATTTAATGAAATAATGGCCCTGGCTGGTTTGGATCAGTGGATAGAGCATCAGCGTGAGGACCAAAGGGTCCCGGGTTCGATTCCAGTCAAGGGCACATACTTCGGTTGCAGGCTCCTCCCTGGACCAGGCCCTGGTCAGGACACGTGCAGGAGGCAACCAATCACTATGTTTCTCTCACCTTGATATTTCTCTCTGTCTTTCTCTCTCTCTTCTACTCTCCCTAAAATCAATGAAAAAAATATCCTCAGGTGAGGATTAAAAAAAAAAAAAAAGCTTTAAAAAAAATCATGGCTGTAAACTCCTCAAATCTTGGGAGGGATGTGGACATTTAAATACCTTCAGCTCAAAGGCCCCCAAGCAAGGCCAACCCAAAGAAGATGACCTTGGATATATGGTCATCAGATTGTCAAAAGGCCAAATGCACACCGCAGAGGGAGTGTGTGAAGGCAGAGCTGTTTGTATTACTGGATGCTGGTGTCTTTCCTGCGATGTCTGGGGTGCTCAGCCATCTTGTGACCATGAGGGTTACACTTGAGAACAAAACCAGCGGAGATGATGGAGCAGACGCTGGAGGAGAAAGAGGGAAAGGAGCCGAGGATGTCACGAGCCTCCTCCTGAGTTCCACTCTAATGTCTGGATATGCGAAATGACTCGTGACCTTTGTGTGTAAGCCACTCTGGATGGGGTCATCTATCATATGCAGCTGAAATTTCTTAATGAGAACACCCACCAAGGATGGGAGAGCAGCTTGTGCCATGATTTGTCATGGGAATTTCATCCCTCTCTCTACCCACGAGCCAGCAGCCAGCAAATCGCTGATGAACACATACTAAGCCTGCATAGCTAGCTGTCTCGGAGTCAACAATGTCATATAAATATATTTTTTAAAAAGATACCAGGACATTTTTCTTCTCAAGTTATTTCAAATCCAAAACACAAAATACAACCACGATGATGATGATATTTGAGCTGGTTAGGACCCTTAGTTGCAGACCAGAGGGCCCACTCTGTCCAGTGTAAGTGGGAGTGGAGCTTCTAGACCGTGAGGAGCTGCTAGGAGCTCCCAGAGAGCCAGAGCCGGGGGTCTGGAGGCCACATGTCCAGGAACAGGATCCAAATCCGCGTCCTGCACTGGGACCGCATGGCCACTGGGGCAGGCCTCGCAGATGCTGCGAGCAGGACGCAGCTGCTGTGTCCTTGGGCTCTGCTGGCTCTGAGATCCGGATGCTCCCTCTGCCCCCACCCTTCGGCATCCTCGCCAGGAGAGGATTCCATGTGGGGTCTGTTGCCTAGGCCTCTGGTGGTTCCGGTCTAGGCAACATTCTTAGCTTCAAGAATAGGTGGGGCCCTAGCCCAGTGGTCGGCAAACTGCAGATCGCGAGCCACATGTGGCTCTTTGGCCCCTTCAGTGTGGCTCTTCCACAAAATACCACGACCTGGGCGAGTCTATTTTGAAGAACTGGCGTTAGAAGAAGTTTAAGTTTAAAAAATTTGTCTCTCAAAAGAAATTTCAATCATTGTACTGTTGATATTTGGCTCTGTTGACTAATGAGTTTGCCGACCACTGTCCTAGCCAACTTGGCTCAGGGGATAGAGCATCGGCCTGTGAACCAAAGGGTCCCGGTTCGATTCCAGTCAAGGGCACGTACCACGGTTGCAGGCTCCTCCCCTGCCTGGGCCCTGGTCAGGGCATATGCAGGAGGCAACCAATCGATGTGTTTCTCTCACATCAATATTTCTCTCTGTCTTTCCCTCTCTCTCTCCCACTCTCTCTAAAAGTCAATGGAAAAAATATCCTTGGGTGAGGATGAAAAATAAATAAGTAAGTAAGTAAATAAGTAAGTAAATAAATAAATAAATAAATAAATAGAAGCAAGTGCTAGTCATCATTATTTAAAAAAATAATAATAGCTAGGAAATTAACGTCTGGCTTCTACTTGGGAAATAGACTCAAAATATGGCAATTAGTACTGCAAATACAGGAAAAGTGCGCTAACATGTTGGCTTATAGGACCAAGGTCCCCTAGAACTTTGATTTAGCTGGAATACTCCCTCTGGATGAGCTGACAGTTTGGGGGGGGGGGCGGGGGCTTATATGCCAACTTCAGGGATAGTAAGTGGTTGGGTCCTCTGACTGGTCGATATCCTGGCTCCATCACTACCCAGCTGGGACCAATAACTTCTGGGCCATTAATGGTGACCCAGGGAGCTCCCCTGAGAATCACAGGAGTCGGCCTTCTGCCTCGGGACCCCAGGCCCTCCTGCTTCCTGTCCCGGCTCAGAGTCGGGGAGCTGGGGTTCAGTCTGGGCTTGGCCACCAATTGTCTGGATGACCTTGAGAATGTCACAGAACCTTCTTGGGTCTCAGTGTCCACAATCTTTTAGAAAATATGTGTTTATTGATTTTAGAGAGAGAGGAATGGAGAGGGGGAGAGATAGAAACATTGATGAGAGAGAACCATAGATCAACTGCCTCCTGCACACCCCCTACTGGGGACCAAGCCCAAAACCCGGGCATGTGCCCTGACCTGGAATCGAACCGGGGATGTCTTGGTTCTTGGGCTGACACTCAACCACTGAGCCACACCGGCCGAGCTCCACACCCTTTAGTTCATGACGGGTCCTTCCTGCTCTGCTCCTCACCCCTAAAAATTATATTGTCACATGACAGCTCTCCAGAGCATCTCTGTTCTGTCGCAATAAGTCCCCATTCAGTGGTGTTCCTCTTTGCAAGAATCCCCGAAAAGCAGCTTCCCCAAGGATGCCTCATGCTTGCCACTAGCAAACAGAGGACCGTGTCAACAACACCTTCTTTTGCTGTTTTGTTGTTGTTAATCCTCACCTGGTGGTATTTTTCCATTGATTTTTAGAGAGAATGGAAGGGAGGGGGAGAGACAGAGAGAGAGAAACAGCGATTGGTTGCCTCCCGCATGCACCCCAACCAGGGCCAGGGATTGAGCCTACAGCAGAGCTAGGTGCCCTTGGCCAGAATCAAACCTGGGACCCTTCAGTCCATGGGCCGACACTCTATCCACTGAGCCACACCAGCAACGGCAACAACACCTTCTAATACAACAGTCTCTCCCCCAGAGACGTGCCATGGACCAGTGGAAGGCAGCTGCCCAGCGGACTCCTCTCCTGTCTTCCAGTGTGTCAGGGATTCCAGCTCTGGCCCCTGCCAGCCCGTGTACAGCACCACACTCTGCTCACCTCCACCATCCTGGGGAATGCTGTCCTCATGGCTAGGGTGAAAGGCGTGACCTTTTATCTCTCGCCCTGAAAAACCCAGCCCGTCTTTTGGGGAGAGACCACAAAGACTCACTCCTCCTTTCCCGCTTTCAGGACGAGGGTGCAGCCTCCCCAGGCCCAGCCAGGCCCAGCCGGTGGTGGAGCAGAGGAGATAGCACCGACGTGCGTGTTTGACGGTGGATGAGTTTCCAGCACTCTTTCCCAGCCTCAGTTTCCCTATCTTGCAAAATGAAGATTAAAAAGAGTTAGCCACAAAGAATTAGCAAGTGAATATGTACAGAAACTCCTAGCCAGTGCCAGCACTTAGTAGGTGCTCAGGGAGTGGACCTTCCCTTTTTTTTTCTTCTTCTTCTTCTTCTTCTTCTTCTTCTTCTTCTTCTTCTTCTTCTTCTTCTTCTTCTTCTTCTTTAATGATTTCAGAGAGGAAGGGAAAGGGAGAGAGAGATACAAACATCAATGATGAGAGAGAACCATTGATTGGCTGCCTCCTGCACACCCCACACTGGGGATCGAGCCCACAACCCGGGCAAGTGCCCTTGACCGGAATCAAGCCCGGCACCCTTTAGTCCTCAGGCTGACGCTCTATTCATTGAGCCACACTTGTTACCTGAATCCCCCTCTCTCTGCCGGGGGCTCCCAAAGGCCCACCCCTCCTCGGTAGCCCTCCCTTCTGACCTGACCCTGGAGCCGGGAGGCGCCTTCTAGCGCCAACATTCCAGGAATCCTGCCCCCTGGAGCAGGAGCTGCGGGAGTCACTGCAGTTGTGGAAATATACTGCTGCCCTCACATCTGAAACAGGCTCGGCTGGCTTGCTTAAAGGGGGTGATTTTTTTACAGTTTTAAAGGGGAGTTTTGCCCTCCCCCTGAGCCTTCCCTTTCTTTAGTCTCTCTTCCCCACGCCCTCCTCCTTATCCCTCTCCCATGCGGCCTCCTCCGGCTGCCTTTCCCACCAGCTGCTGTTGCCATGGTAACCCACAGGCATCCGGCCTGCCTCTTTCAGCGCAGCCTCCTCCCCTGGGCGCTGTGTGTCTTTCCCCTGCCCTAGGAAGCCCCAGAAAGACACATTTAGGGTTCCCCTGTTTGTCCACAAGTCCCGCAGCCAGCCCTCCATCCCTCCTGCTTTCTCTGTCCCTGACACTCAAGGGGTAGAGAGAGGACCATCCCAAACAGCCGACCCCAAAGGGGGTGACAGCCTGGAGTCCTTCGCCCCACAGATGGCTATGGCTGGCCTGCTGCGCGTGGGCACTGAGCCAAAGAGGAATCTGCAGGCGCCACGATGGAGGAGGACAACCCCTCGCTTCACAGATGGGGACACTGAGGCCCGGAAACGGGAGGAGACTGCTCCGGTCCCCCAGAGGCACGGAGCCTGTCCCGGAAACGGGTGTTCAGGCGCCAGGTGAGCCCTGTGCTTCTGCTGCCATCAGCCTTCGCCAGCCGCGCAGCCCACGCTTTCCCTCCGCAAGTGCCCCGGGACCTGGGGCCACGGAAGCGGGCGGGGTGGCCCCGGTGCCCCTTGCTAGGCTGCAGCTGGGAGGTGGGGCCCAGGCCTCCTCAGGGGCATCCCTGTGGCAGGGCTGAGACAGGCCCTCCCCTCCGACGCCGGGTGCACGGCAGCGGACTCCCAGGCGTGCTTGGGCCTCCCTCCCCCCCTCGCCCCCCCCCCCCCCCCGGCTCCTCACACGCACGCACGGCGGGCGATGCTGCAGCGGGTCTGCTCCACTCACCTGCCCGCCATCTGTGGGCTGACGTCACGGCACCGCAGCTATGCCCCCCGGCGCTTGCTGCTGATTAAAACGCACAGGCCTCCTCCTCCTCCTCTCCTGCACCGCGGAGGGGTTTGCTCTGCAGCACAGACTCAGCCCACCCGGGAAAGGGAGGGCAGGAGGGAGGCCGCCCACGCGGAAACACTAACGTGGAGGGAAACATCAGCCCGGGCCCCAGGAGGTGGCTGGTTTGAGAGGCGGGTGGACACTCAAAGGCTCTGATCGCTTCCTGAAGAATCCTCAAAAACGAGCCCTCTCTGCCCCTTCAGGGAGGGAATGAGACCGATCCCAGGGGAAGACCTACTGTGGACCAGGCCCTGGGTGCGTGGAATCCACCGCCATGACGGCCGCGTACTGAGCACTTACTCAGGGCCCGGGTCTCGGCCCAGCTTCTAATCCTAGCTTCTACGTATCCATGGCCCTGCGGCCGCCACCTCTTCTTCCTTCCCTCGCTGCCCTGCTCCTCGGGGACAACCGCTTTCCACTCCTGTTGCCGATTCTTCGCCTCCCCACATGCACCTGGATGGTCATGGATTTAGGCTGCCTGGCGTGGGGCATCGCCCAGCCCCTCCCCACGGTGGGGTCTGGGCCTCTCTCACCACCTCTCGCACCCACACGCGCACTGCCTGCCTTCACCCTCCGGCAGGTGATTTTGTCATTCCATTTCCGTCAGCGCCAGGCGAACGTGTCTCGTTTTCCTTGGTGCAGTGGCCGCGAAGACACATCCCTCAGAGCTCCTGCTGCAGAAACAGAACTGACAGCCCAGCGGCGGCCCCTCCGGATCCAGCTCCAAGCTCGCTGCTCATGCTGACCACATCCCTGCAGCCGAGGACTGCGCGCAGGTCCTTCCTGCAGAGCTGGCACTCCCCGATGGGCAGCTGTGGCGGGAGAACAGCCCTCCCGTGGTCCTGGATGCCTGCACCCAGACGCTAGCTAGGCCCCTTCTCTCCTTCGCCCGGGGCCCACCCTGCATGTGGGCTGAGGCTCCCCCGATTCTCTGACCCGCCCCTCTGTCATGCACAGTCTGCCCGCCCCGCACCATCAGTCTCTTAAGCACCTGATTCCATCTTAGTGCCCTTCTTATCCAACTTGAACCGTCAATCATTGGTTCTCCCCCACACCCTTCGCTTGTTGTTTGTTTTTTATGTGTTTGTCACTCATTCAACCCTGGACTCTCCGGGTCTGTAAATCTTCTCCCCGGGGATCCGAACACACCAGGTGATCAACACCTTAAAGAGTTCCCCCCCTCTCCCCCCGCCTTCTGCCCTGCCCCATCTGCACTGACCTCCCTCCCCCTGCCACCCGGCTGGCCTCTGACTGCCTTCACCAGCATGTGGAGATTTCGCTCGCCGCTTCCTTCCGCTGCACCCACACTCCTGGCTGGCAGGCCTTGCGCCCCTCTCCTTACCCACCCCCACCCCCCCGCTCACCCTCTCTTAGACAACATCCTTCAGCCCTCTGCTTTCTCTCATTCCTTTTCTCGCAGCTGCTGGCTTTTGGAGTTGCTATGCGGCCTCGTCAACTAGTCCTGGAACTGGCTGATTTAACTCCCATCTGTCGACCTTTGTCTTCCACTCTAGTTTCCAGGAGGCTTTTCCGCTTTACCCTGCTACCCCTTGATGGGGTGTTTCTTTCTGCTCTCAGATCTTCCCGTTTCCCAGAGTCCTCTTGGGGCCCTGGAGCGGTCCTGGTTATAACCGAACTATAACCTTGAGCAGTCCTGGTTATAGTTCTCCGATCTACCGACTGGCAGGTGAAGCAGTAATCAGACCCCAAGCGTTCTTCCTTACAACGGGAGACGGCGAGGACACTCATGGCCACGGCCAGCAGGGCTAATTGACTGGCAGTTCCCTCCTCGCGGCCTGGCGCTCCTTTCCTCCGCGTGGCCTCTTTGGTGGTCTGTTTAATAGCTTGCCGCCGGAGTGGGTCCTCACCGCTTCTCGGCTGATCGGTAGCAGTTACGAGTCCTCATTCAAAGCTGACTGCAAGTCTTAGTGGCGGGGAGCTCGGTTGGTGTGCTCGAATGGGGCAGTTTCCTAGGAAAATGCCAGCTTTTTTTAAGAAAGTATATTTTTTATTCATTTCAGAAAGTAAGGGAGAGGGATAGAAACTTCAGTGATGAGAGAGAATCATGGGTCAGCTGCCTCCTGTACACCCCCCACTGGGGATGGAGCCTGAAACCCAGGCATGTGCCCTGACCGGGAATCTAACCATGACCTCCTGGTTCATAGGTCGACTCTCAACCACTGAGCCACCCGGCCAGGCGAAATCCCAGATCTTACCGTCTTTAGTTCCTATCTCTTGAGCTGATTGCATTTCCCAGGAAGATTCCTCGTTTCTTTCTGAAGCAAAGGGGGAAAGATCATCAGGGCTCTCACCATTTAGCAGAGCCTCACCCAGCGGCCTTCCGGAGAATCCAGCTCGACAGCCCCTTTGTCTAGATGAAAAGATCATCTTCCGTTAGAATTATGTAAGGATCAGTATTAATCACTTTGAACTTCTTCTTTGGTTTGAAAGCAGGCCGTTCATGGTTAAGGAGAAGAATGAATTTCTATTTCAATGACTAGAGGCCTTCCTTCCCCTGGCTGCCAGCACCAGTTTTCCTCTGGCACCCGGGACCCAGGCCTTCGCTCCAGCCGCAGCGGGGAGGCCAAGCTTCTTCAATCTTCAGTCTTCAGTCTTCACTCGGGCAGAGCCTTCAGTCTTCGCTCCATGCCTGTGTATGCAAATTAACCCGCCATCTTTGTTGGGTTAATTTGCATACTCACTCCTGATGGGTATCGTAGAGGTACGGTCAATTTGCATATTTCTCTTTTATTAGTGTAGATGCTCTGTAAATTCAGTAAAATATTTTAGTCAGAACTAAAACCTGCCCTTACCAAGCAAATGTCTGAGTTCCCTCCGTTCTCCGATCTACCGACTGGCAGGTGAAGCAGTAATCAGACCCCAAGGGCCACATAGACCACAGAGGCGACGTGCCAAGTCCCATGTCTCTGTCTCTACAAGCACTGTGCTCTCGGGGCTGGTTCCAACTCCCCTTCAACAGATGCACCGAGACCCGCCTCGCACCCGCAGGCTGGCACAGATCAGAAATGTTAGCAGCTCTCCAGTGACGAGCATTGCTGAGTCCGCAGGTGCTGGGCGTCCTTCTAATTAACTTCCTCGGAGAATAAGAGAGTAAAAGGTGGACAATAAAAACGTGCTGGACTCAAGCTTACGTCTGTATTATCCGAGTTCAATAGTAAACATGGTTTACTTAGAACGAAAATCAAAAAGGTACTTTGTTTAAAAAATAATCGTTGTTCTAATATGTGTCAGGCAGCAAACTAAATTTTTTAAAAATATATTTTTATTAATTTGGGAGGAAGAGGGAGCGAGAGGGAGAGAGAGCGAAACATTGATGAGAGAGAGAAACATCGATCAGCTGCCACCTGCACGACCCCTATTGGAGATTGAGCCCACAACCCAGGCATGTGTCCTGACCAGGAATCAAACCAGTGACCTCTTGGTTTATGGGTCAACCCTCAGTCACTGAGCCACACTAGCTGGGCAGCAAACCAACATGTAATCAGGTTTATCCTGTTTGTGAAGTTCTGTACAGATGTGTGCTCTTGTCGCTGCCCCAAGGCAGACCCATCTGCTGCTTTCCCTCAGGGTTTGGGGGGCCTCCAGCTGCAGTGCTCGCTGAACCCCCCCTTCCAGTAGGAGCTTTGCCGTCCCAAGTGTCCAAGACACCCCTCTCTCTCTCTCTCAAATATATTTCTATTGATTTCAGAGAGGAAGGGAGAAGGAGAACCATTGATCGGCTGCCTCCTGCACCCCCCACACTGGGGATTGAGCCTGAAACCTGGACATGTTCCCTGAGTAAGACTTGAACCCTGACCTCCTGGTTCATAAGTGGATGCTCAGCCCCTGAACCATGCCAGCCGGGCTAGGTCGCCTCTCTTGACTCTCCCCAGGGAACAAGGCTCCCGTCTCCTGCAGGAGCGGGAAGGGCATGCCGAGGGACATGAGCGGCAGAAGCAAGCGGAAAGTCTGCTTCCGAGCCCTTCACCAGTCCTAGCCCCGAGTCACCCCGACTTCCCTGCGCCGCTCACGCTCCCGGAGCCGTCCGCTCTGCAGTGCTCGCCCCTTCTCGAAGGCCCACTTGCCCTGCAGCCTCCAGCCTGCTTAGTCATTCACATGCCACCTGTGGCTCTGCAGCTCCCAGGTCCAGAGGCCAAGCTCACTGCTCTCTCGTCTCCTTCTCTCTTTGGTCTCGAGGGCCTAACGCTTCTTTACGATCCCTTCACTGCGATGTTGATGGGATTTCGGAAGGGAGCAGAGCTGCCATCTTTAACAAGCCTTTGCTATGCATTCTTTAACTGAAACTCCACTGGGGAAGATGAGGAGGCTCACGTCCACACAGCGGTAAGTGGTTAGGGTGGGACTCGAAGCCAATCCAGGTGAACGGGACACCCCTCGGCCCCCAGGAGCTGACAGTCTTGGGAGACAGGCAGGTAAGCAACGGGATGGAGGTAACAGGGGCATGTGAGGGCTCAGGGAGGACCCCCAAGGTGGCCCAGTGGGTCATTGAGGGCCCCCAAGGAGGTCACATGTGAACTGAATGGTGAAGGAGTCAGACTTTGGTTCTTACAGCTGGTCTGTGCCGAGGGCCGAGGCGTCAGGTTTCAGTTTAGTTATTGATGCATCCAAACTAACAGATAGCAGCTCCCACCGTGTGCCTGCAGACGATCCCCAGCATGCCTCGTCCCCTTGGGATCTCGGCTCTCCCAAGCCACCAGCCAGGAGCCATCAGCTCTGGGCCCAGCCGTCACCTCTCTCTGCTTCCAAACACTGTGAACCTCCCCAACGCCTCTGATTCTCCGAAGCCTGCACAGAACAGAAGCACCACAGCCAGGGTTCCAGCAAGTGCTGCAAAGTCCCTGCCTCCTCCTCCAAGCCAGGAAGGTCACTCAGGACCACATGGAAGATGCTTTGATGAAAGAGCGAGAGTGTGTGGAATGCATGGTTGACAACAGCCGAGCCCAGGACGGATCCCCCTGCGGGGAGCTCAGGACTGACGTGGATCTCTGCCCACAGACCGGGGATCTGAAATTCCGTGCGACCTGGAACAAGACCTCAGCTGGCTCCTGGACCGAGCGCCGCCTCTGCGGTTCCCTGGGAGCGCTGCCTTTGTGACTGACAGGCCGGGGGTCCAATCGCTTAGCCTCTGCTCCAGGTGCTGAGGAGGTGCCAAGTGAGGGAGGTGGAGGGGTTGGGGAAACAGGGACTGACTTGTTCTCTGTCCCCTAATTGTTTGCTAAATGACTCACCATAATGACAGGCGACATCTTCACATCCCCCAGGCAATGCTCGCCCAACGTGGAAGCAAAACTGAAATTCCTCAAGCGCAAACACAGTGTGGACTGGGGGGAGCCGAGGCGTCACGTGGGCAGTCCTGGGGAGTAGCAGCCCATGGTGTTTGCCTGGGCGTGTCTACACTCGTGGCCAGCAGTTCGGCCTTCAGACCCCGAGAAACTCCAGCTGCTCCTGGGCGGGCGGAGATGGTCATTGCACTGCCGTTCACCGTGACCAAGACTGCGAGTAGCCAGGCTTGCATCCCGGGGGACGGAAATAAACTGTAACGTCATGGGGCTCAGTTTGAGTCCCAAACCAGAATGTGGAGTGGGAAATGGGAAGAAAACAGAATCTAATTTATTATCCATTTTATAAATGACACTGATATAGTCTCAAAACATGCCCATGTCATTTTCCTGCGACATCCGAGCACATAAACAGGTGGAAGGACGTCTGATACGTGAGAATGGATGTGTATACAAGGAGAGGACAGTGGGGGTGGGAAGAGAGGGTAGAGGGGGAAGGAAAATTGAGATGGAATGATATGCAATAACATAAACCAGGGCTCACCCTGAAATCTGAGAATCGCCTGGGCAGGCCGGGACACCAGCTGGGGCTGCGGGGCAGATGAGGAGCGGGCCACGCCTGGCACTCGGGCCGCCCTCCGTGCTCCGGGGCAGGAGGCATCTCCGAATCGGCTGGCGATGCCTGGGTGCCGCACCAGTTTCCTTCTGTACGTCTGCCCACGCGGGGGCATTTAGCAAACACTCAAAAGCCGACCTGGCATTTAGGGAAGGACAGAAACAGCTCATTTCCACATTAGCTTTCTCCCCCAGCCCGGTGTGGGGAGAAGCCTGAGGGGACAATGAGATGCCAGGGGCCCCCTAAAACGACGAGGAGCACTGTTTTCAGGGTGCACCTTGTCCTCTGTTCCCAGGAGGCAACGCCCAGCCCTGCCCCCAGCTCCGAAGAGGGCCCCAGCTTGGACAGCGCCTGGTCCAGCCCGACCTGGTGGGACCTGGGTCCCAAAGAGGGAATGGGGGTGGCAGTGGGGTGAATGCTGACCTCTCCTTCAAAAGGTTGTCCGCCTGGAACCTGTGAATGGGACCTTCTGGGGGCCGTTTCTGCTCTGGCACCTCCAGCTAAGACGTCTCGGGCAGCAGAGAAGAAGCCACGGGGGCAAACAGTCTCCCCAGTCGGGTCCCTTTCATCATATGGCCGTGAGGACCCTGCTGCAGACGGAGTCCAACTCAGCCTGGTGGGCAAGGCCCTGCCGACCTGAGGGTCCGAGTCAGCACCCACCTCCCTGCAGCGTCTGCGGAGGAGCTCGCAGGCCACGCACTGGCCCCACGGGCAGCGCCACTGGGACCCGGTTAAAAGGGCAAGTGCCGCCTAGCCAGTTTGGCTCCGAGGATAGAGCATTGGCCTGCGGACCAAAGGGTCTCAGGTTTGATTCTGGTCAAGGGCGCGTACCTCGGTTGCAGGCTCCTCCCTGGCCCAAGCCCTGGTGCAGGAAGCAACCAATCAATGTGTTTCTCTCACTTCAATATTTCTCGCTGCCTTTCCCTCTCTCTTCCACTCTCTCTAAAATCAATGGGAAAATATCCTCGGGTGAGGATTTAAAAAGGGGGGGAGGGGTGTCCAGGAAGGCATCGGCTTCCCTCCAATGGGGTTGGCCCCGAGGTGATGCTTTGTCCGTCCCCATGAGCGGCCGTGCTGGTGGCTTCGTTTCTACGGGAGAGGCTGCATTCCCAGGAACGCGGTCGCGAGGTGAAGGCTCATATGAATTTTTCATTTTAACAGATGTTGGCAGATCGCTTTCCTGAAAGGAGCAGGAGAGAGCCTTTTTCACACATGCCCTCTGGCAACAGTTCTCACGCTTGTACATTTCCCAGGAACCGGAGGAGAAAGGGACGCATCCTGGTGGCTTTAATTTGCATGCTCTTGACTGGGGTGCCTCTCCAGGGCTCTCTGGCCATTTGGGCTTGTCCTTGTGTGCGTTGGGTCTTCCGGGGGCCCCTTTCCTATGGTGTTTGCTCTCGTCCAATATATACTGTGTATATACTGAGTGGCCAGATGATGATGATCTCTGAACCCATAATAATCTGGCTACTCAGTGTATATCCTATATAATAAAAGGCTAATATGCAAATTGTCCCCTCGATCAGGAGTTCGACCAGCAGGCAGGCCGGCCAACCACCCATGTCCCCTCCCACTGGACAGGCTGGCCAGACCCCACCCATGCACGAATTCATGCATCGGGCCTCTAACACACACACACACACACACACACACACACACACACACACACACACCCCGAGTGGCCAGATTATTATGTGTTCAGAGATCATAATAATCTGGCCACTCAGTGTATTGCATATACATTAGCGGTAGTCTGTGCCACAAGTATTTTTCCCAAATCTACCATTTGTATGTTTACTTTTTTCATGAATTTCATTTCATTTTCATGAAAGTCTTTGAATTTTCATTGTTGGCATGTATGCTTAAAAGTTTTACATACCCAAATATGTCCACCTTGTCTCTTATAACATCCAGGTTTCTGGTCTTGGTTCAGAAAGATTTTCCTCCCATGCCCTAGATCAAGCCTATAGTTAATCTTGCAAGTTTTTAATTTTATCTTTCTAAAACAAAGTCTAAAATCCACCTAAATTGTTATATGATCTAAAATTAGAGATTCGGTTTTGTTTTCTTATAAACGGACAGCCCATTGAGCCAGCACCACTTGAATGATCCATTTCCCCATCCACCATTGTGTTATATATTAAAGCCTCATATTAGCCCAGCAGGCGTGGTTCAGTGGTTGAGCGTTGACCTATGAACCAGGATTCCCAGTCAGGGCCCATGCCCAGGTTGCGGGCTCAATCCCCAGTGTGGGGCGTGCAGGAGGCAGCTGATTCATGACTCTCTCTCTCATTGATGTTTCTATCTCTCTCTCCCTCTCCCTTCCTCTCTGAAATCAATACACATACACATTCAAACCTGTGCCTCTGGTCTATTTACCTATTCCTGAGCCAATTCCAAACCAATTTGGTTGCAATGGCTTTGTAAGGTGATATCAGGCAAGGTGAGCCGTTCATTCTTCATCTACAACTCTGATGTGTCCGGGGATGGTCTCCCCGGGGTTCACACCTGCTTGATGTGGGGACAGTCATCAGGCGTTTCGTTTTCCATGTGCGTCTACATTTTATATTATTTAGCAGCAAACCCCAGAAATAACGCAGACTTTGACATTCTCGTCGGAACTTTACTCCGTGTCACGTCTATGTCAGGTGGCCTCCCCTCTTCATGGTGGCGTATCTGTTTCTCACTCGCTGCGTTCTTTCCTTCGGACCTGGTCTTCACATCCCTCAGTGAGATTTTCTGGTGTTTTTCACAGGGATCCTGTCCTTCCTGACTCTGCTTACTTCTAAACATTTTTGAGTTTTTATCGCTCCTGTAAGCGAAATATTTCGTCCTGTTTCCATTTTCAGATGCGTATTTGTGGAAGAGACGAAGCCCATTGATGCCTGTGTTTTTAGCTTGTAACCCTTCATCATCGCCATTCTCGTTAAGCATCGAGGGCTGCCTTAAGCATCGCTCTTTGGACACGGCATATGGCTGGACTTCATTTTTCTGACCTGCCATGGGAGACTCTGCCTTTGAGTGGCAAAACCCAGCCACTCACGTCTGTGAGAGTGCTCAGAGGCTGCCTCCTGCTCCTGAGATTTAGTTTATGTTTGTCCCTTGTCTCACCTGCTTCGTTTTTCTGGTTCCCAGTTTTAAGTCACATGAGCAAGACGCTGCCATTCATTTTGTCTCCTCCCATTGCTCACGTGGAGGCTCTCCGTGCCATTCACGCGGCTTCCCTCCCACGCTCCTCACCAGGTTAACTCCTCCCTTTCCCGTCAGAGGCCCTGTGTCCCCCACAGGGTGCTCCATGTCGCCCCTTCTTCCTCCTCACCCCGCAAGGAGGGTCTTAGGGATATTTTCCCTTTCCTTTCTCTTTGCCCTCATGACCCCCCGAGAGAAGACTCTGAGGGTGCTCTTACTTTTTCCTCCCACCCCACACCCCCAGCTCTTAGGTTTCGCTGAGATGGTTTCATATACGTTCCGTTGTAAACTGCGCGGGATCATCTGCTCTTTCTATTCAAGAGTCTTTACTGAACAAGTGTTGTGGAGCGAACGCGAGACAACGACCACTGGAGTCCAGACCAAATTAAAATTTAAGGAGCCTTTTAATAACCAGCCGGCTGACTGCTCTCTCTCCATTAGCCCAGAGAGCAGCCCCGACCCTTTGTGTCCGACCCTATTTAAACCCATTCACCACCTCCTGTTTTTGCAGAGCAAACAATTTAAAACCAAGTAGTTTTTCTTAGGTAAAATCAACATGTCATTTACAGGGTCCTGGCGCCTGGTGGAGTAAGTAACTGCATCCCATTATCAGGAAAGTTGACAGTGATCTATCTTGTAAGGCTATTTTGTTAGTTGTCGCTGGGATTTATGGCCAAGTCGGCTAGGAGAAAGCATGCTCAAAGATTCCCACTCTCTAACACAAGCATATGACACTACCCCAGGCAGCCTGTCCTCACTCTTCATATGTAATTATTACATATGCACACATTTAGTACACATTCTGCTCACCATTGCTCCACTCCCCTCCTCCCCCATTTTGCCGGCTCTCTCTGAGTTTACTTACTATTTAACGAGCATCGTTGCCAATCATCTCTCGGATGGACCACGCAGGCCTGCACTTCTGGGAAGGGTGTCTTTGGTGGAATCCAGGCTCCGGTGTCTCAGTCCTTTTCTTTCGGCTGCGGATGGTGCTCCCCTGCCTTCCATCCTAGTTGATGCAAAGGAGAAGTCCAACATCAGTCAAGTTCTTTCTCCTTTGTAGGCATTTCTGCCAGGAAGCTTGTGAGAGCTTCTCTTTATCCTTAGAGTGTGAGGGTGTCAGCAGGATACACGGAAGTCTGTGTTCTTTTCTTAGTCCACTCTGGATCTTCGTGAGACCGATGAAATAGAGAAAGGAGAGGAGGACCTGGTCAGGCCACATATTTCCAGATTCTCCCTCTTTATTACTATTCCTATTAAATACTAGACGCCCGGTGCACAAAACTCGTGCACTTTGGGGGGGGGGTTGTCCCTCAGCCTGGCCTGCACCCTCTCACAGTCCGGGAGCCCTTGGGGATGTCCAGCAGTCGGACATCCTTAGTGCTGCCTCAGAGGCGGGAGAGGCTCCCACCACCGCCACTGCACTCACCAGCCGTGAGCCCAGCTTCTGGCTGAGCAGGGCCCCCACTTTGGGCGTGCACCGACCACCAGAGGGCAGCTCCGGCGTTCAGCGTCTGCCCCCTGGTGGTTAGTGCGCATCATAGCCACCAGTAGTTCTGCCATTGGGTTGATTTGCATATTAGCCTTTTATTATATAGGATTAGAGAGCACAGGGAGACGAGCAAAAGGGAGAAGCACTTTGCACGTCATGGAGATGTGAAGAAACTCAGGACTAGTATTCACTGAGCATCTGCTATGTGCCTGCAGGCGGACACCAGTGCTTTTGTACATTATCTCACTTCACCTCCCATCCAGCTTAGAATTAGACGCATTTATCCCCACTCGTCTCAGTCCGCTGGGACTGCTATAATAAAATGCCACAGACTGAGCAGCTTAAACAACACCCCCATTTCTCACAGTTCTGGATGCTGGGAAGTCCAAAGCCAAGGTGCCGGCCGAGTCAGTTCCTAGGGAGGGCTCTCCTCCTGGCTCGCTCAGGGAAGTCTTCCTGTTGTGTCCTCGCACAGTGGAGGAAGAAAGCTTCTGTTTCTTCCTCTTAAAACAGGGCACTAATCCCATCATGGGGCCCCACCCTCATGGGCTATTCTAAACCTAAGCACCTCCCACGGCCCTGCTTCCAACTGCCATCACGTTTAGGGTTAGGGCTTCAACATGTGGATTTTGGGGGGACAAAAACATTCGGTCCATAACGCCAATTACAGACGGGAAAACACGTATACGTGAGACGGTCAAGTAGATCGACTACTTGGCTCAAGGTCCAACAGGGAGAGTGGCAGAGACGCTACCGAAACTGAGGTCTCCCTCATCCCCAAGGTCACCCTGTGGAGCACAGACATTCTTCTTAAGATTTTTCTTAGAACCCACACCCTCTCCAGGAGGCCCGGTTGTCTTACGAGGCTCTGCAGCACGTGCTTCTCCCCGTGGCACCCTGCGCGGCGTGAGCTCGCTGTCCTGGAGCAGGGGTGGAATTCGTTTTTCTCCTCCAGAATCTGCCCGCACTAAGAATAGGCCGATCTGCACATTTAGTAACGCCCTGAGCCGGAGCGGCAGCCAGCGGAAGCATCCCCTCAGCTGAGTGGATGAGACTGGGGAAGGGAGGCAGAGAGAGGCCTGCAGCCTCTACGCCGAGACAGGGCTGGGGATCACCCAGACTTGCCCCTCAGAGATGTTGGGCCGGCACACACATACACATGTGTACACACACATGCACATGCATGCACAGGTATGCACCCACACACATGCACACACATGCACGATGCACAGTTTCTTACTTCCTCCAACTTGAATGTATGCGGGCTCTTTGATAAAACAGCTTGAACGCGGGGAAAAGAAGAAAAACTGCCCAGTTACGCCTTGGCATTAAAAGAAAATACTAGTCTTTTTTCAACGCCTGACTTGATGTCGCACAGGCAGTGCTCTGTTAGCAAGAAAGAAGACGAGGAAGGAGGGGCGCGTGCTGCGGCACCCCTCTCCCTCTCGGGCAGCTGCCACTTGGCCCGAGTCCCCCACGCTCCTCGCCGATGACGTGCTTCAGAGCTCCTTCGCCTGGTCCCCGAGCTGCAGCCTGCGCTCCGAGTTATCGCTGTGATCTCAGCCAGTGTTTTCATCGGGTGGAATTTTCTAATTTACGGGCTGTGTCAGTTTCCCGGCTGTGGCATCTTTCTAGTTGTTTGCATATTTCTGCCGCCATAAACCACAGCACAGAGCCGGTTTCCATGCAGGGGTTCTTCTGTTTCTGACGCGTCTCGTAAGGAGGGGTGGCGGGGCTGGTGGTGGGTGGATGGGGGCGGGAGGGCTCATGCTGTGTTTTATACACTTCATCTCGGTGCACCGCCGGGGAAACCCGGGGACGTGCTCTCGGCTCACAGGACAGCGAGAGGCCCGCAGGGAGGCTGAGCTGGGAGGGGCCAGGCAAATCCACCTGCACTCAGTCAGGCCTTTCCTTCCTCTCTTACAGGCGGCCTGCCAACCATGTTCCTCAATGAGGAGGCCACTGCCAAGCGCGGGTCTGAACTCAGAGGTCAGCACTGGTCCTCAGAGAAGTCCCATGCAGCTCCCGCCCCTTCGTCTACGCAGATTCGTGTCCATTCAGTGATCCAGGAGTGGTGTTTGCATTGATTTCATCCTTTACTCCGCTCTTCTTGAAGCCCCACTATGTGCCAGGCTAGACGTGGAAGGTAAAACTACAAACAGCAGGAGCCTGCTTTATAGGGCCCGCAATTCATTGGGAGAGCGGGGAGAGAGACGCCCAAATACTGACCATGATGGGGAAAGCTCACCGTGGATCATCTCATTTAATCCTCACAAGAGCCTCCTGGGGAATGACCTGTGATACCCCTGTTTTACAGATGAGGAGACTGAGGCTTAGTCAAAGGTCACACGGCTAGTAAGTGCCATGTTGGACTCACCGCATCTCGGCCCAGAGTATGAACGCTCCCTCACGAGCCCTGCATCTCTTAGAGGCAGCGTGGGTCACACTGTGTGACAACTATACAGAGCACACCACGGCAGGGAGAGCCTCGAGAAGTGGGGCGAGGTGGCGGCCCAGCGAGGGGAAGTGACGCAGGAACATTGCACAGCCGAGGCAGCAGAGAGCCGAAGCTGGACCTCAGCTCCCTCGACTCCCAGGCCAGTGCTCCTGGCTCCAAGCAAAGAAGGGGCCCTGGCTCTTATGCCTGGGGGTGGGTGGGAGGGGAACGGTGGGGGTTCCTGGACAAGGACAGCAGAAGCCCACGGAGGGGACATTTTCCTGACAAGGGACGATGGACATGAGGGGTTTGGGCACAGCACATTCTCTCGGGCTCTTTGGGAAGCCGGGTCAACGCTGGAGGCTGAACGGCCTCCTCGCCTGCGGTTTCTACCTGGAACAGCATTTCACGCATCGTGGACTCCACTGCTCCCCGCCCTCCCCCCATGGGACCGAGAGGGCTGACAGCGCTCCTAGAGTTAGTGACCGAAATGATGCCAAATCTCTAGGAAATGAGAGCCAAGGAAAATGTCCTTTGCTCCGCACCACACCCTTCCCTCTGGGCCGAAGTTCTGAGACACGAGAACCCATCCTTCCACAGGAACCCCCACACTCTGTGGGCTGCGCTTGACAGGCGATGAAAGGCGCAACGCGGATCAGTGTTCCTCCCTCCCACAGCTCTCAGAAAGGGCCTCCTGGGAAGGTCAGCGAGGAACCCCACGGTGGGTCAGGATTCCGGGATCTAGCCACCAACTCAGAGTGTGACCTTGGCTGTGTCACTTCCCCTCGCTGGCTCTCAGTCCTCCTCACGGGTCAAATGCAGGCATTAGACCAAGGAGATCAGTCAGGGATCTCAGGAGAAACAAACCAATAAGAAAGAAAGAAAGATAGAAAGAAAGAAAGAAAGAAAGAAAGATAGATGATAGAAAGATAGATAGATAGATAGATACAGATAGATAGATAAGAGGTAGGTAGATAGATAGATAGATAGATAGATAGATAGATGATAAATAGGTAGGTGTATATATACATGGTTGTAAGTACAACGGAAATTGAGAGTGGAAAGGTCTTTATTTCTATCTATATCTATTTCTCAAGATATTAAATACGTACATTACCATAAAGACAACAAGTTGGGAGTGGAAAAAGAGTTCTGCCATAGCAACACACCTGAAATCTGCTACCCTTCCTTAGTGGTGGTGAGGGGCATTGGGGAAAATTGTACCTTAGGAGGGAAATATGTCGATTCATCTTATTATGAACTAGCACAGCGTGTGGTGGAACTGTGGGCTTACTGAACTGGCGGAGCTATGTCAGGTGCTGGAAAAATATCATTCCTGGTGTGTGTTGGTTGCTAGTGGCTGGGTTTGATAAGATATAAGAAGAGATGAGCACAGACCAAAAGCGGGGGAGAAGGAATGGTCCAGAAGTATGAGGTATTTCAGGGATGAATAAGTCAACTGCTTCTAGGTCCAAAACAGGAAGACACAGGATCAAAAGAGGCTTTCAGGTACAAATTTCCCAGGAAAGACCAACTCCAGCAGCAAAGATGAGAGTGAAGGTGTAGGTTGCCCAGCTGCTGCTCTAGATACCCTCCATGGCGGGGCCTGGGGCAAGAGAGCAGAGAACTAATGCAGATTGGGAACTGGTTTCAATAAGAACTTGAAATGCAGATACTGATGCATGAACCCAGCTGGAAGCAAGTATGTCAGAAATGTACTGGTTTTGAAGGACGTGTTACCAAAGGAACCCCACAGCCAGCCTGAGCAAGGCTTTTACGGTTTTAGTCTTAAGGCAATCCCTGCACCAGAACTTCCAGAACACCAGGTGGGCCAAAGAGCCAAGCAGTCTGCAGGGAGGGCTTATTCCTCAATGACCACTTCCCATACCACCAAGGAGGGTGGACCCAGGAGAACACAGAACAGGAAGTGTCTCCCAGAGGCACAGTGAGAGCCTAACTGTGGACCTTCCCGGAGCCCCAGAATCACCGTGGACAGAGACTGTGGTGTATCTCCCATCCTTTCCCTCTCCAAGTGGGAGTGCTAATTGAGGTCACATTATCCCAATTCCATCATTACATGTTGGGGGTGGAGTTGACAACTGGCTTGATTTTTCAGCTCAGAGATCTCTTCCTGGTGGAAAAAAATCATTGAATATCATCTGGAAGTCCTGGGTTTGAAACTGGATGTAACAACTGGAAGAGACTTTGGAAGAAGGTGTACTGAGCTGGACCAAAGAGATGACTGAGCGCAGAAAGCATTCTTGGTAGAGATGGTGCTCACAAGTACTCAGTGTGCTTCCCTACACTTCTCAGCCTCCCTTGCAGCTAGGGTGGGGCAATTGCCTGTGAATTAGCTGACATGTGTCTTTCTGTCTTACAGAGGCAGTATGCACCACATAGCTACGAGGCAGAGGAGTGCATTGAACTTTACACAACAAAGAAATAAACCCTTATTGCATTAAGTCATGGAGAATCCTGGGTTGATTTGTCTCTACCGCAGAGCCTAGCCTGGCTGCCATTGTTCCATTCTCAGTAGCTTCCCTCTGATTATTGAGGTTCCCATCCCAGACTCTCAATGGCTAGCACAGTAGTGCCTGGTACATGGTAGGCAATGTTGATGAGTAGGGAAACTGGAATGGGCAGAGTTTACTTTAACAGAGAAGGGACAAAGTAGCAGGTGCAAGGCTGAACTAGAGGTAGAAGCAGCATGAGCTTTGAAATCCAGCAAACCTAGGTTCAAATCCCAGCTCTGCTCTTTGACATGGACCTTGGGCCAGTTACTAAACCTGTGACAAACAGCAAGACCAGCTTCCTGAAACTTGCACCATGCAAACTGCCACGGCAGGTCTCAGTCAAATGTGAGACAAAGGCCCAGATGGCCAAGTCCCCTTCCCACTTCAGTTCCCCACTCTCCTTGGCAGCCTTCCCTGACCTGTCCTCTGGCTCCACAGGACTCTCTGCCAGTGCATCCGCTCGTAGAGCCCCGGGGCGGCACTGACCATCACATTTCGGGTCTCTGGGAGGCCGCTGGAGACATTTCTGGAGCCTCTGTCTAAGCCCTTTCTGCAGCAGGAAACGCATTGCTTAGTAGACACACTGCTCTGTGTGGGATGCTCAGAGTGGAGCACCCTCTCCTCCGCCAGCCCCGGCGGCCCAGGTCCCTGCGCCCCGCACAGCGGAGAGAGGCCTCACCCGTGGGCCCAGCCCGCAGCTGCGGAAGCCTAGCTCTGCCCGCGTCAGAATTGTTCAGAGAAAGCCAACCATTTAGTGGAGGAACTTAGCCCATTTCTTATGCACCAGAGCCCCCTGCTGGCCACATGGTGGTGCTGCCTCAATTGGACCCTCTAAGCTGGACAAATCCCAAATTACGATGTTCAGACATTTTTGTTGTCGTTGACAGTATTACAGATACCCCCTTCACCCCCACCCTTTTCCCCCCTCCATCCAGCTCCAGCCCCACCCCAGGCCTTCCCTACACTATTGTCTGTGTCTTTGATTAATCTCTTCCCATCCCCTCTTACCCCCCACCCCCACCCCCAAGATCTGTCAGTCTGTTCCAGGGATCCAGGCCTCTGGATCCATTTTGTTCATCAGTTTATTTTGTTCATCAGATTCCACATATGAGTGAGATCGTATGATACTTGCCTTTCTCTGACTGGGTTATTTCACTTAGCACAGTGGTCGGCAAACCGCGGCTCGCGAGCCACATGCGGCTCTTTGGCCCCTTGAGTGTGGCTCAGCGTTAGAGCCACTTCTTCAAAATAGACTCGCCCAGGCTGAAAACCGACTTCTGCGCATGAGCCACGAAGTTTCAATCGCACTGTACGTGCGCGCCCGCACGTGGTATTTTGTGGAAGAGCCACACTCAAGGGGCCAAAGATCCGCATGTGGCTCTCGAGCCGAGGTTTGCTGATCACTGGCTTAGCATAATACTCTCAAGACGTTCAGACTTTTTTACTTGTGAAATCAAATCACACGCCATTCAAACTCCATGGAGAAGAAGGTGGCTTACCCAGGAGTGCTGGGGGCCAGCTGTATGAGGGGAGCTTTAATTAGACTCCACTGCACACATTGCCCTGGTGTGACCTCCAGATGGGTTAGAGAGTTACACATAGAAATACGGTTTCCTAAAAGAACTAAGAGAAAGCATGGGTGCGCATGATTCTGACTCGTGGTGGCAGATACATTATAAATGCAGAACCAAAGCAAGATTTCGGAAAGGAGAACGTTAGTAGATTTGACGAGGGGAAATGTGGTCATTTCCTCATGGCAGGTGCCTAGGGCTGCGGCCCACACCAGGCAGAACTGTTGATTGGGAAGGGTTCTCACGGTGACACCTGTCGGGGAGGGGGTCAGAGGGGCAAGACCGGCGAGGCCATCACTGAACTGCCACAGCACTCACCACCCAGGGAATTCTGGGACCAGAACAGCCCCTCCCGCTGTCCTGAACCAGGCAAAGGGCTTCGGCTTTCGTGTCTCCCTATGAACTCGTCACTGGACGAGAGATGCTCAGCTGGGGGCTGTCCGTCAGTGATTGCCTGGCAGCAGGGGAGATGGGTGCCTTGTCCTCGGCCCATCACCACACCAGAATCTGACTGTGCCCATGGCATCCCACTGTGGCAGAATCAAGGATTGATACTTTTTAAAAATATGGGTTTTGTCTTGATTTTTAGAGAGAAAGAAGGGAGAGGGATAGAGAGATAGAAACATCAATGAGAGAGAAACATCATTCTTCAGCTGGCTCCTGCACACCCCCTACTGGGGATTGAGCCCAAAATCCAGGCATGTGCCCTGACCAGGAATCGAACCAGTGGCCTTTTGATTCTTGGGTTGATGCTCAACTGCTGAGCCCTACCAGTTTCGTGGGTAAATAATTGACTACTGTTTTAATTTGTTCAGGCATCTTTTGATCACCAATTTCCCCATATTTTGTGACACACCTATCAAATTCCTTGCTCCTTTTTCTACTAAACTTGGCTTCTCTGTGAAGTAGGAATTCAGATAACAACCAATCTACAGAGGTACCTTGAGAGCAAATTCTGAGTTGAAGGCTTGTCTTCATCCATAATTATCATTATAAAGATTTAAATGTATTCTTAAGAACTTTAAAACCTCATACCCTAATTTCCTCCTTCCCTCCATTCCAACCAGCTCTATTCCATGCAGATTCCATTTCTCTTCCTTCTTCCAAGCCCGAGGCAACCGCTTCGGTGAATGCTGGCTGTCAACCACTAAAATGATCATCAAGTTCTTTTGAGAGAAATTTATCTTCTAGCAAAAAGACACTTAGCGTGTTCATAGCAGCACAATTTACAACAGCGAAGATTTGGAAACAGCCTAAGTGCCCATCAGCAGATGTGTGGATTAAAACACTGTGGTACATCTACACAATGGAATACTACGCTGCTGTAAAAAAGAAGGAACTCTTACAATTTGCAACAGCATGGATGGAACTGGAGAGCATGATTCGAGCCAGAGACAGAGAAACATTGAACAGACAATCCAACCTCAGAGGGAAGGCTGTGGGGGCAGGTGTAAGGGGGAGAGATCAACCACAGGACTTGTATGCATGCATATAAGCATAACCCATGGACACAGACAGTAGGCGGGGAGTGGCTGGGGAGAGGTCAATGGGGCGAAAAAGGAGACATATGCAATACTTTAAATAATAAAAAAATTTTTTTAAAAGGCACTTAGCTCCATTTTCGGGTTTCTTAAATCCACATTTGATTATTGAATTTTTGGTATCCCAAAAAAATGGGCATATGTGCTAACCTCTAAAAGAAGACGTATTTTGTTAAGGATCATCTTCTAAAAAAAAAAATCGTCACACTGTCCAGACATGAGACCTGTCGTATAATGAATAGGAATTCCCAGGCTGGGGTGGTTCACGCCCGTGTTCTTCAACAGCATTCACAGTCCTCCGTGCCTGCTCAACCCGCCTCTCTAGACCCTACGCCAGCCCTCCCCACCGGCCCCTTCAGTGCAGCCCTTCGGGCCCCCAGGATGGTCCCCAGACGCGCCTCCCTGCCTCCGGCCTCCCACCCTGTGTGGGTGATGCCGCCCCCTCTCCTGTCATCCTTGTCTACGGCGGGGGGTGGGGGGGGGGGCGGCGCTGCTGCTGAGGGCACAGTCCTCCTTCTGGGAGGCTGTTGATGGGCCCTTTCCCCCAAAGCCCCCCTTCCTTCTCTCGTTCCCACAGCACTTTGTGTAACACCAGCCAGTTCTTTCTGTGCTCCTGACAGTGCTTTTTCCCACCGCAGGCGAGGCCACGCGTTCGCTGAGGGAGTGAGCTGTGTCAGTGTCTGTGAGCGAGCTGACGGCAGGTCCTGACAGCAGTGCTTCGCAAAGTTCCGTCAGAGACGGGGCGACTTGAGCCTCACAGCAGTCCTGCAGGCTGGGTACTTCCCCACCCGTTTTGTTGTTGTTGTTGTAAATAAAGAAGGCAAGAGGGAGAGTTAAATGAGTTCCTGTCCGGGGCGGGGCGGGGGGGCGGTTTGCGAGCTGGTGGGACTTTTTAAAATATATTTTATTGATTTTTTACAGAGAGGAAGAGAGAGGGAGAGAGAGTCAGAAACATCAATGAGAGAGAAACATCGATCAGCCGCCTCCTGCACACTCCCCACTGGGGATGTGCCTGCAACCAAGGTACATGCCCTTGACTGGAATTGAACCTGGGACCCTTGAGTCCTCAGGCCGACGCTCTATCCACTGAGCCAAACCGGTTTCGGCAAGCTGGTGGGACTTGACAGCAGCAGAGACCTACATGAGCCCCTGCAGGGTCAGTCGCAGAGACCAGGAGGTACACTAGATGGATTCCCACTCAAGGGGGAAGGAAAGAACATTCCCCCGATTTTCCTGTGACTCAGAAACCTTGGCCGTGACTGAAGCATCCCACACGGGGGCAGACGAAGCTCATTCCAACTTGGGTTTAACGTTCCCCGTGAATCTGTGGCTGCTCAGAATTCCACACTGGGTGGAGAATGGAAGGAAAGGAGTGAAATTTGAGTAAGTTCTATAGATTAAATAGTATTATCTCAATGTTAAATAGTCTGATTTTGGTAACTATATTCTCAGATGAATACTCTTGTTCTGAAAAATCTGTAATAATTATGTCTGGGTAGAGGATCATGATATGTGCAACATTCCTCTCAATAGTTCAGAAAAATTGATAATTTGGAGAGAGGATAATAAAGCCAAAAAGCAAAATAGTAATAATTATGAATCTGGGTGAAGGATAGACAGGGTTCTTATACTATTCTTGCAATTTTTTGGTGTTTGAAATTATGTCAAAATAATCCTACCTAATAAAGAGGAAATAGGCTAATTGACCCTCACACCATCGCAAAGATGGCAGCGCCCACAGCCAATAAGGAGGGAATATGCTAATTGACTGCCACACCCTCAAAGATGGTGACGCCCACAGCCACAAGATGGCAGCGCCTAGTCCCCTCAGCCCCACCCACATGCCTGCCTCTGGAGTCCCCCAGTCCCCTCAGCCCCCCAGCTGCCCAGGGCCGGCCCGAGGCTCAGATAACCAGGGCCAGGCTGAGGCTTGCGCTGCTGGCAGTGGCAGCAGCAGAGGTGTGATGGGGCGTCACCTTCCCCTGATCACCAGGTCGCCTCCTGCCCCTGAAGGCTCCCGGACTGTGAGAGGGGGGCAGGCTGGGCTGAGGGACACCCCCCCCTCCAGTGCATGATTTTCGTGCACCGGGCCTCTAGTTACCTAACAAAGGTCCACGATAATTCTATCCACCCCTACACACCCCTGTGGAGGGACAAAGCCACCTTTAGTCAGAGGGTGGAGATGTCCGCGCCTCAGTGGCTCACCGGGTCCTCGTTTCCGGTGGGCCCGCACAGCTGTGGAAACAGCCATTGGCCACGAGGCGTTCTCTAAGGCTTCTCGCACGGTCGGGAAGAGCTGCTCCTCACGGAATTCCCAGTGTCCTTGTGCTCCACCTGACTTCTTACACGTCAAGACTGCCCGCTGCAGGTGGCAGACGCTCCATTCTCGCTGGCTCGCTCGGGGGCGAGTCCCGGCTCCAGAGCTCCAGGGGCTCGGCAGGTGCGGCCAGAGCCGCTCTCCCTCTACCTTCCCGTTCTGCCCTGGCTTTCAGGCACCTTCCCGCTTCATCCCGCTTCACCAGAGCAAGATGCTCCCAGCAGCGCCCTAGCCAGTGCTGCTCAGTGGATAGAGCATCTGCCTGCAGACTGAAAGGTCCCAGGTTCGATTCCGACCAGTCAAGGGCATGTACCTTGGTTGCGGGCACATCCCCAGTAGGGGGTGTGCAGGAGGCAGCTGATCGATGTTTCTGACTCTCTATCACTCTCCCTTCCTCTCTGTAAAAATCAATAAAAAATGTGTATTTTTAAAAGATGCTCCCAGCAGCTTCCCTCCCAGCATCATGGCCTCGAGGGGCAGGAGCCCTTTCCTCCTGGAGGTTCCGGAAGAAGTATTTGCTTGGCTCCTGTTGGGATCGCATGTCTCTCCGGCTGGACCGAGGAACGCGGGCCCTGATGGCCCAGGTGTGGGTCCTGGAGGAGCCCCGGGCTGAGGAGTTACACGGCACGTGTAACCGTTGGGAAGGTCTGTAGCCCCAGGAAAAGAAGGGTGCTGAGAGCAGGTGAGGCAAAGAGGGGTGTCGGGCCGGTAGAAACGCTGGATGGCAACTACATCCTGTGACATCCTGCACTTTCACTTCCAACAAGACAGACCGGCCTCCCCAGGCCTTCGAAATGCCTCCCCCGGGCTCTGGCTGGTGTGGCTCAGTGGATAGAGCATCCGCCTGTGAACTGAAGGGTCCCAGGTTCGATTCCCGGACAAGGGCACGTGCCTAGGTCTCAGGCTCAATCCCTAGCCCCCGTCAGGGCAAGTGCAGGAGGCAACCAATCTATGTGTCACTCTCACATCAATGTTTCTCTCTCTCTCTCTCCCCCTCCCCTCCCACTCTCTCAGAAAATCAATGGGGAAACATCCCCAGGTGAGGATTAACAACAACAACAACAACAACAACAAATGCCTCACCTGCCCTTCGGCGTGGCTCAGTTGGCTGAGCGTCGTCCAATGTCCTGAAAGGCTGGCGTCCCAGTCAGGCACTTGCCTGGGTTGCGGGCTGGATCCTTGGTTGGTCAGAGGCAGACAGGAGGCAGCCAATTGATGTTTCGCTCTCACATCAGTGTTTCGCTCTCTCCCTCACCCTTTCTCTCTCTCTAAAAAAAAAAAAAAAAAAAAAAAAAGTTTTTCATTAAAAATCTTTTTAAAAATGCCTTCACCTAACATATTGCAACAAAACCACGTGCAAACACTGCCCTCTCCCGCTCTCCAAACAGAGGCAACCTAAAGGCATGTGCCTAGACAGCCCACGACCCCTCAGTGAATTTCACGCCCTCGCTGAGGTCGGGGTGTACTGTCCAGAGGTCCAGCAGCATATGCTGAACGGTGAATTAACCCCCTGTCTTTACGTGTGTCTTGGACAACAGGGAAGAAAGAAAAAGAAAAAATGCCACAAAAATCCCTCTGAGAGAAAACCATCGGGAGAAACTGTGTAAGAACTGCCCCTTGTGCTAGTGTTTAGCTTACGAATGAGAGCGAGGACTCGCTGTCCGCGATGGACAGCCACCTGGGGCTGTCCCTGCTCCGTCTCTGAGAGACCCTCCTCTGCTGCCCTTCACGCTGCGTCATGAAGGTCGCCCCGTCCCGTAGGGAGCTGCACGCCCTTGGCAACCCGCTTCCTGCAGGTCTGGGTTCAGGGCCTCGGCTGCCTCCAGGGTTGAGCCGCCCAGGCCTTCGGTTTCCCAGGAGTGGGGTCCCCGGACGTCTAGTGACCTTAGTGAAGACCCTGGTCCGCGGTTCCAGAAGGTGCTGGCCCAGCCTCCTGCGGCGCTCTGCTGGCGGGGAGCATGGTTTGGGAAATTCCACAGACTAGACACAGGGCTTCCTTTGTCCTCCTGTCCAACTCTCAGCACAGGCAGGAAAGGGCTCTGCTAGGAAAGCAGCGTTTACCCTTGCTCTTCCGCGGGGCGGCTTCCATCAAAGCTCATCTCCTTCCCGGAAGAACACATGAGCCCACGAGGCGTCCCGTCCTTTCTCCCGCCACGTCTCTTTTTTTTTTTTTTTTAAATTTCTTTATTGATTAAGGTGTCACATATTTGTCCTCATCCCCCCATTCCCATCCCACACCCCCCCCCACGGATGCCCCAACCCCCTGTTGAACTTAACCATTGGTTAGGCTCATATGCATGCACACAAGTCCTTTGGTTGATCTCTCCCCCCTCCCCCCACCCTCCCCTATCCTCCCTCTGAGGCCTGATAGTCCGATCGATGCCTCCTTGTTTCTGGTTCTGTTCTTGTTCATCAGTCTATGTTGTTCATCATTTCCCCTAGATGAGCGAGATCATGTGTCACTAGAGATATACTTATAAGAAAGTCTAGCACCAGAAAGCGACTCTCCCGCCAGCTGGTTTGCTCCCGAAGAACTGGGCCTGCCCACTTCCCCGCTGCAGAGGGGGAGATTCTCATTGCTCCCCACATTCGCCGCTCGGCCGATTCCTCATTTGAGGTTCTGTCATTTGCAACACCCCACTTCTGCTACCCGTTTCAACATTGAATCAGATCTTTGTGTTTCAGGAGACAAAACCCGCGTTTATTCTCTCCAGTAACTGACAAGTCCAGAGGTAGATGCACCTTCAAGCACGATGGGATCCAGGCGTTCACAGGATGGCATGGAGAGCCCTCCGCGTCTCTCCGCTCTGCCTCCCTGTGGGCTGGCTGTGGTGGGAAGATAGCGCTAGCAACTTCAGATTCACATCCTGCAGCTTTGCATCCTTCCAGAAAGACAGCTTCTCTTCCCAGGGGGAACGCCGGGGCTGACGCTCACCGCACCAGCCTGGGTCTCCGTGGCCATCCCTGAACCCAGTTCCCGAACCTTGAACCGGTGGCTCAGACAACAGAGATTCCTTCTCTCATAATGGGAGGTGGGTTCAGGGCCATGGCTGAGCCACATCATCAGAGAACAGAAGATGGGGGTTACCCAAGGAAAAGCGGGGTGCTGTCACCGGAAGAGGGAGGATGGATGCTGGGAAGGCACAAACAACACCCCTCCACTCAGTTTTCAGACTCCAAGGGCAGCTGCCGAGGACAAAGGAGAGGGAAGCAGCCGGCTCTGGAACGCCTTTCATCTGTTTATATTTTAATACAAATGTTTGAGCATCAATTACTATAAATAATAACACATCCTTAGATAGTATTTATTGTTTATTAGGCTTCACACCATTAACTCATTCAGTCCTCACAACCCTAGAAGGTCGGTACCAATCATGATCCCGATTTTACAAGGAACCGAAGCGCAAGCAGGCCGCTCGTCAGCTGGGGAGCCGGGCGCCGCCTGAGTCCGTGGGGCCACTGTAACCAGGAACTGTGGACCGGGGCTGAAACAGCAGATTCCTTCTCTCTCAGCCGAGGCGTCGGCAGGACCACGCTCCCTCTGAGATGCTGGGCCACGCCCTCCTCTCTCTCCCTTGGTGGCTGTGGCCCTCCGAGGCCGGCCCGGCAGGTGGACCACTCCCGTCTCTGCCTCCATCCTCCCTGACCGCCGCTCCCTCCACGTCTGTGCGCCTCCTCGCCTTGGAAGGACACTTCGTGCTGGTCAGGGCCCACCCTGGGGATCCCAGGCTAACTGATTACAGACTGTCCTTTCAAGGAAGCTCACCGTCACAGGTACGGGGACCTCGGCTATAGGGGGACACGATTCAGCCCATCACAGCACCCCCGCCAGGCCTGGTTCCTAAGTCCTGCTCACCTTTAGCCTCAGGTCGGGGAGACGGAGACGCCACGCGAGGAGACGCCACGCGAGGGACATCGGTGAGAAGGCGGTGGCATTGCCTTCCCAGTTAGGGAGACACGTTCCGTGTGGGAAGCAGTGAGTGCTCCGCTGAGGGTGGGCACGAAAACTGGGCGCTCCCCCAGCCCCGGGCCCTCCAGGAGGAGGGGCGCCTGCACGGAGCCCCAGGGGCGAGCAGCTGCAGGCAGGAGGGGGTTCGGTGGCAGGGAAACCGTGAGAGCCTGGGGCAGAGGGAACACAGCTGTGAGACGCAGGGAACAGGGCAGCAGGCCCAGAGCAGAGAATTCAAAGACAGGAAGAGGGATGAGGAGGCTGGGGGCTGCAGAGTCTGTGCTGAGAGGGTGGGGGCCGTGCCCAGGGCTCACACTGGGTCCTGGACGCACAGGGGCAGGGGGGTGGGGATGGGGGCACAGCAGGCTCAGATGGAGCGCCGATGTTAACTAAACCCCCTGTGGTACCAGCCCCTTTCGACACAGAGAAACCGGGCTCCCAGAGCCCCTGTCAGCTGGTGTGGCCGGGCTCTGACCCCCGGAGTCCCCAGCCGCGCGTTCCTCCCGGGACTTGGGATGTGAGGCGGCGCCGTGGACCGATCTCCCGCCAGATGCTGAGCTCCATCCTGCCCTTCGGCTCGTTAGACGTGAGGGGGGCTATTTCCACTCTCCGAATGGCACTCTGACACCTCGCGGCTGCGAGGAGGAGGAGGAACCAGTGGTGGCACCCAGGGGCTTGGCCATGGGCATGTGGGAACCCGGAGCAGCTAGTGACCCCATGGCTGCGAGCCTCGCCCTCCTTGCTGGCCCTCATTGCTGCAGTGTTACCGGGAAAAGCTGGCCTGCGGCCGGAGGGGGAGGCGGGGGAGGGGGCAGAGGAAGAGCATCCTCCTGCGTCATGGCCGCTGCCTCCCCGGCAGACCTGGCACCCCCTCCCCCACCCCATTTCCACCCAGGCAATCAGCGCTCTAATTAAAGTGAGCTCATCCGTGTCTGGAGGCGCAGGGAACAAAGGAAGCCAGAGCAGCAGTCGCCTCCCGGGGCCGGGCCTGGGCTTCGGAGGTTTCCTAGGAGAGAAGCCGAGTGGGAGGCAGGGAAGGACCCAGCCGAGTTTGGGGAGGGGACCGCCTCCCTCTCTGTGTGCGCATTTCTGAGGGGGCCTGGGATTTCTGAGGATAAGAGCTCCACATCCAGCGCCGTCAGGTCCCTGGCCTGGGCCTGGGGGGCCAGGGCTGAGGGGCTGCTATCCACCCCGGAGAGGGAAAGGAGTGTGGCGAGACTGGAAAGGCCCCTGTTCCGTGTAGGTGGGAAACTGGGGGCTGGTTTTGGTTAAAATGGCTCCCTGGCTGGAGGCAACTGGTCTGTCGCCCTCTCTGCTCACCTGCCCCAAACCAGGGCATCCTTCAAGGCCACAGAGCCAGCGGGGAGACCCGCCCCAGACTCCTGTGTCCCACCCCGCCCCACAGAGGAGCTGCTTGCTCCGGACCCTCCCGGCCGCTGCTCTCCATAGAAACGGGAGGCGGGCGGCCTTCTGCATCCGCAGCGTGGAGTGTTCTAGCGCCACAGTGAACAGGCAGAAGGGACAGGGGGGCTGGCTCTCACAACGCGCTCTATTAGTCCAATAGACCCGAAATATGGCCATGCCCACAGGTCAGCAACATGAACAACTATTCCTTTTTTACATCCAGTCTCCAAAACCCTGTATTTTGCCCATCGTTCAGGCTGGCCGTCTTTCGAGTCTCAGTGGCACAGCTGATCCGCGGCTACCCTAGTGAACCAGGCAGGCCTGTGCCGGGGGAACCTGGGGCGATGGCCTAGTCTCCATCTCTCACCTGGGACATCTCCCTCCTGGGGGACCCTGGCCCAGCCCAGTGAGGTGTGCTCACCCCTCTAGGGAGCCTGGCACAGGGCTGGGCTCTTGGTAGGAGCTTAGTGGTTGTTGTGGAGTGAACGAGTGGTTTCTGAGGGGCCCTTTGCCCTCCTGTTAAGAAATGGGGCTCGGAGACGTGGGTCTCTAGTTCTCCGGGGGGGAGGGGGAGGGCGGGGCAGAGCCCCGGGGCCCAGCTGCAAGCTTCCCTCCTGCCCTGCCGCAGGAAGGAGGGTCGATGGGGCCACGGAGCTGTAGCTCACTCACCTGCAGTATCGGCCCTGATGTGTGTGTGGGACAGGGAGGCGGGCAGGCCATGGCGGGGACCGAGGGAGACGTGTCCCTTCCTCTGTCCTCCTACTTCATTTCGTCCATCCATGCCTTCAGCCATAACTGCTGATGGGCTGGATGGATTGTTCATTGGGAAGCGTCCTCAGAGCACGTCACTGCAGCCCGGCCTTTGCTACGTGCTGGTGCACTTCGTGGGCAAGTAAGAGCCGCCCTGCGCCCGCTCTGTAGCCCTCTGTGCACTTACTCTAGAAGGACGTGGCTGTTCCCGGGAAACCCTGGTGGGCTCAGGCTGCCTGTCGCTGTGTCCAACAAGGCGTTTATTGAGAAGGCCAGCCCACCAAGAAGGCAGGGCGCTTACCAGCATTCAAATCCTGCCTCCCAGCAAGGGGCAGGGGCAGGATTATAAAGGGGCAGGGGCTAGGGTGAGGCTGGGAACGCAATGCAGCTACGTGCAGCCTGATGTCAGCTATTGTCAGCAGTCCACAGATGTCAGCTATTGTCCTTCGATGAGATGATGTGGATGAGATGGTGTTTTGACCCCTGGTGGGTCAGCCTGACCCTGCTTATCAGTTCTGCTTGCTGGATTCACAGCTGAGTCACCTCCTCAATTGCATCGCACAGGCCTTGAAAAGGAAACTTAAGAAAAACATAACCCCCTATCTATATATATATAAAAGCCTAAGGGACCGTTATGACCAGTCAACCAAATGACCAGTTGATCGAATGACTGGTCAACTGGTCGCTATGATGCACACTGACCATCTGGGGGCAGATGCTCAATGCAGGAGCTGCCCCCTGGTGGTCAGTGCACTCCCACAGCCAAGCTCCCGTGGCTGGCCAACTTCCCTCGATCCCTCCCCCCAATCAGTCACACACACACACACCCCGCCCACCGATAGGCTCCGATCTCCAGCCAGGCAAGGAACCCCACCTGTGCATGAATTCATGCACTGGGCCTCTAGTTCACATATAAGAAACTTGGCCCCCTATTCACATAAGTGTACGTGTTCTAAGATTTGAAATAATATGATTGTTTTTTCAGATTAATTCAGGTGCTCTATCAGATTATAAGCCCCCCATCAGATAGACTAGAATAAGCACAGCCAATGAGCAATCGCTGCATAAAACTACCACCTTCCTTTTCCCACGGACTTGGACTTAGCTACCTCCTCCCCTTCCTTTGGCTGTATTCCCACTATGTGCCAGGTACAGAGTTATGCATGCTTTTCATCATCTCATTCAACCCCCACTTCTACAGAGGAAAGAACTCTGGCTCAGAAAGGTTAGATAACTTGCCTGATGTCACCCCGCTAGCAGGTGGCAGACACAATATGCACCCACAATTCTTCAGCCTCCCCACACGGGGAGCTGTGGGCCAGATATTAGGGCTCATCGCTGTTGAAGTTTCGCACAGTTCTCCACCCCTTCCAGGCACACAGTGCTCAGAACCCAGTAGGTGCTCTGGAAATACGTTGTGAATGGATGGATGGAATGCCTGCGGAATGGAAGAATGAATGAATGAATGAATGAATGAATGAATTCTTCCTCAATTTATAATGATTTCTTTTTGCATTGATTTGACTAAAGTATAGGTTCCTCCTGGGCAGGGGCCCTAGAGTAGAAGACATGTGGACTCTGCGGTCATCGGATCTGGGTTCAAATCCCGGCTTGGCCCTTATTTGCTGAGGGACCCGCGTGGGTTTCTGAACCTCTTGGAGCCTGTGTTTTCTGCGGTCTGGAGGCAACGCACGCGAGATGCTGCGTCTGTGTGTGGTGTCGCCCCGATGCTCAGTAAAGACCTCTTAAGAGGAATGGAATTGGGTCAGAATCTCACCACAGAGTCCCAGGGAGCCTGGAGAAGGGGGTTAGTGTTGGCTGGGAGGGAGAGGGGCTGCTTCGGAATCACCTGGGCACGTGTACCATCCCGCTTGCATAGTCCGTGTCCAGAAAACCTGACTCGGGAGGGATCCATCTGCCTTTACAGGGTCCCTGGTGATCTGGATGCTGACCGAGGGGTCGCTTTTTGAAAAACCCTGGAGGAGACCGGGTGCTGCATAGACAGGAAAGCACGTGTCTGACCGAGAGAGGGACAGAAGGGGGTGTCGGGGCCAGGCCTCCAAGGACAGCAGGATTTCCTGTGCCTTTTGCTGCCTGCTAAGAAGAGGAGGGGTCCTGGGCCATCTCCACCCCAGCAATGGGCCCTGAATAATTTAACTAGTCCCTCATGAGAACCTCATGAAATCTTAAGCCCTTTGTAGGGCCTCCACCCGCTGGGTCTCTGTGGCCCCCTGCCCTCCCCATCTGCCTCCCACATGAGGCTCAAAGGACAAGGCCAGGCCCCCTGCTGTGACCTTCAGGAGAGAACCTTTGAAGGAATGGAATGTCCTCCGCACAGGATCCAGAGCTCTCTGCACACATGAATTATGTATCCAGGACTTGGCCTCCCAGCAGCCTGGCGTCTGCCCCTGGAACCGTATCCTCCAAGTGTGCTGTGCAAAGAGGCAGCCCCTGCCCGTCCCTCCCTGGATCATGACCCGCCGGGATGAGGCCACCCAGGCACCGTTACAGAGAAGAGAGTGATGTTTCCAATGTACAGATCTGCTAGGTGCTTACCCGTCAGTGGGCGGGGCCAGCAAGGTGCCTAGGCATCAAATTTTAAGGAAACAGGCACGCTCAGGGTTGCACAAGTGCAAGGCTGGCACCTGAGAATGCGTGCCACCTTAAATGCTGTGCCTCCTTAAATTTAGTCTTAGTCCTGGCTAATTCCGTGGAGAAAGAAGAAGTCATTACAGTAAATGGTGCTGGCACAATTGGACATCCTTTTGGGAAAGAACAAAAAAAAAGAACCTCAAGCTTTAGTTCACATCATATATAAACCCAAAAATAGGGCATAGACGCAAACATAAGCACTGTCACTATAAAACTTCTGGGGGGAGATGGGGAGGAAGAAGATCTCCCTGACATTGAGGTAGGCAACGGTTTCTTAGGTCACAAAACTCATTCGTAAAAGAACAGGAAAAAAAAAAAAAAGAACCATTGGATTTTATGAAACGTAAGAACTTTTCCGTGAAAAAACACCATTAAAACCATGGAAAAAGCCACGGACGGAGAGAAAACATTTGCAGTGCGTACACCTGACAGAGGCTTTGTCTCCAAAGCACAGGAAGAATGCTTACATCTCAATAAATAAGTGAAGAATGATCCAATTTTTAAAAACGGGCGAAAGACTGGAACAGGCTCTCACAGCAGAAAGCATACCAATGGTGGATAATGAGCATGTGAGAGACACTCTCCCCCTCCCCACCTCCCCCCATCCCGCCCACTGCCCCCATCAGGGAAACTGCCCCCATCGGGGAAACGCTGGTGTGGGCTGTAACCAAGCACCGTGACACCGACTAGAACAGCTGAGTTGAAAACAGTGAGCACACCCAGTGCTGGTGAGAGGAAGAAGGAATGGAGTTCTCATCCACTGTCGGGGGGATGAAAAGAGTCCAATCGCTTGGTAAGCAGTTGGGCAATTTCTTATCAATGGAAAACCCAGCGACTCCACGCCGACGTTACTCCCCAAGACGATGAACACAACACGTCTCTACAAAGACGTGCACAGAGATGCTGACTGGCGCTTTATTCATAACAGCCACAAGCTTGGACACGATCCAAACGTCCATGGCAGGAGAACGGACCCTCCTGTGGACCATCCGGACATCTGCGCGCTATTCGGGTGTAACAGGGAGCTACCGAGATACATGCGGCAACATGGGGAGTCCCAACACCATCGCGCTGAGCGGAAGAAGCCAGACAAAGGAAGGAGCGTGTTCCCCATGATTCCGTCTACAGAATGATCCCAGAAAGACACAGCTAATCTGTAGTGAGAGGCACCTTCCCCATCAGTGTTTGGATCACCTGGAGAACAGAAACCTGGGGCTGGAGGCGGGGGTGGGGGTGGGGAGTGGGGGTGGATACTGCAGAGGGACAGAGGGAGCTTGTGGGGGTGAGTGGGATGTCCCCTCACTTGATTGTAGCACTGGTTACATGGAGTGGGGAAGGGGGGTGCGGCGCCAGCACAGCCAGGTTCAGTGAGCCTGAGAGGGGGCGGTGAAGGATTAAGAAAAGACAGACAAGAGATTAAAAGCTGGGTCTGGGTGGGACGCTGCCCTCTCTGACGGAGAGACAGCGCCACAGCTTGCACGCCGAGTCTTCATTTTACAGCAGATCCCATGAGGCAAAGGAAGGGCGTGGTCACAACGTTCTGGCGGGTTTCGAATCCACTCAGTTACATGCACCCGATCAAGCTTTGTTTACCTGCTGCACCCCCCGCAGCCCACATCACTCAGCCGCGTGGGAACACAGGTTCGGACCGTACGTCAAGCTCACAACCACAGCCTTTGGCTGTAATTGTCCTGGGACTTGCCCGTGGCCACCAGAGGACCGTGCCCTCTCATTAGTCCCAGGCTTGAACCTGTCCAGACGCTGTAGCCGCTCTCCACAGGTGTGTACGGGACTCTTTCCAGGCGTCCTCAAACTACGGCCCGCGGGCCACATGCGGGTGTTTTTGCCGTCTTGTTTTTTTACTTCAAAATAAGATATGTGCAGTGTGCATAGGAATTTGTTCATAGTTGTTTTTTTAAACTATAGTCCGGCCCTCCAACGGTCTGAGGGACAGTGAACTGGCCCCATGTTTAAAAAGTTTGAGGACCCCTGCTTTCACCTGTATCTGTAAAATGGGTACATGCATGAAAAGTATATATCAATAGAGTGGTTTACCAGTAAAAATACTTCCATTCAAGCTTTTGTTGGCAACTTTTTAAAAAACACATTTTTTAAATTGATTTCAGAGAGGAAGGGAGAGGGATAACAATGTCAATGATGAGAGAATCATGGGTCGGCTACCTACTGCACGCCCCCTACTGGGGATGGAGCCTGTGCCCTGAGTGGGAATGGAACAGTGACCTCCTGGTTCATAGGCGGACGCTCAACCCCTGAGCCCCGCTGCCCAGGCAGAGCTCACATTCCTGGACGCTGTGTGTCCGGTACATTCTGTCCTTTGATTCATTCTGCAGACCAGAAGGCCCAGGCTCGGAAAGACGCTACCTTGGCCGGAGCGCACAAAAGAGTGGGGCTAGGATTCAACTCCCTTCTGCCCAGTTCCAGGGCCCGGCGCGCTGGCCCCTGTGGCAGAGCTGGCACACCAAGTTGGGTCACCGGGACCCTGGTCCTCCAGTCTGGGAGCAAGCATGCCAGGCCCAGGAAAGCCCTGCTCGCCACCCTGACGGGCGGGGGGTTGGGGGGGAATAAGAGCCTTGGACTTGGGTTCAAGGCTGGTTCCAGCACCAACCAGCTCGGTAACCTCAGGCCTCAGTTTCTCCTTCGGGCCCACGCGGAGAAATGATTGTGAATGCTTGGGGGTTCCGCCGCCCCGCCCTCGGGGGTGGGCCTGGACGTGGTCACGTGCAGGAGCACCGGGTCCACCCGCCCCCCAACCCCGCCCCGCCCCGCCCCGCCCCGCCCCGCCCCCGATCCCCGCGCCCTCCGCTCAGTGGCCTCCGGAGCCCAGAGCGCTGAGCCAGCCCCGGGGCGATCGGGCTGGGACGCGCCGCCGCGCCGCGACTGCTGAGGCCGGCGCCCACCGTAGCTGCGGATCCGGGACGCCTGTGCGCTGCTCGGCCGCTCCCGGCAGCTGTGCACCGGCCGGGCCCGCAGCAGCAGCGAAGACTCGGCCCCGGCAGCCGCCACCATGGACCTCTCCTTCATGGCCGCGCAGGTAACGCCTGCTCCGCGCCCCGGCCACCAAGTTTGGGCCGGCTCCGGGCCGTGGTCTCGCCCTCCTCCCTGGTGCTGAGCCGCCGGGAGGGGCCGGGCCGGGCGGTGGCGCCAGCCGGGCATCCACGTCCCGGTCCTTTGTCCGGCGCCGGGCATCCCCACCTGGTGCGCGCGTCCCGGATGGCGAGCTCGGTCGGGTCCCCGGGGGTGGGCGGACCGTGTGCCCAGACCTCACTGGGTTCCCTGTTCCCAGGCTGCGAAGGGCCTGGGCGGTGCGCGTCGCCCCGTCCCTGTCCACCCTCCCACCTGCTGTTCCTGGGGGGCGGGGGGGGGGTTGACCCTGGAGCCCTTCAAGGCCGAGCAGCCCAGATGTGTGCATCTGGGTGGCGAGCAACCTCGCTCTTCCCCATTCTGTATCTTCCGGAGGCGCCAGGCAATCCGTCAGTTGCCACCACCCCCACCTCCTTTTCTCCTCTTTAACGGAGACCAGAGCGGAGCCCGGAAACCGCTTTGTGACCCGCCAGGCGCCACGCACAGCGATGGTTTTATCCTGTTTGTTTTGTGCCCAGTCCGTAGCCATCGGAGCGCGCGACCATAACTCCTCCCCATGCAGAACAGGTTGCCAGGCAGGGAACGCCCGGCAGGGAACGCAGGTGACTTCCCATCCTGGATCTCTGCTCCCAGAGAACGCCTGGAGCCCTGAGGTCAGGGGTCTTTTGTCTGTGCCTGCAGGCTCCCCCCCCCCCCCCCCCACACACACACACACACACACACACACACACACATACACACACACACACACACACCCGCTTCTCTAGCTGAGGGACCTTTCTGAGCCCAGGGCCAGTCTGGCTGCAGGGAAGGGCCTCGCTTGGCTGGGAAAATAGGTCCCGATGTACCAGTTCAGACCCGGCACGGTCGGTAAGGTTGGGCAGGCTGGGAGCTCAGAGGCTCCCCCTGTGCCCTGGGCGTGTGGCGGGCCCCACTTGCTGCTGTTTCATTCTGCAGGGGTGGAGTTTGAGGGGACACTTTTCTTTCCCCCCAAACTTCGCGGTGGTGGAAGCCTGTTTAAAAGGAGCAGTAAAGCCCGGCCGGCGTGGCTCCGTAGTTGAACGTCGACCTATGAACCAGGAGGTCATGGTTTGATTCCCGATCAGGGCACAGGCCTGGGTTGTGGGCTCGATCCCCAGAGGGGGGCGTGCAGGAGGCAGGCGATCCATGATTCTCTCTCATCATTGACGTTTCTATCTCTCCCTCTCCCTTCCCCTCTGGAATCCATAAAAGTATATGTTTTTTTAAAGTAACAGTAGAATCCAGGCTGAAGGGACAGAGAGTCCCCAGAGGCAGGCATGGAAGGAGGCAGAAGCCCCAAACTGGCTCCAGAGAACCCAAAGCCGGTTGCCGGCAGCCTCTCTCTGGACACGTTTTCCACGATGCTGATTGCTCCCAGGAGCGCCGCTGGCCTTTTCCCCGCTGAGTCCTCGGTCTCCTACTCCTAAACCCACGTTTAAAATATTGCCGCGTGGACATCATCTTACACAGTGGTGACTCCAGCTACCTGGTGACAGGCAGCATCCGTGGATTTATTTCTAGAGGGGCCAGGAGCTCCCCTCTGGATCCCCCTGAACAGCTGGCATTTCTGTGGTTAAAAAAATAAATTGCTCTGCTGGCTGGAGCATCATGAGTTGCTATGGTAACAAGACAAAATAAACAGAGGGCTTTGGAGCACCTATAGGCTGAGCCTGCACAGAGATTGGGTTCCTTTTAGTTTGCACTCCCGGTTTCAGTGGCGCATTTATTCCACGCTCAGCCCTGGGCGTGGGGCGAGGGGCAGTGCCACCCCTGGGGGAGACACCTGGGTGTATGGAGCACCCGCTGCGAGAGGCCCGGGCACGTGCGCACTTCCGTACAGGGAATCCCGAGTCTGGGACCCAGGCGCTGCCGCCCTCCTTTGACAGGTCAGGAGATCAAAGGTCAACACGATCCAATCATTTTCTTTTTTTTATTTAAATATATTTTATTGATTTTTTACAGAGAGGAAGAGAAGGGATAGAGAGTTAGAAACATCGATGAGAGAGAAACATCGATCAGCTGCCTCCTGCACACCCCCCACTGGGGATGTGCCCGCAACCAAGGCACATGCCCTTTACCGGAATCGAACCCAGGACCCTTGAGTCCGCAGGCCGACGCTTTATCCACTGAGCCAAACCGGTTTCAGCCGATCCAATCATTTTCCGAGAGGATGGGAAGAGCTGGGTTTCAAACCTGGGTCCGGGAGCTAAGCTGATGCTCACCCAGAATTCCACCCCATGGCTCATCTCGTCTTCTCCCCGGAAGCGGTCTGACCACAGTGCCTTGTGGTCCACGGGGTGGCATTCTGGTGCTGCCCTGTCGCACGGGGCAGGAGCTCTTACTCCTTTCTCTGTAGCGTTAACAGCGCGTGGCCAGCGTGCTGTGGGTGTGCAGTGACCTCCAGCTGTGGGTGTGCAGTGACCTCCAGGTGTGGGTGTGCAGTGACCTCCAGGTGTGGGTGTGCAGTGACCTCCAGGTGTGGGTGTGCAGTGACCTCCAGGTGTGGGTGTGCAGTGACCTCCAGGTGTGGGTGTGCAGTGACCTCCAGGTGTGGGTGGCCGAGGCCTTGGCCGCGCACATCAGCAGCGAGCCGTGTGAGGAGAGGTGGTAGCACCTCCATCCACGTCCTCAGCAGATGTTGAGTCCCTGCCTTGGGCCAAGCTCTGTGTCAGGCACTGAGACGGGGATGCTGGGGCAGAGTTGCATCCTGGGTACTCCCAGGTATTGGAGAAATGATGAGCCGGGCCATCCCCAGCAGGGGTGACCAAGGTGGCTGGCACGTAGTAGGTCCTCCACAGGTATCTGCTAGGTGCTTGGATGAGGGCCAGACAAGATGCACGAGCATGATCAGCCATTCTCAGGAAAAGGCGGTGAATTTGAGGTGCCAGAGGCTCTCCTCCCGCACCCCTGCATCATCGGGACTGTGCGGATGCAGGCTGTGATGGAGGAGAGCAGGTAAGGTTCCCTGGTGGGCCCGGGAATGAGGGCGTTCTAGGCAGAGGCAGGCAGGAGGGAGGCCCCGCATGTACTCAGGGTAGGGGTGCAGGGAGCTGGAAGAGAGGGCCGGGGCCGGGTCACCGAGGCGCCGGCAGGTGGGGTGAGACGTTCACTTGAATCAGTGGGCAGGGGGGGCCACTGCAGGTCGTGGAGCAGGGACTGGTGGAGGCTGGAGCAGCGGTTGGGAAAAACCTCCGCCCCACAGAGCCAACGGTCGCCAACCCGTGGTCCGCGGACAACTGGTGGTCCGGGAGGTCCGAAAGGTTGGCGACCGCTGCCATAGAGGACCCAGCGGGAGGGCTGGGGGAGTCAGGAGCGCACACCAGTGTGACGGACTGACTGAGCCAAAGAACCCAGACCCAAGTGAACCCCAACCCAAGCCTCCTCCCCTTCAGAATGTTGTGAAGTGTGATTCCTGTCTGTGGCTTTAAAAGGCCCAGGGGCCCAGCTGGCGTGGCTCAGTGGTTGAGCATCGACCTGTGAACCAGGAGGTCATGGCTCAATTCCCAGTCAGGGCACATGCCTGGGTTGCGGGCTCGATCCCCAGTGTGGGGCGTGTGCAGGAGGCAGCTGGTCCATGATTCTCTCTCATCACTGATGTTTCTGTCTCTCTCTCCCCTCTCCCTTCCTCTCTGAAATTAGTAAAAATTATGTGGGTTTTTTAAACCCAAGGGATATAAGCTGTTTCAGAAAGATTTCCCTCTCAAAAGCCAGGCATTACAGAGACACCGCTCTTGGATGTACAGGGTGCACACCATTATCCGGCAAATCCTCTTAGGCCGTGTGTCCTCCGTGCTGCGGGCGCTGGGTGTGGAGGTCCAGCTGTGTTCGGCTTAGAGGCGGCTGTGGCCCTGGAGCTGTGAAGACTCGGCTCTCGGACCCCACTCACCCTGAGCCCTGGCAGTGCTCAGCCACCTCCTCCAGGCTGGACACACCCAGCACCCCCCCCCACACAGCCCCCGGGTCCCTGGAGGCTCCGGAGGGTTGGGCAGTGAACAGGAGTGTCTGTTTCTCTGTGGCCAGCGGTGGTCAGGGGGCAGGCTAGCCAGGCCCCAGGGGGCTGGAGAACCACAGACTCGGGGGACTGAGCCCCAAATCCCTGTGTCATTGGTGGGTAGCCCCTCTCCACAGACGGCCCCCTTCATTCCTTCCCTCCCTCCTGGAAGTGCATGCTGCCCCCGCATCAAGGCGGGGGTATCTCATCCTTTCCCCCAGATCCACGCCGGCCTTGGTGGCTTCCTTCTGCAGAAGGCCGTGGGGGTGACGGGGACCCGGGGGTAGCTGGTAGGAAGCCTGCAGCTCCCTCCGGGGACTCTTGGAATGCTCGCTCTGAGGGAGTCCACCGTCACGCAAGGAATGAGACCTCCACTCTGCAGGAAGGGGATGAACACGTGTAAGGAGCCTACTGTGTGCTGGGCCAGCGCGGGGGACGGGCCCCAGGGGCCAGGAGTGCCGCTCCCATTTTCCTGTTTGTAGCGCCCCGCAGAGCAAGCACGCCACGGCACGAAGCCCAGTCTGCTCTCGTCTCGCACTGTCCCCAGTGACTCACTTGGACCCAGGAGTGCCAGCTGCTGCGGCCACTGGACCCCCCTGGGAGCGTCCAAGAGTCCTGCTGCCCGCCCGCCCCCCACTCCCTCGGAGTATTCCTCCCCCCTCCCCAGCTGATTCCAGTGTTCGGGCAAGGCTGAGGCCGGAGCTTAAACCCTCCCTGCAGGGCTGCCCCTCCCCTCGAGGGACAGGGCAGATGCGTGGCCCTCTGGATCCGTTTAGGTCATAAAGGTCATACGGTCCCTGAAGCCACCCCAGCATCGATTCAGCTACTTCAGATAGTGCGGGCCAGGATGGCAGAACCTGGGAACCTGCTCCCAAATTAAGGTTCTCCCTCCCCGCCCTCCAGACCACACCTGCCGCAGGTGGGAAACCTGTATCGGGGTGTTTACTGCCCCCCCCTGCCCCCCCCCCCGCCCCCGGCATAGACAGGAGGGGATGGAGAGCCAGGGTGGCTCGGCCGAGAGGCAGAGGGGCCAGGAGGGGAGCCCCATCTGCTAACCACTGGGCCATCCTTTCGTGTCACCTACCACCTCGAGGAGCAGTCCAGGTGCTGTGGGCAGGGGGGTGATTTAACCAGGGACCCCCATGGGTCAGCTTCAGGACTTCTGGATCCTGCTAGGTCCACAAAGCGTTGGGTTTGTGTGCATTTTAAACAAGTCGCTAGAGAGTTCTGCATTCATTTCCCGGGGCGGCTGCAGGGGACACAAACTGAGTGACTTAAACAGCAGACGTTTAATCTCCCCGTTCTGCCGCTAGACGTCGGAATCCAGGTCCACAGGGCCGAGGGGGGCGCGCACTCCAGGCCTCTCTCCTAGCGCCATAGCGTTGCCGGCAGCCCTCGGCCGTCCTGCTCAGAGACACATCCCTCCAATCTCTGCCTCCATCGGCGCCCGGCGCTCTTCCTGTGCATCTCTGTGTCTCTTCTCCTCCTCTTATCAGGAGACCAGCCCCGCTGGATTAGAGCCACCCTCATGACTCAGCTCAGCTCCGTGACATCTGCAGAGATCCCAGTTTCAAAGGTCACGTTCACAGGTGCCAGGAGCTAGGACGTCGCATGTCTTCCTGGGAGACACAGTTCAACCCCTAGCAGGGTCTGGCCACTGGTCTTAGAGAAGCAGTAGGCAGGTCACTCCTCTAAGCCTCAGTTTCATCACCTGTGAAATGGGGACAGAATTCAGAAAATGTTTCCCGTGAGCCAGGCCCTCCCTGCTTGGAGTGCTGGGGACCAGAGGGTCACAGGCCCTGCTGTGCGCCCGATCCAGGACAGGGGTCCTGGGAGCCCGGAGGAGGCACCAGCCCAGCTCCCGGGTCAGGAGAGGCTCCTGGAGGTGCGAACTGGGCTGAGTTTGCAGGACGCACAGCCCATAAAGACAGAGAGGCGTTCCCTGCGGAGGGAAGGCATGCGCACAGGCTCGAAGTGGACCTGGGCTGGGAAGAGGGTCTCCTGTTGGGGGTGGGGTTGGAGGTACCCATGTGGTTGGGCCAGGGTGGGGAAGGGGCGGGAGATGAAACCAGGGAGCCGTGGCCCAGGCAGGTGACTCCATGGGCTGGAGCAAGGGGTGAGGGGCTGTGGGGCTTGCAGAGCAGGGCCTGGCCCGGAGGGGGCGCACAGCCCTGAGCCCAGCTCCGCTCCCCCAGACACACAGGCCCGGGCTGCGGCTTCTTCCCGGATTTCCCGAAAACGGAAAGTTGGATTTCTGCACGCAGTCTGGATTTTCCCATCCTGGCAACGAATCCATTTCTTTTAACAAACCAGCCCGCCGTGATGTGAGCTGTTTCAATGACTTTATCAGTCCGCTCACTTAGCGGCGTGCAGCAGGAATCTGTATTGTGCGGGACCCGAACGGGGAGGGACACCGTGCTCTCCACTCGGGTTCGTCCTGCGCGTGTCCCAGAGGCGGCCACGGGGTCTCTGCACTCCTGTGGCCCCGCCTCCCTCCCTAGAGCGTCCCCAGGTGGACGGACGCTGCAGAACCCCTTACGAGCCGGCCTGGGAGTCCCAGTGTCGCTAACTTCGCTTTCTTTTGGTCAAGGGGGTGCTGAGGCTTGGGGGGCTGGGGGTGGGGGGAGGGTGGGGATCAGATCTCACCCTTGAAGTGGGAGCATCGTGGTGTCCAGGAGGGAGGGAAGGAATGGTGGCGGCCAGCTTTGGGGACTGGCTGCTCCGTGGCCCCAGCCGAGCAGGGGTGTGGGCTGGGGCTGCGGTGTCATCCCTAGAGACTGGACAGCGGTGGGTGGAGCTGGACAGGATCTTGTCATGAACAGCCACGTCTGGAGAGAAGAAAGTTATCGCGAAGGAGGTGGCCACACCTTTGTTAGGCTGAACATAGGAGGCCGCTGAGAGTTGACCATTTTGACCTCCAAAATGGCAATTCCATGTAGTCAGCCTACTGTGTACCCCCCCCCCACCCCCCCCCCCCCGGTGAGGCCGCTCCCTGCGTTATGGAGGAAGAAGCGCCGTGGGACACGGGTCGGAGGAGGAGGCGGGCGATAGTGGTGGGATCACTGCCTGCAGGAGTCATCCGAGGAGGCTTCCTGGGTTTGAAGAGCGGGCACCCCTCCCCGCCTCTCCCCTCAGCCCTGCGCTTAGAGCCCTGGCCTGCTGGTGGGAGGGCATGGTCACCCTGGCCCGGTACGTGGACACTGGGTGGGTCTTTCTGAGAGACAACATGTGTGGTCTCGGCATAGCGGATACCTCCCCCAGCCCCCTTTCTCCATCTCTCCCTCCCTCTGGCTCCTGGGAGGCTCGCAGCTAATTTGCATTTTAATCACTTTCCCGGAGGCAAGGAAAACAGAAGACATCTGCTGAAGGGATGGTGCTGTCTCTTGGAATGGTCCTGCGACACGCGGGGGCTGTGGGATCATTCCCAGATTTCTGCAGGAAAGCAGCAGGACTGTTTCCGCCCAGGGGGACCCAGCACTGCCCAGAAACAGAATTCTACGGAGTCCAGCAAGCTGCTGCTCAGAGAACGTTTCCCCAGCCAGGGGCTACTCCTTTTTCTTAAAGCGAGTGTTATCTTTACAATACAAACTGTCTGTTCTCGCAAACCTTTTTAACAGTAGGGCCTTCTTGCACTTCCAAGTCCCCGTTGAAAATATTTAAATATTTTATCACTAGAGGCCCGGTGCACAAAGTTCGTGCACGGGTAGGGTTCCTAGGCCTGGCCAATGATCAGGGCCAATCTGTGGAGCGACCAGCGGGGCAATTGAGGGGCCCCTCACTGGCACCCGCCTTGGCTGGCCTGGGGTCTTCGGGCTTGGGGCAGCTCCTGCATTAAGCATCAGCCTTCTGGTGGTCAGTGTGTGTCATAGCGACTGGTTGTTCTGCCGGTAGTTCCACCATTCAGTCGATTTGCATATTAGGCTTTTATTATATAGGATTCTAATTAGCCCAGCCTCAGGAGAGAATACAGGGCTACCTGTCTGCAGGGGAGCGATGAGCAGTTAAGAAAAAAGTAAAACTCTGTAGTGCTTTTTGTGGGCCAGATTTTCAGAGGTGTTTTAAGAGCCAAGGCTTTCCGTCTTGCTTGCAATAATTGTATCCCACAGAGCTAAGAAAACTGAGGCATCTGGAGGCGAGGAGGATTGCAAGTCTCCAGTTAAAAACTTGAGTGTGTTTTAGAGCAGCGGTCGCCAACTGGTGGTCCGCGGACCACTGGTGGTCCGTGAGGTCTGAAAGGTTGGTGACCGCTGTTTTAGAGCACTCTCTGTGTGCTCAGCCCTGCTTTGGAGGGGGGTCTGAACCCCACCTCCTGCTTCTCTGAGATGATGGAAACCCACCTCTGTTCACTCTCGCTCCGTTCTATCCCCTCAAGATGTCCCTGTACCTTCTTCTCATAGCTGCCATGTATCACATACTGAGGGGTACCAGGCAGGCCCTCTGTTGAACAATGCACAGAGTCTCACTAAATCCTTGAGAGCTCCGTGGAATAGATAATTTTAAGACCCATTTTATAGATGAGGGAACTGAGGCTTAGAGAGGCAGAGGCACTTGCCCTGGGCACACAACTAGATTACAAACCCAGATCTCTGTGCCACGTCAGCTTGTTTTTAAAATCTAATCTGACAATCTCTACCTCCTGATTGGAACATTTGAACCGTTTGCATTTAATGTGATGTGTTTCTGGATTTGGGTTTAAATCTACTGTCTCATTGTTTGCTTTATTGGTCCCATTTGTTCTTTGTTTTCTTTTTTCTATTTTTCCGCCTTCTTAATACTAGAGGCCGGATGCATGAAATTCGTGCAAGAGTAGGCCTTCGCAGCCATGGCGGCACAGCGGCTGCCTGGATCCCTCCCTCGCAGCCACTGGTGGCTGCCTCCATCCCACGCTGAAACCCCTGCTTCGTCCGGAAGGATGTCCGGTCTAATTAGCATATTACACTTTCATTGTTATAGATACGTCTATTTCTCCTCTCCCAGCTTTTGTACTATTATTGTTACAAGTTCCACTTCTACATATGTTATTAACCTTACACTACATTATTATGCTTACTAAAAGTCAATTATCTTTTAAAGAGATTTAAATAGTAAGAAATAAATCTTATATATTTCCCCTTATGAGTATTTCCAATGTTCTTTACTCCATTGTATATTCAGATTTCCCCACGGCAGTATGTTTTTCCTGACTAACAGACTTTAACATTTCTAGTAATGTAGAAGTGCTGGTGATAGATTCCTTCAGCTTTTATATATCTGGGGAAAAACCTTTTTTGGCTTTCATTCTTGAAAGGTTTTTATTTTATTTTTTTGTCTTTTTTGTGTGTGCGTTTTTTTGTTTGTTTTTTTGTTTTTTTTGTTACTAGGCATCAAATCGAGGTTGACAGTTTGGTTTTTAGTACTTTGAATATATTACTCCACCGTCTTCCCGCTTGCATTGTTGCCCATGAGAAATCTGCTGTCATCCTTATTTTATTCCTCCGAACACAATGTGTCTTTTTTTCCTTTGGCTGCTTTTACAGTATTCTCTTTAGGGACTTTGAGCATGTTGACTACATGTGCCTTCGTATCCTTTTCTTCATGTTTCTTGTGCTTAGGGTCTGGGAGCTACCTGTACCTTTGGAAATTTTTCTGTCTTTCTCCCCCTCCCACTCCCCAGGTGTATTGAGATACAGTTGACATATAACATTGTATAAGTTTAAGGTATTCAACATAATGATATATTCATATATTGCAAGTCTCTGTGCCATGACCACCCAGCGGGGCGGTGCTATCTATCACACGCCCATTTCACAGAGGAGGAAACTGAGGGTCTGGCCCGAAGTCCCCCAGGTGGGAGCAATAAGACCGGGCTGGGTCTGTGCCCAGGGCCCAGGTGCCAGAGCTGGGCAGCAGTGGGTGGGTCATGGCTAGTTGAAGTGAGCGTGGCGGTCAGGGTGTGGGAAGCAGCCTGCTGGGGGCTGGGGGGGGGATTGTCCTGACAACAGTGGGACAGATGCTGGGCCCGCTGGCTTCGGGCCCTTTGGGGACGAACCCCTCCAGGGCTGGGGAGCGAAGTGCCCAGACCACAGAATGACCAGGCTGATGCCGCGGGGCCTTTGTGCCAAACTCCGTCTTCATTCTTTGAATCACCAATGTCTGTCTGAGGAGGAATAAGTCCTGCAACCGGCACAGCACGGCAGATGGCAGCAGCCCACCTCCCGCCACCGAATGGCTGCCACGCTGGAGCTGGAAGGAGAATACCGAGCTCATGAGCCCACAGCATGAGCCTGTTTCTTCCAGGGCACTGGGACATGTGACAGCTTATTAAACTCTGACCCACCTGGTGTAGGGCCCCGTGCCAAGCCTTGAGCTCAGGTTTTTTACATCTGTCGGCTCCTGAGTCCTCATAGCATCCTAATGCGGGAGGTGATATCAGCCCATTTTACAGATGAGAAAAGCAAGGCTCAGAGAGGGTGATGGATTGGTCCGCAGTCACACAGCTCCTTGGGAGCCAAATCACACGTGGAACACAGATGGCCCAGTAACTCGCCCTGCACTTCCTCTCTGCTGGCCTCACGGGGTTTGGTTTCCTTGGTCACCATTGAGCATGTGTGCGGTTGCCCCATATTTCAGGCCGTAAGTTCACTGGAGCAGCTGTTTGCTTTAAGTCTTTGACAAACAGCAGATTGGTAGGGCTGGGTGTCACAGACATCTGGGCTCAGTGATAGATATGAGTGAGTGAGGGTGTGTGTGAGTGTGTGTGTGTGTGTGAGTGAGTGTGTGTGTGTGTGAGTGTGTGTGAGTGTGTGTGTGAGTGAGTGTGTGTGTGTGTGAGTGTGTGTGTGAGTGTGTGTGTGTGAGTGTGTGTGTGAGTGTGTGAGTGAGTGTGTGTGTGTGTGTGTATGTGTGTGTGTGAGTGTGTGTGTGAGTGTGTGTGTGTGTGTGTGTGTGTGAATGTGAGTGTGTGTGAGTGTGTGAGTGTGTGTGAGTGTGTGTGTAGCACCGTGTTTCCTTCCAAGGAGAGCTCCTTATCCACCGTGTAACCGTATAGAACAGATGGTGCTGAGCACGGTGCATAGGCGAAGCGCCTCAGCATAATCCCACGGCGTCCTCGCTGATCCTCCACAGGACGGCTATCCTCAGGCTTCATCTCTGTCTCGGAGGCACATCCCTCCTCCGCTCCCCCAAGGCAAATCCTCTCTCCCGCTGCCCTGGGCCCCAGCGTGGTTTGAAGTCAGAAGCCCTCGCAGGCAGCTTTCCTCTGCTCCCCGCTTCCCCGGCAAGCCCCCCACTGTGCCCACTGTGCCCACATCATCTCTGGCCTCCCCTGCCCGCCGCGGGGCAGGCGGGGTGCTGGCCCAGGTCCGGGGAGGACCCGGGCGTGGGTGAGCTGGCACGTCTGTGGCTGCCCCGTCCGTGGGACAGCCCCTGCCTTGGCACCTGGCTGAACCCCAGCCCCCCCCTTTCCCCTTCCACCCTGTGACGAGCATCACCGTCTCGGATGGTTCCCCGTTAATCAGGAAAGAAAAGCCAAAAAGACCAATGGATCTCGGTATCGCCCTCGTGTGTCCTCTCTTCTCTCTCCCCTGCTGTGCAAAAGCGGGCCGCGTGCTGCGCTAACCCTCTGACACCCCAGGGCTGTCCTTTCCGATGGGAAAGGCCTTTCAACCTCCACTTAGGAGACTCCCGCTCCCGGCTCCCTCCAGCCGCTGGGGAGCGTCAGAGCCTCTCAGGGCCCGCTCCGGGGGTGCCCCCGTGCCAGGCCCCTCGGGGACAGGCCCAGAGCCCTTTTCCAAGCAGAAACGGACCAGGGTTTCCCACAGGATTGCAGTGCGCTCTCCGCTCCGCTGCAGGGCTGTCAGCACGACCCCCGTGCCTGGGCCGGTTAGCCTCCGAGGCCCCCGCATCTCTTTGCTTCTGAGATGATTTCTCTCCAAAAGGCAGGATTCCTGCGGAGCACAGTGCAGACTTGATTTTTAAAAAAATACGTTGTCATTGATTTCAGACAGGGAGGGAGAGGGAGAGAGATAGAAACATCAGTGATGAGAGAGAATCATTGATCAGCTGCCTCCTGCCCAACGCCCCCCACTGGGGATCGAGCCCGCAACTCGGGCATGTACCCTGAGTGGGAATGGAACCGTGACCTCTTGGTTCCTGGGTCGAAGCTCGCCCACTGAGCCACACCGGCCAGGCTCCCTGCATCTTCTTAAAGGACCACTGCTGACGTAGGATAAACACAGGACTGCGTGAGCTCATGCCGTTCCGCCAAGTCCCCGTGTGACCAGGACCCAGATCAGAACTAGCAGCCCTCCAGCCCCCGCCCCGGAACCCCCTCCTGCCTCCTCCCAGATTTCACCGTCCCCCCAGGGCAACGAGAATCCTGTTCCTGAGCCTCATAACCATCAGGCCTTCCAGCCTGCGCACCATCGGTGCTGCCGTGGTAACCAGCTGGTCATAGGAAAGGCGCAAAGGGGGAGCCAGGCAGGGGGGCTTGTCCGTTCGGGCAGCTTCGCTGGGAAGCTGCAACTTTGCACTCCCCAGAGAGCCACGGCCTGTGCCCGCAAAACACTGGGACCCAACAAAGGGAAGACAGACGTATGCCCAGTAATGTTGGGGTGACAGCGAGCAGGCACCTGCCTGTCAGTCACACCTGGGAACAAAGATCATTGGCCAGATTCCGCATGGCCACCACAAGCACAGGGAAATTTGGGAATAAAGGATCTCTCTCTCTCTCTCTCTCTCTCTCTCTCTCTCTCTCTCTCTCTTCTCTCTCTCTCTCTCTCTCTCTCTCTCGTTATGTGGGCCTGTGGACCCCTCGTGCAATGGAATGATAGACAGCACGGGGAAGCCTTGGGGCCGTATTGGACCGTGCAGACACATAAAGGAAATTCGGGACCCTGGCTCTGATCTTCGCCCCGATGGAGGCAAACAGGACTTCCTCCTCGGCCAGACTGAGGGGAAGGAAACCTTGGAAACTCGGGTTGGATTCCACAGAAATAAGAACGCTCATTCTCCTGTGCACGTCTCAGAAAATTCTTTTCTTGGGATGTCACAGAATCCCATGCCAGGAGCAACAGGTGGGGACGGCCCTCCCCCCGCGTTAGCATTGACCTTTGGGGCCGGATAATTCTGTGTGTCAGGGGCTGTGCTGTGCTCTGTGGGATGGAGAGCAGTAACTCTGGCCTCCAACCACAATTCTTTAAAGAAATCAATTGGCCCTAGCCAGTTTGGCTCAGTGGATAGAGCGTTGGCCCAAGGACTAAAGGGTCTCAAGGGCAATTCCGGTCAAGGGCATGTATCTTGGTTGCAGGTTCCCTGGCCCTGGTTGGGTGCATGCAGGAGGCAACCAATCAATGTATTTCTCTCACATCAATGTTTCTCTCTGTCTCTCCCTCTCCCTGCCACTCTCCCTAAAAATCAATAGAAAAATATCCTCGAGTGAGGATTAACAACAACAAAAAAATAAAAACAAAAAAATCAATTGGCCATATTTATCTGACTCTATTTCTGGGCCCTTTTCTCCGCTCCACTGATCTGTGTACCTTCTCTTTTGCCAACACTACACTGTTGGGAGAACGTAGCTTTAGAGTAAGTCTGGAAATAAAGTCCTTTGAGTTCATCTACTTTGTTTTTCTTTTTCTAACCATTTTGGCTAGACTTGGTCCTTTGTCTTTGCGTATATGCGTTGGGACCATCTTGTCTATATGTATAAAAACGCCTGCTAGGGTTTTGATTAGGGTGGTGCTGAATGCAGACACCAACTGGGGAAACATTCACATGTTAACATTAAATCTCCCAGCTTATGACCATAGTAAATCTCTGCATTTATTTAGATATTCTTTTATTTATTCCATCAATATTGTATTGTTTTTAGGATATAGATCACATACATATTTTGTTAGATTTATACTTACTGTTTTATATGTTGGTGCTCTTGTAATTGGGACTTTTTCTGAATCCCAGTTGTTTGTTGCTCGCATATAGAAATACCATTCATTTTAAAATATATTTTAAGTTTGATGTTAGCTCTGGGCTGCTTGTTTGTTTGTTGTTCTTGTAGATGTTCTTTATCCGATGTGGGGCGCTCCCTTCCACGTACAGTTTGCTGAGAGTTTTTACCAGGAACGTGTGTTTAGTTCTGTCACGCGTTTTCTGCATATACCGGGTGACCATGCATGGCTCCCTCTTATTTCTGCCCGTGTGGTGAGTCACAGCCGTTGATGTCTGAATGTGGAGGCAGCCTGCATCCTTTTTCTGTATCTCTGGATTCTCGTTGCCAGTATCTGTGTCCACTTTTCGTCTGTGTGGAATCGGGCCAGGGATCTGCAGCTTCTTGTCATAGCTTTGATTTCGGCGGCCGGGTGATGCTGGCATCGTTAGCACGGGGTGGGAAGTGCTCCCTGAAATGAGGTGGGAAGTGTCCTCTTCTACTTTCCGGAAGAGACTGTGTAGAATTGGTATGACCCCCCGCTCCACGCCCCCCCTTTCCCTCCCCCCGCCCTGCCTCCAGGAGCCTGTGCTGACCAGTGAGGCAGGAATGGGAGCTGGTACCTGCTTCTCCCCTGAGGCTCCGCCCTCCCCTGCAGACCCGGTCAGGGGACCGCCCTGGATGGCCCTTTATCTTCTGGGGAACTTCCACGTCTTTCCTCAGTTCCCAGCGGAATTCGTTTAAAATTAACAAGATCCGGCCTGACTGGCGTGGCTCAGAGGTTGAGCGGCAACCTATGAACCTGGAGGTCCCGGTTCCATCCCCGGTCAGGGCACAGGCATGTGACCTGATCTACTGTAACGGAACCGGTGACCTCCTGGTTCATGGGTCTGACGCTCAACCACTGAGCCACACTGGCTGGGCACGTATCAATGTTTACCAAATTATGTCCAATGCAACATTTGGGATAGACTTATACTAAAAACACACACACAGTATTTTGTTTATCCGAAGCTCCAATTTAACTGGGTGCCCGCTTTTTCTCTGAGGTTTCCTCTAAGGTTTATCTGACGACCCTCGCCCTCCAGGCTTCCACCTTTGGGCATCTGTGACCGACAGCTGCCGTCGCAGGGCCTGGCAAGGACTTCTGAGCACTGGCCTTGACCCTGGGGGTCACTCCCTAGGGGGCGAGGCTTGGAGAGGGGGAACGGCTCTGGTGGGGCCAGAACCCTGGTCTCCTGGCTCCTAGGAGGCCTGTCACTCCCGTACAAACCTGACTTTATGACCCACAGCCCAGGAGCACACGATGCCTGCTGTGGCCGGGCTGCAGCCGAGCCAGGGCCTGCTGGTGGCTCCTCGGGAAGGAGGTGGACCCAGGGTGAGGCCCGCAAGCCCACCACCCCACCGAGCCCCCGCCCACCAAGGCCCACTCTCTCGCTTCGCCTCCTCTGAGGGCTGGGCTGGCTTCGTGCTTTGAAGATTTCCCTTTGAAAGGCTTTTCTGTTCCCTTCTCCGGAGGCGCCCAGCTTGGGGGGTTATGTAACCTCCGTCTCCTCGCCGCCTCGGCAGGAACACTTGGGGAGTAAAGGCCGCCTCCTGCTGAGCAGCCCTTGGGGGGCGGGGGAGGACTGCGCGGGGTGGGCTGGGGGGGCTGATGGGCCGAGTCCCTGGGGTGGGCCGACCTCCCCGAGCCCCAGGCCCCGGTGACTCTCTCTCTCCTTCTCCGCAGCTGCCCATGATGGGAGGAGCCTTCATGGACTCGCCCAACGAGGACTTCAGCACCGAGTACTCGCTCTTCAACTCCTCCACCAACATCCACGCGGCCTCCGGCGGCCAGGGCCCGCCCGAGGAGCCCCCGCGCTCCTCCAACGACGCCGTCCTGCTGTGGATCGCCATCATAGCGACGCTGGGCAACATCGTGGTGGTGGGGGTGGTGTACGCCTTCACCTTCTGAGGGGCACCCCGCACCCGCTGCGGGCGAGGCTGGGGCCTGGGGCGCACCCACGGTCCAGAGCCAGGAGTTCCCACCAGGCCAGGGCCCCCCCAGGGGCAGCGACGGAGCGTCTGGAACTGCCCCCAGCGGCCCTCATGTCAAATCCCTCCCGCTGTGGTCAGGCCGATCCCGAAGCCCCTGCGTGCGAGCGCCCAGCCCCCCTGGGCACGATGGGACGAGGCCGCCGAGGAGCAGGGTGGGGACGTCGTGTAACTGCTTCCCGAGGACAAGAGACTCCAGGGATCGCCCCTTGGGCTCCCGGCACAGACACCGTGGGGCGATGGCTCCCCGGCAGCAAATAGCCGCCTCGCTGTCTGGTCTCCATGCCAACTCGCCACGCCTGGGGGTGGGGTGCCAGGCAAGAGCCCCCTCAGAGCCTGAGTGTCCCCACCCCCCTCAGCCCCCGGGATATGGCTGGGGGCCGCTTGAAGGGCCTTGGAATATTCCTCGTGTGACTTGCAAACGACCCCTTTGTCACCAGACACCCGGCCCCTTAGGAGACCCCAAAGCCGCAGGCACCCCAAGGAGGGGGAGGCTGCTGGTGACACGGGGGGGGGGGGGGGGGGTTCGGTGGCGGTTTTCACCTGCTGGTGGGTTTTTCTTTCTGAAAAGAGGAGAAGGCACCTTCCCACTGAGATCTGCCACCGGGTCCAGGCCCCGCGTGAAGATGCACGTCGTTCCCCGCGAAACCGCAGAATGGGAGGCGAGCAGGGCTCTGTCCGCCCCGCACGCGGTGGGGGCCGGTGCGGTGGGGGCCGGTGCGGTGGGGGCCGGTGCCGTTTGCCTGCGGTCCGCCGGCCGGCATGGAGGGGCCAGGTCGGAGGGACGGCCCTGACTCCGCTCAGGCTCTCGCTGAGCCCTGCCTCGCGCTGGCTGCTGCCTTCTCAGCCGCCCTCGGGGTCGTGCCAGGTGGGCAGGGCGTTCAGACACCCACACTGTCAAGTCAGTTCTGCCGTGTGCTCTGCTGCCGGGGAGGGTCCTCATCCTTAGATGGAGATGCGCCCTGGCCAGTGTGGCTCAGTGGGTACAGCCACTCACCTCTGGGAGGTGAGCACAGAGCTGCCATGGCAACGGGGTTACCAGCCCGACCTCCAGACAGCGCTGCCCCATGGCCGCCGGCCCTTATTGGTCCCATCCGTCATGCGGCCACGCGGCCACCCGCAGTGCTTAGCTCCACTTAGGTCAGGGGTGTGGAGAGCTGGCGTGACATGAAAGAGGGATGTTGGAGCCACTGACAGGGCCCTGCTCTCTGCAACACCAGCCTGGGGCCTGGGCCTGGGGACTGGGGCCTGGGGCCTGGGGACTGGAGCCCTGAGCCTGGGGCCTGGGGCCCTGAGCCTGGGGCCTGGGGCCTGGGGCCTGGGGCCCTGAGCCTGGGGCCTGGGGCCTGGGGCCTGGAGCCCTGAGCCTGGGGCCTGGGCTGGCTGTCAGCCACGGGGTGCCCGCCGTCAAGCCCCAGGGCCCATGAGGAAGGCCTTTCTTAGCCCGAGGCGGGGGGTCAGAGCTGGGATGGGGAGACCAGGTGGTGCCGCTGTCAGTGGCCGGTGGCCCCTCCAGGGCACATTCAAACCAGCCCTGAGTGTGCAGAGGTCATTCCCAAGGTGTGGCCTAGGCCAGCCGTGGCTGCCACAGGAGAAGTTTCCGGCTCCTGGGAGTGGGGCCCTCTCTCTGCCAGGCTGCAGCGGGGAGATCTGGAGCCTGCCCCCTCTTTAGAGCTGACCATAGCCTCTTTGTGTGGCCGGAGAAGCCCCCAGAGTCTGGCTTTCCCAGGATGCATGCAGAGGGGAGCCCCGAGAGCCCCCAAGGGTGAGGCTCCAGCAGCCAGAATCGCTGTGAAGGGTGTGGACGGTCCGGGTGGCATGCGGGTTCCGGCCAGGGCTCAGGCCTCCTGCTGCACCCCAGCCCCCCCACCCCCGCCCAGCAGGGCAGGTGCTCTCTCAGACCCCAGCCTGGGACTCCCTTTTGGGCTCCTGGGTGAGGGGCCCAGGGCCCCGCTTGACTCGAGGAGCCAGTGCTGAGAAGGTGGGGCTGGCCTCTGCAGCGGCTGCTCCTCGGAGAAAGGGTCCTGCATTTTCTGGAATGTTCTCTGTGCACATTTTAACGCCCTTTCCCTTTTGCGAGCTGTAGGTGTCCCACCGGGCCATGTTTGTGTGAGCGGCACCTCGCTGAACAGAGCAGTGCCTGCTGTGCAAGGTGGTGAGTCCCGTCACCAGAGCTTCGGTGGAGAGGCCGGAGGACACGATAGCCTGGCGTGCCCTTAGGGGATGCCACCCCTGTGGGGTCCGGGCACGGTGACCGCTCTGCCGGCTCCTGCTCTGTCACGCTGCCCCTCCCCCTTTCCATGAGGCCAAGGTCAAGAGGCACATGAGACCCCCTGACCCCCTCCGCCCCCCAGGAAGAGGTGATCACATCTCCTTTAGACGTCAGCATTGTCGGGGATCCGAGGGAGGGCCGGCTGTCCCTCGGCTGGGGCAGCGACAGGCCATCTGCAGCCCGTTCTAAATGGGCGGCCTGGGCAGAGGTGACTCCCCCCTCCCCCCCACCCGGGACACAGGCGCGCCGCCCTCCCGATGCTTCCTGGCTCCTGCCCCGCAGTGGTTCCCGGCCTGAGCAGGCCTCCCTCCACCCTCAGTGGTGATGTTACTAACATTCTCCTCCCGCTGTTGTCTGGCCGCATCTGCCTTGTGCCGTGTGCTGTGTGCATCTCATCTCCTCCGTCTGGCAGGAGTGGGGGTGTGGAGAAAGGTCCTCCCTGGGGCAGGAGTGGGGGTTCGGAGAAAGGACTGGTCGTCGTTACTGTCCCACTTTTCTGCTGTGCAGCTGAGGCCGCTGTGCCTGGAACCCTCAGCTCAGGAGCTGCGCTTGGCCTCCTCTTCGGGCGGTACAGGCTGGGCACCCCCCACCCCCGCCCCCCTCTCTCGCCACTGGCGTCGCCCTGCGTCCACACCCTCCAGAGCGAGCCCCTGGAATGGTCTGTCCCAGGCCGGCCTCCGGCTGGGCCGCGTCGCCCCGGAGGAGGGACCAGCTGGGTGTGCGTTTGTCAGTCCCCAGCCTGAGGGCCTGTAATTCTGGGGAGGGCAGCGGGGGCCACGCAGTAGGTTAGTGGGAGCTGTCGAGGCTGGACACCTGGCCCAGGCACCCCCTCCCAGCGTGCTGGGTGCTCCAGGGGAGCACGGGGGGGACCCTGGGTCACCAGCCCAGCCCTGGGACCGGCATCCTGTTCTCTGCCACCTGTCAGCTGCCCCTTCGCCAGCCACGTCCTGGCAGAGGCCCTCTGACGGTCCCCGGAGCAAGTGGGCTGGGCTGACGGGACGGACGGCCAAGGAGCAGCCAGAGCGGAATGGCCAGCTCTCCGCCCCGCCCGCTCCACGGCCCTGACCTGGTCACTCAGTGAGAGGGGCGGAGGAGGGGATGGGTCAGCAGAGCCCCGAGGGCCGAGGGCCGGAGTCTCATCTCCAAGCAGAAAGGAGCCCAGGAGCAGAGGAAACGAGGCCAGGCTGTCCCTGCGAGGCGCTCCGAGATTCCACCTTCTGCATGTCCTTTCCCTGTGGGAGGTGGGGTGCAGGGGAGGAGGGATTGCCCAGCCTGAGAAAACCGGGTCCAGGAGCGTGCTGGCGTGGCCGGGATGCACACACCGACCACGTGCATTTGGGTGTGAGTTTGCGCTGTTTGTTCCGAGTCCCTGTGAAGTCAGCGTTTTTGTCAAGAACCTAATCAGGGCAGGGAGCCCTGGGACAGGGGCCGGCTCCTGGGAGGCACTGAGTGCATGGCGCCCACCTGAACTGGCTCCTGCCTGACCGCTC